>NW_009648444.1:2430520-2436381 GCF_000708025.1 Charadrius vociferus
CCCCGCTGAGGGGCACCGGGCGGCCCGCGGAGCAACTCCCGCCTCCCCGCTGAGGGGCACCGGGCGGCCCGCGGAGCAACTCCCGCCTCCCCGCTGAGGGGCGCTGAGGGGCACCGGGCGGCCCGCGGTCGGGCCCGGCCCTCCGGTACACCTGGTGTAGGAGGTGGGGGGGGAAGGAGCCCCCAACTCCTCCTGACAGGGGCCGAGCGAGGCAAAAGCCGCAGGTTGAAGAGACGGAGGGCGGGCGGGCTTTGTTTTTATAAGGTTTTCTAGCTCCAACTTCGTGCAGTAGGAGGGCCGCCCGCTCCTCTCTGCGAGCAAAGTCCACATCTACAGCCAAGAACGTAAGATTCGGCCACCTTCTGCCAACCGCGCTTCTCCCCACCGCACTTCTCCCCGAATAAAGCTTTTCGAAATAATTACAAGGTGTACGTGGTGGGTTTTTTTCTGGCTTAAATACTCCTACTAATAGCTCTCACATGTTGGCGGGTGTGACATAAGGTGTCCCCAGCCCTTGTCCAGAAGAAAAAAGTGACAAGTTTAAACATCACCCAAGCAGCACGTAATGACATCCTTAGCACCACGACCGACAGCAACGACTGCATCTCTACTGCACACCAACATGTTAAATACAGCAGTTATGTTTGTTTTGTTTCTATGACCTACAGCTCTCGGGACTTACTGAGGGACACTTTTAATAACAGCCTGTCACCAATTTAGGGTCAGAGCTGCTCTGAGATACCTCTGATTACAGACAGATGGGGCCAACAACTTGGACTAGGTTGCAGCATTGGTTTTGATTTGTGCCTAAATCAAGGGTAAATCTCATCAGCTGTTCTTACAAGGGTCTGGCTGGCAGCTTAGCAGCAGAAAACAAAGATCTTCTGGGTTGTGCTGTAACACAACGCCAAACCCTTTAGAGAGTATTTAGATGCCAAATACAATTTCAGGCTTTAGATTTGAGCTGGTAAATCTGTAAAGAGCATTTTCCGCCTTCCAAACACTTCACAGGTAATTCAAACACCACTACACAGAAATTAACTAGTTTTTGCACAAGATACGAATTGTGCCAGTGAGCTTTTGAAAATTATACCCTTCCCCAGTGTGGTTTTACCACTTGCTGCTCAAGTTTGCAGCAGGAAGTCCCCTCCAATGCTCCTTCCCCCTCTTTTTGTCATCTTTTCAGAACCATACATGCCCCATGCTAAGCTTTCTGTCCATAGGCTCAACCCAGCACTTTTCAGACAGAGTTTAACAAGTGCAAAAGCTACAGGGTGATGATTCTGCAAGCCGCTCGTCACTTATGCTTAGCCCCGCTAAAGGACTCAGACAGATATAAAAACAGCACTGACGACCAAACCCGGTTCTCTTCATTCACACAAGAAGCTGACGGCCAAACAGTGAGGACGACACAGTGGCATTTAGGAAAGACAGGAGAGCATCTGGCTCAGATCACATTCTTGATGAAATATAAAACTGATTTCCAGCTCTTGACTGATTGATCACTTTCTTTTTTTCATTTGGATAACAAACCATGCAGAATGAATTCACTGTCAGGATTTTGTGCACAAAAGGGGAGAAATCCTATTTGTGATAACCACTGGGATTTCTTTCTGATAACAGCTTCTGCCTGCATCTCTCCCACTTGTAGAAAAAAAAGTGCCCACAAATTACACTGCAGCCAAGTTCAGGACAGGTGCCAAAAGCAAGATTTGAACTTCACTGTGAATTAAGGTCTAGGGCAACCTGACACTTTTCCTCCAATGTCCAAAGGGACACATCATAAAATCAATTCCTTTCATGCAATGCTGCACAGTGGCACTTATGTACACAGCAACTTTAAAGCACACGGTACTCCTTTAAAGCACGTACACTCGCAAATGATCATTTAATCTCTCCAGACTGCACTCAGTATTTCAGATTTCCTCAGCAGCCTGTTTGGCACTCTTGTATGTTAGCACTGGTGTGCTGATCAGCCGTGGTGCCTACTCCAATTAAGACTGTCTGCTTTTGGTTAACTTCTGCTGCCTTTACGGTTTGTTTTGGAACATCAGCCTGAAAAAAGAGTTAACCAGTCACTGAAAGATCATGTATTGTGCTTCCATACCCATCAACGGGACTGAACATCCAGTCATTTATGAATTCATTTATTTTGGCAATGCTTTATCAATGCCAGTGGAGTTTTCTTAATGACATAGTTCCTCACATCCAGGACACTTGAAGGATTACCAAGTGAGCTGGCAAAGAAGCAAATCTCTCAACAAGTTAAAGGTGCATAAAGCTATCTTCCATATCCCATTGCTGTGTGGGCGTGCATCAAGGCAATATATAGAAGATGGAGATGGAGAAGCTGTTGGAAGTGTTACTAGAAGCACTTTTGTGCCTTACGCTTAGTGAAGCAGATGAAAACCTGGCAAATGCTGAAGCCATAGGGTGGGCTGAGCTGATGTTCAGCAAGACATTAGCAATAGAAGTCCAGCAGCTGTGCATCGAGCGCTCAGATGGATGACTGGGACATACCCAGCTACCACGCAGAGGATGAAGTGGAGCATGGGCAAAAGTACAAGCATCCAAGAAAGCTTTTTTAAAGATGCTGCTAAGCCATTTGGCTGAGTGCAACACACTAGTCAGGTTGTTAGCTGCAAATGAGCAACAGTGAAGCAGAAACACAGAGCAAGACATAGGACTTTGAACAGCAATGCTGCACCTTTGTGTATGAAAAAGGCAAAACGCATGCAGCAATTGCCAATGGAAAGGTAAGCTTTGCCTGAAAAGGTGACCCTTCACACCATGATTATTTTACTCTTCTCCATTCCCCCATAAATATCTTTATGTACCTTGCGGCAAAGAAGCCAAACTATCAGCCACGATCATCATTTCAGACTTTCAGTCTCATGGATATATTGAGCTCAGGCTGAGACACTTGTATGAAAATCAAGATCCCAAACTTGTTAATATAATCTGTGCTGAGAGCACAGAAGACTCTAAAATATTTGCAGTTGCCCATGCCACTAGAAGTCCATTAGGTTCTGAATTATCTAGAATTTCCCAGGGGATGAAGGCCTAGGTATATATTCTATTGCTGTATTCTACACCGTAAGTGATAAAAGCATGTCTAACTACACACAAACCTGAATTTTGGTGATAAGGCGGCAGGGAATGAAGAAATGCTCTAACAAGTGGGGCCTGCTAATTCTGCTGCAGGGAAGGTAAAGGTGGTGATGACAACTGCCACTTCTTGGATGGCGAGTGTGACAGAGTGATGCCTGCCACAGTACAGTTAAACTATGCATGAGGAATGTGTTCAATATCCTGATCAGGACATTACTCATATTTTAAAAAAAAAAAAAAAAAAAAGTGGAGTGTTAAACTCCATTAAAGAAACAACGTCATGAGCAGTATATGTAACTGATAATACAAGTGACATCAACTAAAACCACATGTAAACAACAGGAAACCCAATTCTAACGAACTGAAGCTTACCTTCAGTTTTCTCAAGTGAAACCTTTCTTGTATGCATGGGACGTGTTCCCCTTCAACAATAATACTTACTTTTACTTCACCTGGGGTAAACTATGCCTAGCGGTCTCAGTGTTTAAAACTTCAGCTGCAGGGATAAATACAGGTTTCTAATACACTCTTTGTGGCTATAACCATTCCTGAGGGGAAAAAACAACAGAACAAAAAGGAGAAGGACTTGGGATACTGGTGGATGAAACACTGGACATAAGCCAGCAATGTGCACTCATAGCCCAGAAAGCCAACCACATCCTGGGCTGCATCAAAAGAAGTGTGGTCAGCAGGTCAAGGGAGGGGATTCTGCCCCTCTACTTTGCTCTCATGAGACCCCACCTGGAGTACTGTGTCCAGCTCTGGAGCCCCCAACACAGGAAAGACATGGACCTGTTGCAGTGAGTCCAGAGGAGGGCCATGAAGATGATCCGAGGGCTGGAGCACCTTTCCTGTGAAGACAGGCTGAGAGAGTTGGGTTTGTTCAGCCTGGAGAAGAGAAGGCTCTGGGGAGACCTTATAGCAGCCTTCCAGTACTTAAAGGGCACCTACAGGAAAGATGGGGAGGGACTCTTTATCAGGGACCATAGCAATAGGACAAGGGGTAATGGTTTTAAACTGAAAGAGGGCAGATTTAGATTAGATATTAGGAAGAAATTCTGTACTTTGAGGGTGGTGCGACATTGGAACAGGTTGCCCAGGGAAGTTGTGGATGTCCCATCCCTGGAAGTGTTCAAGGCCAGGCTGGATGGGGCTTTGAGCAACCTGGTCTGGTGGGAGGTGTCCCTGCCCATGGCAGGGGGGTTGGAACTAGGTGATCTTTAAGGTCCCTTCCAACACAAACCATTCTATGATTCTATAAAAAACAGTTTCTGGAATACTCTCTGGCATTGACTGAACAGGCAATATTAAGAAAAAAAGAGCTGAAGAGGTAGAAGTGGTAGCTATGTTAGTCTGACAGACACTGGTAGACATGGTAGATGATAGAATATCATAGATAGGACAGAAATCACACAAAATATTTAAAGTTTTAAAATTCTGAATTTTAAATTTATCTTCATTGGTACAGGTAGCTGCAAATTGCACATAATCACAGCAGTAACAGATACTGCCTCAGGGCAATCTACTGCTAGTAACTTTTCTTTGAGGGAGACATTAAATGACTAACTTCTTTCCAGTCCACCTTTTTTAACATTAACTTCCTCCTTGTTGTCTGAAAACATATTACATATATTAATGAACTAATTCCTCTATTCAGCAGAAACAGACAAGACTTTTTTTAACTCCCCCATCTAAATAAGCAGAAATTAAGGAACAGAAAAATATTTTCCCACAAATCAAATAATCTGTCATCAAACCAGAAATAGATCTCCCGTTTTCCAGTTTCATACTCAAACCACAAATCCATTCTTCCTCCCTTCTAGGTATTTCAACCTAGGCAAATTAACCACAAATACCACACCACCCTAAGTCACTAAATCACACTATGATGTGTGTAAAAAAAATTAATTTGTCATTATTACTGGTATGCATGATCATATTCTACATCTGTGATGCTAATGTAACATGTATACTTCTTGCAAAATGGAACAGAAGAAAAGAATCCAATTCCAAATTATCTATGAAACTTTCAATCTCATTGCTTTCCCTCTGAGGCTGTGCATTTCTGCTTTTCAACCAACTTTATATACGGTATAATTCAAAGTATTTAATTGAGTAAATGTTATCTCTGTCATATGCTCGGTAACAACCTCTGCCAGTCCCATGCTAATACGAAAACTGCGAGGCATTATGAAAGTCCAGCAATTCAATCAGCTAAATCAATCTTGGTACTCCACCTCCCTCTTAGTAAACCTACTTGAAAGGGTAAGAAAGTCATCAAAACTATCAGACACGGTAGTATCAAATTACCTTCTGTACGGATAAACACTGTGCTTTGGAAATACTAATTCAATGCTGCTTTTTCTGCATCAGGTTTTCCAAATTAATTTGCTTTCTCAATAAGCTTTTTTGCACACATACTTGATCCTTCTTTAAAAACTATGAGTGGTGTTTGTGTTGAAGTTTCTTGCATTTCATTACAGCGTAGAGAATTTGTTTTCCCCCATAAATAAACAATAATTTACCTTTCAAAGCCTAGTAAAATTTCGTATTCCCTTCTGCATATGTCTTTTAAACTGATTTCTAACTGTCCATGTTATCAATTTTTGTACCAAAGGTATTTTGCATGGGGGATCAGAATGATAATCCCCCAAAGTTAACATTAGCGTGTTCATTAGTGAGTCAGTCTACGTGGACCCACTTGCAACACAATCCTTAAATGCAGAAAAATCTGCAAGTGGTGTAAAAGT
>NW_009648444.1:2436420-2480867 GCF_000708025.1 Charadrius vociferus
CTGGCACTAAATTGCCTGCCCTAATCCCAGCCTTGTGCATCCTGCACCTCTCAGTGATGCCAACAATGAAAGAGATGTAACTGTTAGACAACATGGGCTTAAGACATTTTTTTGTGGACAGGACCAGAAACTACATTGCATTGATCCCCACTTGCAGGCAGGCAACAAGGTGGAACTGGGATGAGTTCCGCATGCGAGTGAAACAATTGTGAATGCCTTCACAGACTGAGCAGGAAAACAGGCATATGGCCTCTGAGGCTGTCTGAAAAAGGGAGGAAGAGAAGAAAGTTTTAGGAACCTGGTGAATACATGACTGACAAACTATTTTATGCAATCAGATTGTCAGCACTGAACAGAATGCCTCCAACAGCACATAAACATCATTGTTATCTACTCCAGGTTGTTTCAGCCAGTTAGCTCTCATTATTGACCGCTCCAGTTCAGTCAGGCTTCGGGAAACAACACAACAAACCAGCTGAGTTCAGCGAAAAGAAGGCAGGGCTAAGTTCCCTAAAGAGCCTGGCTTAGTCGTGCCTCTGTAAAAGCCTTTTCCACATAATCTTTGTAATGTCCTACTGTTCCCCGAGTCCAATACAACTCCTATAGCTTTACAGCAGGTGTTTTGCAGATCGTACTACAGCTCTTCATGTCCAGTTTTACACCATGCAGCCAACATCTGATGTATCCTTTCCTCAGGAAACCAAACGCTTGAACACAAGAAAACTGTTCTATATTTTACTAACGCATTGTCACCTAAATCACTATCATCTCCATGGGCTACATGCACATGCACTTAGCAGTCAAAGCAAAGCGACCAGAACTGAGGCACAAGCAAGACATTTAGCCTGAGTGAAAATTACTGAAGAAATACTACTTATATGGCAAGAAAATAAACATACTTGACAACACTCAGAATCGGTGTATTGTCTTTTTCATGGGCAAGAAGTGCATAAAAACCTCCTATTCAACAATATTCAAGGCTGATGACAGATTCTTTAAAAAAAAAATACCAAAGCAAAAATCAAATCATCACATTACTATCTATAACTAAAAGAAAATTTAAAGAAAACAAAACAGGAACAGTCACATATGTCATACAGAGATAACTATAAAAAAGCTGTTAAGAATCAAAAAACCACAAGTTCGTGAGCTGAAACCAAACTTAACCTCACACTTTCTGCTATAACTTTAACAAAAGAAAAAAAGCAACATTAACAGAAGAGATCTCCATGAAGACGTGTTCTTGACCACAGTTCTAATGTAAACCTGTTTGAATCAAGTATGCCAACTGTCTTGTATACTACCTGAAATAATTATGGACTTCACCCGAGTTTTCTCCTTCATGAGCCCAGACTGTAAGCTAGGACTTCGTGAGCTACACAAGAATTTTAACATATAAGAAACAGCCATAAATCAGCCTGAAAAGTTATCACAATTGTCTTTAGGACAAAAGAAGCAATCCGGTGCAGCACAGATTCAATTGTTTCTGCTCATGAAATGCACTCCTTACAGCAAGAAATAAACTGGGAGAAGCAGAACCAGAGAGAAATGAGTTGCAGTAGCCTAAGATATCAGCCTTGACTATCACACAGTTTTTGTAACTCTGTTTTTCCCCATGCCTTGGGCTCATTGACAATATCAGACAAAAAAAGTTGGAGGTCCATATATTAATGCAGGTATGCTGCTCAGACTACCTATATAAATTATGACAATGACTTTCCAGAGGGAAATGATCAAGCACTACTTTAACCTGATCCTTTAGATTTTCTTTTTTCATACTGAACCTGAATTGCTACCTAAATTTTGGCCAAGATGGAATAAATTAGCTCAAAATATATAAATCACTGTGGGTCCTGATTTTCCCTCTGTTTTATTTGGTTTCAGGTGCTGTAACCTTGCTTGCCTGAGCTGAGCTACAGCTGTGTAATGAGATGGATCCTCTGGTACTGGTTGCTGATAAATTGACCTAGAACTACTTCCATAAATTAGTTTAAATCACTATTTTTAAGGGGAAAATGGACTTGTCTAATTGATTGAATTCCTCATTTGATTTCCATCTTTTTGACACACAGAAAATTCCTAATACATTCTGAGACATCAAGGGGTACTGGTAGGCAGGATACCCTACTACGGATGCTCTGGGGGAGAGTTTTCATATAGTTACAATATTGTTGACCCAGGTCTTCTGTTCAACTCTATATAACTGCAATCTCTGAAAGAACTTTCAGAAGTTGAAACAGTGTGGACAGTTGATTATTTCTATTGCTGTTTCACAGAATCACAGAATGGCTGAGGTTGGAAGGGTCATCTGCTCCAATGCCCCTCCTCACGCAGGGTCACCTACAGCTATTTGCCCAGGACCATGTCCAGGCAGCTTTTGTACAGCTTCAAGGATGAAGACTCCACAACCTCTCTGAGCAACCCATGCCAGTGCTCAGTCACCCTCCCAGTGAACAAGTGTTTCCTGATGTTCAGATGGAATCTCCTGTTTGTGTCCATTGCCTCATGTCACTAGACACTACTGAAAAGGGCCTGGCTCCATCTTCTTTACACCTTCCTCTCTCAGATATTTGTCCACCTCGAAGAAATTCCCCCGAGCCTTCTCTTCTCCAGGCTAAATGGTCCCGCCTCTCTCAGCCTTTCCTCGCGGAAGAGATGTTCCAGTCACTTAATCACCTCAGTGGCTCTTTGCAGGACTCTCTCCAGTAGCTTTGTAGCTCTCTCGTACTGGGGAGCCCAGAAGCGGACACAGCACTCCAGGCATGGCCTTACCAGCATTGAGTAGAGGGAAAGGATCACCCCCCTTGAACTGCTGGCAGTAAACCTCCTAATGTAGCCCAGGATACTGTTAGCTGCCTTTGCAGCAAGGGCACACTGCCAGCTCATGTTCAACTTGGTGTGCACTGGGACCCTCAGGCTCTTTTCCGCAAAGCCGCTTTCCAGCCAGGCAGCTGAAAGAATATAGCGCATGGGGTTGTTCCTCCCCAGGTGCAGGACTTTGCACTTGCCTTTGTTGAAATGCATGGGGTTCCTGTGATCCCACTGCTCCAGCCTGTCGAGGTCTCTCTGGATGGCAGTATGACCTTCTGGCACATCAGCCAATCCTCCCAGTTTTGTGTCATCTGCAAACTTGCTGAAAGTACACTGTGTCCCGTCATTCAGCTCATTAATGAAGATGTTCAACAGAACTGGACCCAGTACTGACCTCTGCGAAACTAACAATTTATACAAACAAAGTTTTCATACGTTTTAAGTCAAAACCAAAAAAGATCTCATAGAAGTATAGTGTAGTAATAAATAAAACACAACTGGTATGATGATTATGGCACAGCCTTATAATGCCTTTCAGCATTACAGATTTTGTTTGTGGTTTTCATTAGGTAGGATTTGAGAGACTAAAACATGCATGAAATTCACGTCTTCAGAATACGTTGTGAGAGACAAGAGGATGGAAAAGATTTAACAAGGGTTTAAGTGCTCAGCATGAAAGGAAATGAAGTTTCAGGGTTATCTACAGGTTTTGGTAGACAGTTACTGATTCTTCTACATTCTGCTAAAACAATGCAGTAACATTCAATTTTACTTTCCACTATGTTCTTCTTGAAGCTGTATACTCAAAACCAGTAAGTCCAAATAACAATTCTAAAAACTTCTGTGGGTTTTCATGGATATCTTTTGAGAGGAGATAATAAATTTGGGATTCTGTTTTAAAATGCAATTTGACACATGCCTGAACTGTTGAAATAAACCAGAATTCTCCTGAACTGCAATTTTCCTAAGGTAGAGGAATATAATACCTCTGGCTGAGATGGATTTGGAGCATCAGACTAGAAGCCTTTTCTGTAAGTAATGAAGATTCTCTACAGAAGGAAAAGTGAGATAATTTCAGGAATAGAAAATAAGTTCTAACAGCTAGCATGAAAGGAAAGAGGAACCTAAGAAAGAAACTGGAGCAAAGCTGTTGACAATTTTAAAAACTGATTTGCAGACCATATCAAAATGGTCTAGGACAAATGAAAAACAGTCCAAAATTCAAAGGGCCCTGTAGAGCTTGAAGTAGCAGAATCCACAGGTAACAGAATTAATGACAAAATTAATGAACAGTTCTATGGACAGACAGAAGATGGAAATAGGACAAATGTTGGTTCCTGTCACATTTCAGAAAGTACATTTTATTCCTGTCTTTTTAATTCTAATACATAAATAACCATGACTGATAACTATGCCTGGTCAAGTAGGGGGAAGTATTAGAGTTGAAAAGACAGACAGGAAAGTGTCTATAAAAAGCTCTGCCTTCTTTCAAGAACTATAGTCTGAACTACTCTAAAATATTTTGCAATAATCTGAATAGTGTAAAAGCTACACCTTTAAACTGACAAATTGTCAACTCTGCAAGACAGAGGGAAACTATCCAGATAAATGAGGTGCCATTTTTCCTTTGAGTGCTGTTAAAGAACATCAGCTGCCCGTCAGAAAATTAGACTGTCAAGCTTGCATAGTACTCATTTCTACTTTTACTGAAACTGAAAGCAATGATCACATAAGGAAAAAAGGAATATATTTTAAACATGTTAAATTAGGAAGCAATCAAAGGAAGTCCACTTAAAGGATCAAGTTTGTTTGTACTGTGAATGACATTAAAGATGCGAATCTCTGGTTCTTGGCTCCCAGAAGCTTACAATTTTGGTATTCAAACCAAAAAACATTTGAACCCAAACGTAGTTGCATCGAACTTTTAGTTGATTTAATTTATGAATCATTTCCCCAACATCAATAGCATTACTGACATGAATAAAAAGTTAGGTGTGCACAGTTGTAGGGCAACTCTCTACGTTATACGCAACCCCAAAGTGCATCAGTGTGCACGAGGGATGTGTTTCATTAAGCAGACAGGTCACAGAAATTTCTATAGAGCCCTCCTGTATGTCAAAGCCTGACTGATTTTCTCACTCTTCACACGACGACAGCACAACAGGGTCTGGAGTATAGCTTAGAATTAAACTGGTACCTCCTGGCATTTACTGCTTTTAGTCATTTCTTTCTATTTGGCTCATGGGTGTCAACTTCAGCTGTGATTTTCTTGGTTCAAACCAGAGAGTAGACAAAGGTATTTTCTACTCTTTTGCAATGCGTGTAAGGTGCATACGATTAGGAGAACCAGACAGCACTTACAGAAAACCTTCTGTGCTTCACATAAGGTATGAGTCTAATGGACTTGATTACCCAGGAATAAAGTGTTACTGTTCAAAAACAGCTTGAGAGCAACAGCTAAAAACTTTGATCGACTGCTTTCTGCGCGGCATTGACTCTTCTCTGCAGATGAAGGTAGGTATTAAGTCACAGCAATTTTGTGCATGTGTATGCCTACATTTTCACGGTTAACAGATGACCTTCAGAAAGATACTAACATTCTTCAAGATCAGATGCACAAGAATGACTATCCTGAAAAATTTTAAAACTACTTTCTAGTGATCTGTTCATACAGCAGCAAATTCTGAATAAGGACAGTAGACACAGAATGGTGCTGTGTTATCCTTAGAAGTTGAATGCTCCCACTTCTTTCAAGCAAGGTAACTGCTGACATCAAATTAATTAGACGATTTATGTCCATCACGTTGACAGTAAACATGTCAATGGTATTTATTCTTGTAACAGTAGCTATTGTGTATACTACTACTACATAGATGTCCTGCTAATGTAAGATTATCAGGAGCTAAAACCAACTGCAGTTGCAAATTCTCTCTGTAAGGATTATTCAGCTGGAACATGTTTTACTTTGGAGGGCCTTTTGGTATTTATTACAGAGCATATAAAAGTAAAACAATTGTAATAAAGATTCATAAACTAACTGAAGGTTTCAAATTGCATAATTGCTTTAAATCACTTTTAAAAGGATTTTCTTTTCCAGAATCCTACTTTGAACATGAAATGTTACTCCAGCATGGATGAGGTATCTATTTATAACCAAATGTTTGTGTGTAATGGTCAAATGCAAAAAAGAGGAACTGAATGTTTATTTTAGTCTTGACTTTAATCCAATACTTTGTGTAATTTATCCTGAAATTCTAATTATATCCCCCTATATAAGCACTGCAAATATGAAAACCGAGAGAAAATCTACTCGCTAGAGCTTTTTTCCTCTTCTTTTTCCAAAGTAAAGAGATGCTTGTGGTCAAATTACTTAATGAAAAGAATTCAGTGTGTCAGTGATCATCCCAACAAAGAAAACATGTCCATTTACAGTATTGTTTAACTATTTCTATAGTCGGTGACCGCATTAAATGGGTATTTGAATGGGAACATGCCAGATGAATAAAAACAACCTTCATGGGTGCCAAACATTAGCTATTTCTACAAAATTAGCTAAAAGCATGCAAAAGCAATGTGCAAGATTACACACACCTACTATAACTACTGGCCTCTTAGGCATCTATAGCTGATGTGATTTTGTTTAGGAAAGCAATGTCAATAAAATACACCAGGAGTTATTACCAGCCCATTATGTCATCATCCAAGCTTATACTGAACCACAGCCATTAATATGTATTATCGCTCAGGAACTGTAACACAGCGGGGGTATGAAAATGGGTGTCTATTCATGAAAGAAATCTACAGCTTATGCTGAAGTACATGAAAAGCAACGTTAGCTGGACAAAACCCATAATAACCAGAAGCTGTGCAGTTCAACAGCCTTCTAGTAGTTACGAATAAAATTGAATCACACTTAATTTTAAGAAGTCAGCCACTGCAGACCTCAATTAAAGGAAGGCGCCTGGGATTTGTAACAGTGAATCAGAACTTTGA
Organism: Charadrius vociferus; assembly: GCF_000708025.1. Taxonomy (NCBI): domain Eukaryota; kingdom Metazoa; phylum Chordata; class Aves; order Charadriiformes; family Charadriidae; genus Charadrius; species Charadrius vociferus. Next base: position 2,443,225 of record NW_009648444.1, read on the forward strand.
TTCTTCTGGATGCCAATAGTGGTCCAGACCAGAGGCCTCTGAGAAAGGAGCAACAATGTTTCTAACGAACAGCAGTTGGCTCAAAGCTCTTGGCCCAAGTTCTAGGGCATGAGGCTTCCATCCCCCATGACCCTTCCCTATCACCTATTTTAACCACGGATAACGCCATTACCCTTATTTAAAAAAACTCTATTTAAAACCTGGCTCAGTGATAGTGTGCCATAGGGAATTCCACTGGCTAAATACAGATGCCACAAAGAAACACGCACATGATGAAAACGACCACTTACCTTTAGGTTTGCAAACCTACTGACACCACCAGAGTTCTACACTAAGTTGGCCATGTTTTCCCAGACCACCGCTTTTGTATTTTCTTTGCAAAATAATAGGATTCGTTACACACATGCTACTAAAATCACCTCCATGATTTTCTTCACCTTATGCTTGTGTTTTAGTACGTATTTTTATATAGACTGAATGCAACCAAATAGTAGGTCAGCTTGTCACAAAAAAACACAGAATCAGTTATTACATCTATCAATTCAAACAGCCACAGATAACCCAGAAATGGTCCGTGGTCCAGGAAATACCAAATGAAAAACCTCTCTACAAACATGGGGGCGGGGGGGAGGGGGCAATGGGAGACAAAATTGCTAGAGGGAGTGAGCTCCACAGCTGGAGTATCTCAAATAACCGTCCTCCATTCAGCTCACTCTTCCCTCTCCACATTTACACCCCACTGCTCCTCTCCACATGCGTGCACCAAAAGTACGCTGGCTGTCTTGAAAATATTAAGCTAAAACATCTGATAAAAGTCAGATGTTCCTCAGTGAAGTAGTTACAAACAAAATTGCTAGAGGGAGTGAGCTCCACAGCTGGAGTATCTCAAATAACCGTCCTCCATTCAGCTCACTCTTCCCTCTCCACATTTACACCCCACTGCTCCTCTCCACATGCGTGCACCAAAAGTACGCTGGCTGTCTTGAAAATATTAAGCTAAAACATCTGATAAAAGTCAGATGTTCCTCAGTGAAGTAGTTACTGTGTGGCACTTTTTTTTTAAAAAAAACCCCAAGTAAATTAAAAGTCAATTTTAGACTTGTTCATGTGTATTTCATAGGCAAGAAAATTTACCCATTTTCTCCATGTTTAACATTTCCCATTATACCATAGCCACAACCCATTTCCCCCACTTATACACTGTGTCCTCTCTGATAGGACACATCTGAGAGAGCCAGCTGGCACCATCACGAGGCTGATTTTTATTGTCTTTGAAAGGTTGTGAAGGCTGGGGAGGTTCCCCAATGATCTCAGAAAGGTAAATCCTGGGAAAAATCATAGAGCAAGGCCTCTTGGAAGCACTCGAACCTGATATGTCTATGACTTCCACCTAACTTTGTAGCCTCCTTAAGAAACAGGTATCACCTCCCCACGCAAGCTCTAAAACTGTATACATTCTCTCCTTTTCTTACCTGCAACACCATTTTAGGAAAAGTTGTTCTGGCATGTCAAACCCTAATCATTCCCAAATGTAGCTGGAATCATGCCAAGGCATCAGACATGCTCCTGTTTGGGGGTGAACAAAATTACAGAAATCCAAAGAAAAAACACTAAAACTGAGAAACACATGAAAAGTTGTGCATCGAGACAATGCTGGAGATAAAGGAAAGTTAACTTTTCAGTTTTCTGTTCCGTGGCACAGATGAATTTACCATTGCATTGTTTACCTTAGATATGCCTTTTTATTACTTTCATACAATGGAGGTGATTTTCCTTTGTCTTTTGCGCCCATGACTGGACAACTGCATTTCTCTTGACTATAACTTAGAATTATATTGCCATAATTGACAGTGTTTGAGCTACAACACAGTGGTACTGGTAACAGTTTAAAGTACAGTAACTTAGTCTGTCTTCATACATTTGAAAATACAATCCTTGCAAAAATTCTATTATAATGTTAAATGAAATGTTACAACACTAAGTGCAGCAAAAGCAACCAAATACTAATAAAAATATTTAAAATTACAACAATGACATATTAGAATAAAGAGCATATTAAGTACACTGGCATGTTACTTTAAATTGACACTTTAACGTTCAGAAAAAGCTGTTAACAATTAAAAATATGCATGGAATGCTATTCCAACACACCCAAAGTAACAATCTGGGTTGGAAAACCAGCACTGGGAGAGGGGAAAGCAAGAAAAATGGGAGCTATAGTAGCACACTAATAGAAAGATAAAATGACAATTACTTAGGACTGAAAAAAGTATAAGGATTTTAATGCGAACTAATGTTTTTGATGGATTAAAATGCACAAAAATATTAAAAACAGTTTCTGAAATTAGGCTTTGGCATATGAACACAGCTAAGAAACAGAAATGCCTTTTTTCTGTATGTCTATTTCTAATCCTTTTGCAACTAACAAGTGGTAGTTTATTCAAATTTCATGATCACATATATAACAATGTAATTACTGACATTATTTTAGTTCTTATATATGTAAGATTCTCCTGACTCCACCACTCATTTAACTGCACTCTGATACTGAAGGCAGACAGAACAGAGATTTTTCTTCTAAGCTTCAAGACATGTAATTAAATCCTCACCAATATACAAATACCACATTGGGCATCAATGTTAATGAATGCATTCCAAACTCAAAAAGACACCCATTGAAAAGAAGGGATAATTAAAAAAACCCAAAGCTGTACAATAGTAATACGATCAGCAATAAATTATTTCTACACTCCAATGTACTCACTGCAAACTAGCCCAATCATAGATGGCAGAGAAGTGTGTAGGTACAGCAGTTCTAAAAAGGAGAACAAATGATATCACATCAGCATGATGTCACCGCATCAGCGGCATCTTTCAACCTTCAGATTTGTTAAGCAAGAAACAGTAATGTTTCTTCTCTGCAGGTGGTTTATGCATTTTGATCAGTGGGGAGTGTAAACATTTCACAAGATTTTCACAGTGAATACAATAAAATTGTGTTGCAATACATCTTACATATGGTTGTCCCATACACAGGTGCAGAATTTTACAACCCGCTGATGAAATGCTTCCTTGGTGCTGAAAGAATCAAGTGCCCATTGTGAGCACGTTTCCTATTGGATTAGGCACACGCAGTACACCTCTTCGGACTGTCACTGCACTGTTATGCTTTGGTACTTACATACGCCATAACCTGTCTCACTTACGTGTCTGCTCCACTCCACAGCAACTACCAGCTCTATCTCTCTGGGAAAGTACAAAGAGCTCACTCTGGAGATTTTCTGTTCTAGCTCTGCATTCCGTACTCATTTTCTATTCTGCCGCATGCATGTCTACTGTAGCAACCTAGAGGACTGCAGAAGATTTCTGCCATTGTTCAAGTACAATATATATAAAGCAGTTCAAGAGCTTTTCATCTGGATGTCAAAACTCCAATACAGTATTACAGGTTCTATTAGACAAGTCTCACTCAACCTCTCAAAAGATCAATTTAACACCCCCAAAAAGATCAGTATTTACATTTGAAGCTAGCTCAGATGTTTTTAAAATAGAAGTCCCTTAAAACTTTTCAAATACCCACAACAATGGAGTCTAAACATAGAAGGCGCTCAGTACACAAAAACAATTAAAAAGCGATGTTTTGAAAGTCAGTGGATGAAAACCTTTTGTCGTCACTGTCATGGAGAGTTTGCCTTCTTCAGTGCCACCGTGATTTCAACCCTCATGTATCCTGAGTAAGTGTTCTTCTAATTCTTACAGCTCAAGAGAAATCTTTCACTTAAGGAAGAATGACAAATTCATCACAAGGACAGTAAAACTGCTGAAGCAACAGAGGTACATTTCAATTCACACAACAGGTTCGTATTTCTCAATTATCCTGGAAAACTTTTTTTATAAAAAAAAAAAAGATTAGCACTAAATTAGTAGCCATATTCAATATTAGTAAAACTATCATTTAGCAAACCAACAGGACTCCATCAAAGTTCATGCTGTGTAAACTTATGAAAGATCAGCAACAACGAGGTAAAATATAGTCCGAAGGAAAAAAAGCACAGAATTAGTCAATAACAATTTCTAGAATCAGTGATTACTTAATTAACAAGAATACTCAGAATCAGTGATTACTTCATTAACAAGAATACTCAAATAGCATCACTTTCCATAAAATGAATATTTCCACTAGCACCTTTAAAAAAAATAAAAAAACAACCAAAACCAACAACGTATACAAAAAATTCAAACATTTAAGTGAAATAATTTTGAGTTACAAGTTAGGAAATATACCACTTGACACAAATGAAGTTTAAAAACTGTTCTGTTTTCACGCAGAAATAACCTGAGTTATTTATTATAAAACTATCCTAAACCCTCTTCCTTACATATGAGGTTTATCAGGGGAATTTTGAAAATACAGGTATTTTCTTAAATTTACTTTGAGGAGAAGAGTGCCGAGCAGGACAATTCATCACTCATTTAATCTCTGAGTAAATGAAAGCTACAAGCAAACAGAAAATTAATTTGCTTTCAGTTTTACTGTTTACATATAATCTTAATGGATTATTAACTTAGGAAATTGAATTTCTTTTAACTTGCTAAGGACAAGCTACTGAACTGAAAGCATGATAGCCAGGTAGTTTAAGTGCAAGTCTGAGTGCGGAATGTTCTGAGGTTTTCTCCACTTTATTAGAGGCATATAAGTAACATTTTTGACACTAGACATATAGACAGGTGTATGTATGATACATAGGTTTTCCTTTTTTAAAAAAAAAAAAGTAATAAAATCACAATCACATAGACTGAGATTTTACATCAGGAGTTATGACAGGCAAATTCTCCCAGGCAAAAACACCGAAAGTAGTACTTGAATAGACTTTTAAGTAAAAAACTGCTTTTCTTTCTGCTGACAGCTAGGCAACTAAGCACCAAGACCGAAACCAACACTTCAGTCGTTCAGTTACCTTTTGTTAAGCAATGCCTTTCTAGCTCAATACTCTTTAAAATATATCTATATTAATTGAAAGGGTAAATCACTAATTCTAAACCAAAATCTTGATGGTAAATACCTGCAGCTGATGATGCCTAGCCAAACTAATAGCCATATAAACTCTTTATAAAATCAGCTGTGTGCCTTTTCACTGCAGATCACTTAAAGCTCAAACTTGTATGTGTATATACCTGACCATACAGGTTTTTTTAATTGTTCTTTTCAATGAGAGTACCTGGCATAGCATGTCAGCTAGGAAGACAGCTATTTAAAAAGAGATTTCTGCTTATTGTCATCACCTTTTCAAATGACAGATCCACGAGGTAGCTGGAAGTCAAGCAATAATCAGAAACAGAAAAAATGAGCCTAAAATTTATGGCATCCCTACTAATGAATCATTTCGTAAGTATTTTGTAGGAACAATCAACGGGTAATTTTGACAACATATGTAATTTTCATTTAAAAAAAAAAAATCAATAGATTGGTTTAGCAGAGTTAATACTAACACCTCATTTTTTTATTTATTTTTTTTTTTTTTGTTAAGGTCAAGCCACAGCAAAATTAGGGGGCACAATGTACCTACTAGGAATGTCCCTTGTTTATTACTACCCCTGCCTAAATATTGCAATACCAAAACCTCTTGAAATAGGACTGTGGAAACAAATAATTAATATGATAAAGACCAAAATGAAAGAACAAAAATAAAGATACATGTACACACAGATGACTAACACACGGAGGAGCTCAGCTCAGTTTGGTCATCTGTTTCCTGTTCTGAACTTACTTTCTCCAGCATTACTGGCTACCAGGATAACATAAAAGACTGGAAAGACAATGGAAAATTATGACTATGTTAGAACAACATTGTGTTCACCCTACAGCTGGTCTCAGTGGGGCCAGACACTTAAGAAACACAAATAGTATTTAGGTCTGCATGTTGGACATCAGCCTAGCTCCTTGCATAACAAGCCAAGCTGCTAGAAGAAAAACAACAGTTGTCCACTTACCAGGACCACAGTGTCCAGTCCCTTGTTTAGGGAATTCTAGGCCCTATTAATCCCATACCATTTACATATACAGAAACATGTAACAAATTAACATACCTTAATATTAATATAATTAAGCTCACATTTCTAGAGAGAAGTGTATGGCACATAGAGGCAATTTAATCTGTGGCAAATTAGCTACTACATGATGTTGAAAATACCTTCTCCTTTTTATGCTTTTTTCGCCTACTTCTCTTCAGCTTTCAATAAACAAAACATCAATTCACCTCAAGCATAGGTCAGGCTTTACTATTCATAGTAAGGTAACTCCATCCTTAGAGAAGAGTAAGATTCTGTTCTCCCAAGAAGAAAAGAAACCAGAGCACACTGATGCCAACAGTGACAAGGTCACAAAGCGGTATTACAAATAGGAGGCAGTCTCACTATCCTGTAAGCCATCAAGATGATGGATACTGTGAGATGCCATCAAAATATAACTGATCTCTGGAAAAAAAAAAATCTGTCACAAACTCACTTTCTATAGTTCGGCTCATCCAAGAAAAATGGGATGTCATGATGCATATAAACACAGTATCAGTTTTGCAGGTTTTCTTCCTTGCTTCTATAAATCTTTTCTTCCTGTGAAGCCTAGTTCTATGTGGAACAGCAGATACAAAATAATTTACTTAAGTCACAAATAAGCAACACCTGTGGGAAACCGCATCATTAACATGAAAACAAGTACTTTAAAAAATGGAGAAAAAAAACCAAAAACCCAAACGGAACAGAGATTGGTATTTGGATTCTTTTGTGACTTCAGCTATTTTTCTTGACTGTGCTAAGCACCTAATAACCTCTCGGACATTTGTACAAGTATGGCTCCTTCTCCACCTTTGTTTCCAAGAAATACTGGTTTTGCCTGTTAAAAAAGCCGTTTCTATAATTTATTCAATGTTTATTGTTGTTTGTAATTCCGTTTGCCACATGCGCTGAAGGCATGTTCACACTGACCAAACTTCAGATATATTTAAATTAATCCATGGCAGAATTCATAAACATATCAAACCCATAAACATGAAAGAAAACTCTTGTTAGAAGCTATCTTCCATTGTGTTAGTGTCAACAGATGATTTTAAATTAGGGTAGAAAACTGCCTACTAAGCAAAGCACAGAAGAACATTTCTTTTCATTTTACAGTAACATGTCTGGGATTGATCTTTTCAAAACGGTTCCACAACTGCAACTTTTCCAAATTTTAAACTGAATATAAAATCAATGAAGATGATGAATACAGAGACAAAAACTGCCCTTAAAAATTTCTTCTGACAGCAAGTTTCTTAAGAATGGGAAGCAATACACTTCAATTAGCAGAGGAGGCAGTGAAGTATCCATTTGCTAACATCATCACTAGCTCCCATTATCTGGTCAATGGATAGATAGACATTTGCTTTCTTTAAACAGAATTATGGTTACAAAATTCTTGTGTAATATTTAGAGATAATTTTTAAGTCTTTTTAAGAAAATTGGTAAGTTAGAATACATTTTTCTATAAGCAGAATGATGCCCAAAGTATTTTGATGAACTTTTATTAAAAATAATCTTCCTACAGTAGTATGGAATTCTTTAGCCAAGTCAAGTCAGCACCTGTTGCACAGCCTTCTTCGCTAACGTCATAAATTTGATCTTTTCTGGTTCTGATCTGCATTATTGGCTGATAATTGCTCTGCTTATAAGCACAAACAGTTTTGAACATGAACGCAATTTCGAAGCAGCCAAGACAGCTTTACTAAAAAGGAAATCACCTTCCCTTCGATGAGACCAACTTTTTTCTAAACCTTTGCAGATGGATATGATTCCATGCACAGTCATTAGATCCAGAAAATTCTCAGTAAGAGCACCAAAAGTTGCTTAATGACACATAACAAATATGATTTGTGACGCTCTGCATGCAGTTCACTTTCTAAGACTTTTTGTGTTGCTTCCTTTACCCAACGCAATGGGTTCAAGACGTGTGATGTCTGGTTCCCAGCTATGCTTGTATCTGCTGGATGTCATTACCCACCAAAGATTTATGTTCAACTTCAAATCAAATGCAAGTTTCACACTCTAAGTAGGGATGCCCATAAACATATTGTTCTTTGGAGAACAACTCTCTGGCTCCATAGATATAACTTGGACAGAGTAGTTACGTTCTTCTGCAGCCCATGCCCGATCCAGATCCACAAGCCCCATACACTGCTTGCCTAAAACAAGAGCAAAGGAGAGCATGGAAACTCTAAAAATGTAGAAACATTATCAGAAACGTGCACTTCAATATTCAATGTTAGGAAAACACATCAGTAAGTCATCTAAAAAATAAGTTCCAAATCTACTCAAAAAACTATCTTAATCTGTTTTACTTCAAACAGACAGTCATTAATAGTTCGAAATCACATCTGTGACTTGTAACCCTCATTTAGCAAAGAGCTTGAGAAGGATTATTAACTCTTTACATATGGAGAAACATAATAGGCACAACTATTTTTAAATATTCTCAAAGCTTACCAAAAAATCCATGCATTAATGTAAAAGCCACAGAAAGAAAAAAGAGTGCCTAGTTTACCCTTTAGCTCTCTGAATTTATATATATAACCATATATAACCAGTTATAACCATAACTGTTTTCCTCCTGTACTTTCACCTAAAAACTTAAAATTTGTTTAATCAATACGAATAAAAGACTAAAATACCAAACAGTGATCCAGTGCAATTGATTTGAGATATATGAATGTAATTGCTTACAAACACAAATACTAAATTACTAATGAAAACTAATCTTATCTCAGGTGTACCTGCAGAAAAAATGGGTAGGATAAATTCAAGGGGGTTTTCTGCTTTGAAGTTCGTATTATGATACAGCCACAGCAAGACCTATTAGGGCCTACTAGTCTTCATATATTTACTCATTATAATTGATTATTATGTTCTGAAATACAGAATTAATTTGATCATATTTTCAGCAGTTTGAAACTGGCTAGCAAGAAAGATTTAGCACTTCCCTGAAATGTTTTACCACTTATCGTCATACAGTCTCAAGTCACAAACAAGGCACAATCCTGCTTCAGTCTCAGAGCCAGCGACTCTACAGCTTTTCTTGTTTCTGACAGAATTGTACAGTTAAATATATTTGGGAGCTGAGAGGACACCAAGCTGGGCAGGAGTGTTGATCTGCTCGAGGGTAGGAAGGCTCTACAGCAGGATCTGGACAGGCTGGATCGATGGGCCGAGGCCAATGGTGTGAGGTTCAGCAAGGCCAAGTGCCGGCTCCTGCACTTGGGTCACAGCAACCCCATGCAGCGCTACAGGCTTGGGGAAGAGTGGCTGGAAAGGTGCCTGGTGGAAAAGGACCTGTGAGTGTTGGTCAACAGCCGGCTGAATATGAGCCAGCAGTGTGCCCAGGTGGCCAAGAAGAGCAGTGGCATCCTGGTCTGTATCATGAATAGTTTGGTGAGCAGGACTAGGGAAGTGATTGTCCCCCTGTACTCGGCACTGGTGAGGCCGCACCCCAAATACTGTGTTCAGTTTTGGGGCTCTTTCTTGTAAGAAAGACACTGAGGTGCTGGAGGGTGTCCAAAGAAGGGCAACAAAGATGGTGAAGGGCCTAGAGAACAAGTCTTAAGAGGAGCGGCTGAGGGAACTGGGGATGTTTAGCCTGGAGAAAAGGAGGCTGAGGGGAGACCTTATCGCTCTCTACAACTACCTGAAAGGAGGTTGTAGCGAGGTCGGGGTCGGGCTCTTCTCTCAAGTAACAAGCGATAGGACAAGAGGAAACGGCCTCAAGTTGCGCCAGGCGAGGTTTAGGTTGGACATTAGGAAAAATTTCTTCACTGAACAGGTTGTCAAGCATTGGAACAGGCTGCCCAAGGAAGTGGTGGAGTCACCATCCCTGGAGGTGTTTAAAAGACATGTAGATGTGGTGCTTAGTGACATGGTTTAGTGGCAGACTTTGCAGTCCTAGAATAACAGTTGGACTCAATGATCTTAAAGGTCTTTTCCAACCCAAAAGATTCTATGATTATATGATTTGATGAAGGGAAGAGACAGGAGCAGTCATAATGTTTGCCATCAGGATACAAGTCTGGCATTCCCAGCTACCCTCTGGAACTGCCTACCTCTCTCCCCTGAACACATGCGGAGCTTGAGTGCCTGTATCATTATACGCCCTGGCATGCATCTCTTAGGTGCCTGAAGTTTTTGGGAGGGTGGCACTAACATGTTTCTCGGTATCCTTGTATTTCAGAACAGCTGATGCATATCACAATTCAATACAGTACTCAGTCCAATCTATTAGTTCTTTCCACAGTGAGCCATTGGCCAGAAGTATTTTCTCCTTCTATGCCGAATTCTTTATTTACAAAAGAAATTCACTACTTTGACTTCTCCAAATGTCATAATGTTGGTGTCAGTTCCGCCAGTGGCTTGGAATTTGATAGGGGTAGTAACTGGGTAGGAGACAATTTAGAGATACAATAATAAGGTTAGGCTTATTATTAGGACTTTCCAACCCAGTCCTGTATGGAATTATTTGTTGCAGGGAGAAATTACCAGTTTATATAACCAACCAGGATCAATCTCTATAAATTAATTCTTGTGGCACTATTCTCCCACATTTGTAGTTTCATAGAAAATCACCTTCTGCAGTTCATTGAACAAAATGGCACGTACATGCTCCTGCCACTGACAGCAATATCATTATTATGCAAAGTGTACACACTAAGGGGCAGCTGGGATTGTCACAACTGGGGCCTGGTTCCCTGCGTGCTCTCAGTAAGATCGTGTGAAGTACACGGAGTATTGATCACAGTTATGTGATCAGACAGAATAAATTAAGTGCCCTGTAACAATGTTCACAAAACCATTCAGTATGTTTGCACTCGGGTCCCACTGCTGCATACAGTGGGTAAAACGCGTATGTTCAGCGAAAATGGGAAACAGAGCTTTGTTCATTTAAGAGGGAATTGCTGTGTGTAGCGGAACTGAGTTCAACTGTGTATTTTTACGTTCACAGATACTACAGAAATTGGTGATAACTCCTTTGACAAATGTGTTGTTTCAGCCATGACAGACATAGACAGAATGCTGTACTTAAGTGCTTTAGGGGCTTACAGGTAAAGAATCAAAATGATTTGTCACTTCACTGAAGCTGCATAAATTCAGTGGTAATTGCTAAAATACAGTTTACAATGCAATCTTCAAATATTCAAAAAAGTAGCAGAAGAAGTCATTTTGCCACCATTTACAATAGAACAGAAAAAAATCTTCACATGTTCAGGAATATTTTCGTTAAAGGAAATCTACACAGTTTTCTCAATACCTGATCATGCATTGCGCAAAATTAAATAAAAACATAAATAAATCTCACCACGGCTGTAATACTGATCTGATTCAATCTTCAATTATTTGCAAGCAAAACTTAAAGTACCCCAACAAGATTCCCATAAAACCAGTTTCAAAGCTGAAACAGAACACTGAAACGGGTATGATCTTCACTGAAACAGACTAATATTACATAGAACAACTTAAAAAATAACATTCCGTAAAATAGAAAAAGCAAGGATGCAGGGGAAGGCAGAGGAATAAGATTTATGTTTGTTTTTTTTGCCAAGGCAAAGCACATAAATTTAAATTGGAGGGGGGGGGGGGGACAAACAAAAACAAACAAAACAAAACAAAACCCACACACAAAACACCCGCAGTTTCAGAGACAGAGAACAGATAAAACTTACAATCTTTCAAAAATGTTTTTTGGGCCCTTTTCCAATTTTCAGTTCACCTGGCAAGCAGCAGGAGACAATGTGGGGTGCTACACTGGGAACTGAACACTGCTCTTTTGTTTTATTTTTTTTTTCAAATACTGTAATGATAGCAAAAGAGCCGACAAATTTATTATAAAATAGACACTGTTATCTCAGAACCTGTATGATTTTCTTTTTGTGCAGTGAGTGTAAGAAATACTTTGAATTCTTCAAATGAAGCTTTCTAAAAACATTATGATTATTTGCTACTACTGCTTTGATATACTTTCTAAGTGTTTCTTGCAAGCCAAGAATGCACAGTTATATCCGGAGGGTTCCCAGCCCCTTCTGTCTTTTCTGACCTGGAAGCTAGTTTATAGCTTCCATCAGAACATTAATACCAGACAGGAACACGTTATACCTTTTTGTAAGCCAAAGAATACTAGAACATTGCACATAATGCAGAAATGGCTTTGCTTATTCCACATATTTGAAGTGTTATGCATTTTGCTGTCCTTCTGAGTAATGAAATTCCCCGCTATCTCAATGATTGCTTCTTGCATTTCTTTTCCTCAGAAATCATTGACACCTGACCAAGCAGCTAACATCTCAGGGATCAACTTACTTTGACCATTAATTGCACGGAAATGTCCCACAGAAGGCAGCTGCTCTTACTCAGAATGGCAATAAAATACAAACCTGAAACAGAACTGACTACTGAATGGTAAAAATCGAGTCATGCACTGCTGTAGCTATAACATAAGTTTCCCCACAATGGGAAGGCTGGTACCCCAGGGGTAAGCCAAACCGTGTTCTTGGCAAAGTCTTCAAATTAAAAATATTATTTGCTATTAAAAAAAAAAAAATAATCCCAGAAAACCTTCTGGGCTTTCTTTCTAAAATTATTATGATGCTCTTCATAATGAGGTGGGCCAAATAGGTTTGTATGTTCTTAAGCCTGCCTATACCAAAACTAGCTCAACATCTGAAATTTAGCCTTATTGTTTCCAGCTGTCATTAGATTTTTGCCCTTCTAAAAGAGTTATCACCAGAGATTACAAGCAGAACAAATGGTGCACACTGAAAATCACTACTACCAATAGCCTGTGCTTTTAATGTAAGATAAACCAGTAACAGCAGTTTAGTGAACTTTACAAAAACCTCATTCTTTTCAGAGAATGATGAGAGAAAAAAAAAGGTGAAGCAACAACAACAACAAAAAAAAAATCAGTAAAATGCAAGTACTCTCTCTCATATTGACAATTTTGGAAGGGGTTTCTATACCATAGTTCAGAACAGCAACAGGAGAAATGAGAAGAAACTCAAATTTTTCAAGTGTTATGTGAAGAGAGCAACTTAATGCCCTCTTTAAAAATGTACCACTACTTCCTTTATATAGCAAAGTAAATCCATTACTAAGATAATTTACACAACAGCTGTAGAAATTCCTACCTATTAGCCTGCGTTCAGGTGGAAGCTGAACAGCTGTCTGATCTGCAAATCTGCAAAGGATCATGTGCTCCTAGAAAAAAAAGAAGTAAAGAAATTTTGTCCCATGACATTTCCCTCTTCCAAATAAAGTAAGAAAACTCTAATTAAATGCTTGAAAGTATCAAAACCACTATCATATTGAAGGCTATGTTCTAGAAAAGTTACCTGTGTGCAAATCCTAATTTTGATACCACCTTGACTTGTAAATAAGCATGTAAATCAAGTGTTTGTAACCATGACTACATTTCTACTGATGAGAATTTGTTTCTTGCTAAAATGTCTCTAATTCTCTGCAGCAGTTGAATTGGACGCAATGTATACAAGATAGCATTCTTCATATATATAATGCGAATTAATTTTGCCTTCAATTACTAATGAGCGACACAGCCTTTTTTCAGTACGGTCATCATCATGGGGCTTCACCTTTGCATCAATAAGCAGCCAAGACAAAATTATTAAGTAGGTGATTTGAACTACTGCACATTTCTCCCAAGCAGTGATTTTGAATCCCAGAAGAATCGCCTTGTGGGTCAAATTTCCTCTGCTCCTCCATATCCATTCAGGATCAACCCAAAAGATCCTGAAGGCAAAATTGATCCTAAAGGTAAAAAATACCTGGCTGTGAATGGGAAAGTTTCCTACCTCAAAAAGAACACAATTCACTTTCAAACTATCCCTGTTCCACTTGAAGTTTCTGCAGAGGCTTCTACAACAGCTGCTGTTGATTTCTTCCTGTCTTGTCACCCAGGGGAATGGTGCAGTGGAGGGTTAACCCCTCCACCTTACTCCCTGCTTAGATAGCTAGACAGGCAGGAAGAACCCCATCCTCATTTGCCTTCAAAAACCACCGCCTATGCTAGCACAATGGCATCTCAAAGGCCAGCCAAGCCAAGGAAGGCAAGTTAGCCAGATGGTGAGAGAAAAAGCCTTGAAGGTGTAGCCGTGAAATTAATTCCCTGATGACAGCTGTGCACTTTGGGACAGCTGCAATATTAAATACAGGACAGAGTAAATCAGAACCATTTTAGAACTGTACAACATTCCCAAGTCTCGTATATGGTCATAGGGAGAAAACGGAAATGGACAACAACAAAAACTGCTCTGCTAAGCAAAGCTTCCAGAGCTATAGCTCTGAAAAAAGGACACGTGTCTTCCATCAAAAAGAAAACTTTTTTTTTCTTGCCTGATATAAAACGATGATTTTAAAGGTCTGGTTCCTGTAATAGATGGAGAGCGCAACTTCACCTGAGGATACTTTAACTTCCTTCAGTATCCTGAAGTGAAGGTACTTACTCCAGCTTTTTTTTTTTCCCACTCCAGACAAACATCCAGTAGTCTTCATGTCACAAAAAACCTGAATTAAATCCCATCTTCGTATTAAATCAAGATGGTAACTTCCTCCACAGTACATTCCATCCAATTCATAAATTTAACACACCTGACCACAAAAAAAAGTTTGCCCTGATACTATAAAAAAAAAAAATTATCACTATGTGATGCTCAAGTATTACTAATTTAAATGAATTTACAGTATCTTGAGGCAGGGATATTTGTTCCCTAGCACAACTCATTCACATGAAGGTTTTCAGCTCACGGCTCCATAAGAAATATGTAATCAAAACGAGAACACGTTACAGTATGTTTAGAACTTAAACGTGTTACACCCAGCCAGTTCAGTTCAAATATGGCTATTTTTGTAGTACAGAAGAGCCAAAAACGTTAAACCCAGATGTGACTACTGAAGAATGGAGGAGAAGGAGAGCCACAGGCAATGTGGCTGCTGTTAGGAGAGAAGAAGCAGTTATATGCAGCTTGGGGAGAAAAAGAGGGATACAGAGGAGAGAGAAGATCCACATTAGCACAGAACCCCTCACCAGCCTTCAGGCACTCAACATAACCGGGCTCTTTGCAACTTCAGGTTCTCAGCGCATCCGACTGGACCAGAGCCAAGATAAGCCTTGCCAACCTGAAAATTTGGGCTGACTTTTATGCTTTGGCTTCCTAAGGAGATGATCCAAAAAGTTAAACTAGGCTATAAGTTATGATTACATTGTTTCCCCATGGCACTGTCATTAAATTTTCCCATTCCCTGTTGGCAGAAATAAGAAAAGCATTTCCAAAACAATGAGGATAATAATTATAAACTGCCCAAACTTTGTGTGTGCATAAACAGTTAACTTGCTTACTAGAACACCCACGCCTTCAATTCCTATTAAGTTTTCAGAGCTGTATGTGCAAAGTTATTCAGTTTTACTTTCCAGTTCTCCTATAGGGAGAGCGTCTTGACAAATAGAGTCTCAAAATGTATCATGGTTGAAATCTACAGCTATCATAACCTTATTCCTTGCAGCTATAAACTAATGAATTACAGCATAATGTTCTCATCAAAAAAGTTTTGGAATTGCCAGACTTCTGGATGTCTTTTTAGATCTCACTAAAATGAAAGATAAGAGAAATTTAAAATGGGAACTGGAGGGGGGTGACATAGACAATGTCTGGCTAACACATGGCAGCTTTGGCTACTAGCCAATAACCTGTAACAATTTATTAATATGAAATATAAAAATGCCTATAGCTAGCTGTATAAGAGAAGTTATTTATAAGTAGGATTATTTGAGGCACCAACCGGCCTAGACCGTTCATATAGACTCTTACATTATCAAGAGCAGGAATATTTTTCAGCATTGTCCTTGGCCCCCGTGCCCTTCCGCAACACAAATAATAAAATGCTAGAACTTACTATAGTGTTGGCAGACCCTGTGATTTAAACCTCCATGGATTAACACATTCAGAAAAAAATGCACTGATCTTTAATGAGATCATACACACTGCCCTAATCTAGGCATCCTTGACTTTATAGTTGTCACCTTCTCCCTCTGTACTGTCAACAGGTCTACTTTTAATAATATGTTAGTAAATAAACTTTTTCTAAACTGAAACGGGAGTTCTTTGTGGTTATGTGTTAGAAACATATAAATGTGTTGAAAAGAATGTTCATCAAGGGAAAAAATAATGGCAGGTCCAGATCCACCATGCTGCTTTTATCACCTCACTCTACGGACATTTATTTCCATGTGAATTAGTGAAGTGTACATAAACCAGACTGCCATGAAGATAAGACTCATGTGTTACCAGACAACTGAACTTCCCTATATAAGATGGCTGGAAATTTTCAGAATTTTCTAAATGCCCTCTTACTTGAGGATTAAAAAGGATAATCTCCAATTTCCTGCTACTTATCTAATGTTTATCAGAAAATTATATCTATAAAAGTAATATTTTTACCTAAAAAATAACCAGACATTTCCAAAGTATAAACAGTTGTATTTAAGATGTATATAAGTTGGTATCCCATAATTGTTAACTGATACATGTTGAAGTATCTTAGGAATGGCTCACTTATATTATGATTTTAAAAGTTCTTTTGTGGAAAAACCATTTAATTTTATTGAAGAAAACAAAGTTAAAAACTTGATGGTGGAGAGAAAGCAACACTATGACATCTGCACTACTAATGAACATTTCACATAACACATACTCCTGTTCGCAATTTAAAGATAACCACTTATATTTCATTTAATAAGAAGACCTAGTGAAACACAGGAAACTGCACATAACCCTCCCACCTCGCCCCGCAACCCTTTTACATACCTTGTAGGACAAAATTTCTTTGAACTGATGACTGAAAAAAAATAGACCAATTCAATTAACATCTAAAAAAGCACAGGCGGAAAACAGAAGCAATCATGATATACCTGAACACATTTTAAACAAAATAGCAATATCTGTATCCTACAGAAAAGGCATTCAAAAGAACCAAAAACTATTACAGTTCCAGTTCACTAGGAAAGGAAAAATGTATTTGGTATTGTCTTTTTTTCCCAATTGTATTATTCACAAAAATTCTCTCTTTAGATCATTACAAACGCTAACACAAGACTTACGTTTCCACGTTGTCACATAAATACTTTATATTACATGTACACAACCTTTAGACATGAAAATATTTTGTTTGTTTCACAAAAGTAATGTGCGTCTACGGTGGAATTGAGCGTAGAACACAGGCAATATGGAGATATGAGCAGGCTATCATGTTTTATCATCATATCAAATATGGAAAAAAGAAAAAGCAAACCCTAAAATATAGCTCAAGCTAGGGTTGATAATTTCCTACATAGGCTTAGGAAGTTAGATTCAAAATTTTAGCAAACACAAGACTGTAATTTACATTCTTGCAGCATCTACAGCAACAAAAGTTTTCTAACATAGTGAGCATTTCCAGTCTTCATGATCTAAAAACATAAATGGTCAAAAGTTAAACAGTATCCAGTCCATTTTAAAACAAGTCAACAGAGAAAAGCTATACGCCTGCTAACTTTAGGGGACAAAATTTTATTCCCTCTTCCCTAAGAATACTTATTTGTTTTACTGTGTTACAAGAGAAAACAGAAAAGGAGACAAATAAAAAGATGGAAGAATCAAATTGACTAAGAATACACTGTTAAATACAAAGTTGATCAAAGTGACAAATTCTAAATATTTACTCTCCACGCTCTTCTGTGACAGAACACTTCTGTGACAGCACACTTCGATATTACAGAAAAATATGAAAAATATTTAACACCGATGCATAAGATTTTTTTAGATTTGTTGATTACTTTTAAGACAGCTTGTTTCAGTTTCTTATTTTAGCAAATATATACCTAAGACAATGTTGTAATTCCTAGTAGAATTAAATCTGATTAATCTTGGACATCCAAAATGAAAAGCTCAGCTTTGTGAGAAAAAAAAAAAAAGCACAACCTTCTTCCACATCTAGTTCTGCCTCAGAAAGCTGTTAGCCTCTTATCTTCTGCCACTTTATCCTTACCTTTTACATTTTATTTATATCAGAGCCATTAAAATTCTTAAGCCTGCAATATATAAATATCTCCAACATGGCAGATTTGAAGATGACAAAGTATCTACACAGTCCATTGAAAAAGTATTAAAAATATGAAGTGAAATACAGAAGAGCTTGTCTACTTGGGAATAAATCAGAAGTGTTTCACAAGCAGTAAACTGTGGTATAAAGCAGACCTATTTCTTTAAGCTGACTGCCTACATCTTTCTCCAACATTAAAATGTCAATTCCCCTTCTTACAGTAATTTTCATGAGTTTTCTATTAACTGTGATTTCAAGGTAAAAGGTCTGCATATTACGTAGATTCCCACATACCGTATCTACTATGTTGATGTTATAAAGTCTTCTGAACTATGAATAGATAAATTCAGACAAAAAATAACCCAGGAATTACCAGTCTGTCTCCCTCTCAGCATGGGTTTGCAAAGAGAAACAGGAGGAAACAGTTGCATTATAACTGTGAACCAATTTAGCCTAGACACTTCCAAAGATCTTCAATTGATTAATTCCATACTCCTTTAGTATTTCCTTCCTTCATTTAAGTTGATATTTTAGAGCTTATCTTGTTAGCTTTAGTTTACCTTCGTGGATATTTAAACTTCACTGTGTTTTGAATGAAGCCATAACAACAAGGGGAGACGACAAAGGCTGCCCGTGCCTTGATGCAGTGTTCGATCACCATGTCTGTTGCCACACCACAAGCATGCAGAGCCACCTGGAGCGTTAAAAACACAAAAACCAAAGAAACAAGCAAATCCTTTATTGCAATATTCTACATACAATCCTGTTGTGGTATTTTTTTGGTTGATTAAATGACTTAAATATATGAGGAAGTTTTTGCAATGAAAGCTGTTATGCCAAAGGCCTGGTCCTTAATTCCGCCATTTTTCATTCCTTTCCCTCATATCTATGCTGAGGAAAATTTATGGCCTATTCCATTAACAAGACAACCATCAACACTGAACAAGGGTCACTCACCAAAAGCACTCAAAAGGCAGGTGCACTGCATTGTGATACCAAATAAATTAAAAACCAATCTCCAGAAAAAATATTAGAAGAAAAAATACTATGGTCATTAGTCAAAAATTTTTCTCAAGCAAAAAGGACTTAGAAATACAAAGAAATATTTCAAAACTGGATTTCAACTTAGCAGTAAGAGGAGTAACAGATATTCCTGAAGGTCACATTTAAAGGACAACATTTATGCATACATTTGATCATTTGATTGTAAGGTATTGAGTAAAAACTTTAGAAAAGAAACCTGAGGGGCGGCGAGGAAGAAGCATCAAATACAACTTGCCCTCCTTTTCTTGTTTTCCTTTTCTTTTTTCCTCTTTATTCTTTTCTTTTTCTTAGTGATGGGCTCTCAAACTAAAACTAGAATGCCATTCAATCGCAACAGCTACCTGCAAGCATCGATTGTGTGTTTGGGCAATGCACAGGTTGCGCCTAAATTCTTCATGCTCTCCTACAGAAAGGCAAGTTATCGCTGTACTCAATACACTGCAAGGAAAGGCAAGCAGCTCTCTCCTATGACACCTGTGACACCACATGAGCCAGGTGAAACGGAGGCATTACTTTCTTTGCCTTCTTCCATGTACCCAGTAGCTCAAAGACTAGGCCTGGTGCATACACATCGCTCTATGTTTTCATTAAACTAGGGACATTTTTGAGGCACGTTTTTAATTTTATGCAGCAGTGCGGATTTGTAAAACTGCATCGTATTCTTTGCTTTTTCTTCACTGTAAATTTAGGAAAAAAGTTTAAAACCGCAAAGCTCAGATTTCAGGATTCAAAGTTTTTTTTCAAGGTACAGCAGTTGGAAGAGAAAAATTTTGCTCTCCGATACAGATTAAAACAAAGACTTTTTTGCTTGCAGACTGCTTGACATAAGCTCATCTGAGCAGACCATTAATCATCAACTGAACTACAACAGCATACAGATGCTAAAAAATATTCTTGTCTCAAACAGAACATTAAAAATTATTAAGAACATAATTTCACAATGAAATAATGAAAAAATGACATTTTCTGCTCGTATGAATATAACAACAAAAACAAAACTACTTTAACATCAGAAATAGATTCTTGGTATTACAGCTATTAGATTGTCATGGAATATTATTATAATTACTTCCTCATCTATCCAAGCAGAAAACAAAGACCTTTGCTTTGCTTGCACATTTGTAAAAGAGACCTTAAAACAGCAGTAGATAAAACCAGTAGCTTTGCTGAGCCTGTATGAACACCAAATGATTTCTTCTTTGCTTTCTCAGAATCAATTTAGTTACGTGGAAAATCACAAATAGAACTCAAGACGAAGCTTTCTCAGGATATCCTACATAGTAAAATCACTGTGAAACAAAATAAAAAGTGACGAGTAACGCAGATAATGCATTTGGTTCACAAATCCATACATCTGCAGACACAGGAAAACAAAGTGGCCCTTGAAAAGAGCAACAGAGCTAATGCAGTGTGAGACCACTGCCCTGTATCACTCCTCTGGAGCTTCAACTCCCCAGAACAGACTAGTGCACACAGAAAAGTGTGCAGGGAAGTGAAGGAAAAAGAAGGTTTTATGAAACCTCAGGTTCACTTTAGTGATCTTAAAAAGAAAAGATCTCAACACACTAAAAAACATACTCGCCCCCAAACAAACCTTAAACTTTTCAACTCGTTCTCACAAATTAGCTAAATACTATGAGTACTACATAAGTATTAAAAACAACTAAGATCTCAAAGACTCCTCTGGGTGTTGACATGTACATGAACACTGCATGCAAATATTTGGAAGTTTTCACTTTTACACTGAAATCCTTTATTGTGGTTGGTGGTTATACTACAACATATAATATTACAATGTACCAGTATGTTTGGCACTCAACAAGTTGTTTCATAGAACCATAGAATGGTTTAGGTTGGAAGGGACCTTGAAGATCACCTAGTTCCAACCCCCCTGCCATGGGCAGGGACACCTCCCACCAGACCAGGTTGCTTAAAGCCCCATCCAGCCTGGCCTTGAACACCTCCAGGGATGGGGCAGCCACAGCTTCTCTGTGCAACCTGTTCCAGTGCCTCACCACCCTCACAGTAAAGAATTTCTTCCTAATATCTAATCTAAATCTACCCTCTTTCAGTTTAAAACCATTACCCCTTGTCCTATTGCTATGGTCCCTGATAAAGAGTCCCTCCCCATCTTTCCTGTAGGTGCCCTTTAAGTACTGGAAGGCTGCTATAAGGTCTCCCCGGAGCCTTCTCTTCTCCAGGCTGAACAAACCCAACTCTCTCAGCCTGTCTTCACAGGAAAGGTGCTCCAGCACTCCGATCATCTTCATGGCCCTCCTCTGGACTCGTTCCAAGAGGTCCATGTCTTTCCTGTGCTGAAGGCTCCAGAGCTGGATGCAGTACTCCAGGTGGGGTCTCATGAGAGCAAAGTAGAGGGGCAGAATCCCCTCCCTTGACCTGCTGGCCATGCTTCTTTTGATGCAGCCCAGGATACAGTTGGCTTTCTGGGCTGCAACACACATTGCCAGCTCATCTTGAGCTTCTCATCAACCAACAACCCCAAGTCTTTCTCCTCAGGGCTGCTCTCAATCCATTCTCCACCCAATCTGCATGTGTGCTTGGAATTGCCCTGACAAGGTTTCAGAACTTTGATCTTCAGTACCCCTACAACTCACAAGGGCAGAAATTTTATGTGGAGCAAATGGGAAGCAGTCGCTGGAGAAGGGCCACAAAGACGATCAAAGGACTAGGAAGCCTGCCATATGAGGAAAGGCTGAGAAAACTGGGTTTGTTCAGCCTTAAGAAAAGAAGGCTTACGAGAGACCTTATCACCATGTTCCAGTATTTAAAGGGTGGCTGCAAAGAAGATGGAGACTCCCTTTTTACAAGGAGTCACATGGAAAAGATGAGCGGTAATGGGTACAAGTTACTCGAAGGAGATTCCAGTTGGACTCAAGAAGAACTTTTTTCATGAGAACAATCACTCATTGGAATAATCTCCCAGGGAAATGGTGGATTCCCCAACATTGGACACTTTTAAGATTCAGCTGGACAGGGTGCTGGGCCATCTTGTCTAGACTGTGCTTTTGCCAGGAAAGGTTGGACCAGATGATCCTTGAGGTCCCTTTCAACCTGGTATTCTATGATTCTATTATACTTTTTTTTTTTTAACCTGCTTTTCAACTCCTGGCAGATAAGTAAACAGCTAAGTAATGCACAGATCTGATGTCAAGGTAACTAAAATGCATATAAACATGTTTTAAACTAATACCAAAAGGAGAGAGATTAAGACTTCTATCACGTTCATTTCTCTGTACTTCTTAGAATTTCAAGTACTTTAACCAGTGAATTTCTTGTCATCATGTTCACCCTCATATTTACATTGTATTGTTTTACTGAAAACGGTCAAGTCATGCAATGAGTGAATAGCTTTACAAGCCTGAGAAGATGGGTTTAGAAATGATTCACTGCCAAACTTTGTACATACGTATGTACTATGGTATTACATTGTTATTTTTGTATCAGACTAGTGTTTATGACATAATGATACAAAGGCAGCTAAACTTTACATTATTTACCTTCAAACACACCAAACACTTGTGCTAGTGGTCAGTAAACCATCCAGCTCCTGTCTTAAATGTGGCTGCATAGCAAAATTAATCCCGAGTTAATGACCTAATCCTGAAGAGTGAATCATGGTACGATACAAACTAATTGTGAAGCTAAGATTGATACAGGTCTCCCAAAAATGGAAAGCTCCAGGTTTGTCAGTTGAATAGACTACAGAATCAACAAGTCACAGAAACTGAAATCACAGACCAGGAAATGAAGAATTTCCAAGCAAATTTTTCTGACTTATACTTGAATATTTTCCTTGTCACAAAGATAAAGAGAGAATGTAGAATTTTTTTATTAAATAAAAACTCCATGGAGATATTTAACTTAGTATTAACGTTAAAAATAGACCCCAAAAATGAAGTCAGGAACTCTTATGATCACAAAGTTGGAGACTCATTTCACTGAAAAACTATTACACATTTCACACACAGAATTCAGTAAGTTATTCATGAGATCCTGATTTTTTGAAACAGATCTCTGGTTCATCCGCTGAGATTTATATGACAACGTAGTACAGAAAATAAAGCTAGAGAATTGGAAATTTACACTTGGAAGGACTGGGCTAAAATAATTTATTCTCTCCTCTTTCTCCTGCAATGTATTTCTTTTCCTTTATTAAATAAACCAACCAAATAGTTAAACAGCAGTGTTCATGTACCATAAACCTTCAGCATTAAACATTCTAACCTACAGCCAAAAATAGGCCCTTGGATGGGTGATTTAAAGAACAGTCAGAGTCACACTGAAAGCTTTGGGCTTGCTGCAGAAGTTTGTACTCTATTAACAGAATATAAAGCTGGAAGACAGGAATATTTACAGTTACAAAAGACTATTTATGCCTTACTCTTCACTAGGCCTACGTAAGTGTGGAGAAGACATTCATCTCGTTTACTTTCAGGGTCTAACACTGATGCTTTGAATCCGTATTCAAATCACCTATTTGCTCCTGCAGAACTCAGATTCCTGCTTTGGTCTGTTCATGTACAGTTAACTTTCAGAACACCACCTGTTGACTGCAATAGATGTGCTCAGCGTAAATCCTACAAAACTGAGGTATCCTTCTGCCTTTATAAATATAGCTTGAGTATACTTTACACAATAAATATGTGTATAACTGTGACAGAACATTCTCTCCGTCATGATGGTTCCTTCTCATTTTTGCATTGTGTAGTCTGGAGTTGTTTGCTTTAATCTTAATGCTTTTACTGTCACCTAACTACACTTCTGATCACACTTTACTGTACTCAGGCTTAATTTGAGCAACAGTAGTCTTCTCTTCCCATCTTCAAAACCTTCTCCAGAGTTTATCCACTAATGAATCAGCGATTTTAAAATAACATGATTAAACCAAGAATCTACCCAACTTTTTCTTCAACATGGTCAGGCAGCACTCATATTTTTGCATTTTTGACAGGAGCAGACACTCCTTTCTTCACTCCTGTAATATACAAGCCATGTCAATTTGCAACAAATAATAAATACAAAACAAACTTAATACAGATTAATATAACAAGGGTGCTTCTCATAGCATCAAAAATACCTGTTTGTAAGGACATACAGAATTATCTTTTCTCAGATATTTTAGTTGTTTTAAAAATAATTAATCAGACACTGAAGCTTTGAAGTGGAAAAGTTATAATCACTTACCCCAATGTTAAAAGTCCCATTAAAATAGTCCAAATTTGCTTGAATGAACGAAATGTTGTTTAAACCTAGTTCATCACTTCGGTCTTTAGCACGCATCAGAGACAACTCCTTATTTTCTATGAGCACCACCTAGATTTCATACACAGCAGAAAGTAAGGCAAAATAACACTGAGAAATCAAAGTACAACATTACCATCAAGCACAAAACTTAATAGTTTAGTTGAGAAAAGCTCTAAATTACCTGTGGCAGAGCCTGAGATCTCCAAAAAATAATTAACAGGAAACCCAACAACAATGGAAAGCATTTAATACTTGCCAATATCAATCAGCTTGCAAATATTTCATATTTTCCTATAACTGTTGTTTTCTCAGGAAAGCATCACACACAATTGGGATTGTGCTAAAAATTTGCATGATTCAAATCCAAGTCCTCTGCTGAGACAACTGTGTCTTCATCTTTATTCTTCCTACATGCACATCTTTTTGAGATGATTACCAGAGATGAAAAGCTCATACTGTCTGTACTTTCTATTTAGAAATTACCTGACATGATGGCATCATGTGAGCAAGAACAATTCCAACATGACCCTGTGAGAACAAAAACAAACAACAAAATCCAAATCACTTTTCAGTGTCCCCTGTTGCTGACCCATTACATGACCCCCTAACCAGTGACGGAACCTTTGAAAGCAGCTAAAATTTCAGCATTTGTACTTTTGCTTTGCTTTATGGCAGCAACTGCCAAGAACTGCAAAGATGAAAGCTGAAAGAAAACGCATCACGTAAATAAAAATATACATTACCCCTCCGCTGCAAAAATCCACAATCACATCTCCAGGCTCAGCAAGCTTTGTCACCACTGCTACCAAATTATTCAATTGCTGCTGCTTCCTCAGAGCCCGTTCTCTAGACATCTTTCCTGGGGAAGACAGAGAAAATGCCTACATAGTGATCAGCAGTTCTCAACACTGATAATTTTGAATGGGTAACAGCAAAGCATTGCAAATGAAATTTATAGCTGAGACTAAAAATTGTCTGGAACACTTGGGAATCCAAATCCACTTTGAGCTAAACCCACAAATATTTGTTAGAGCTTTCCCTAAAACTTTAGCATCTTTAAGAACTTACTTTCCAGTTGTTGCTGTTAATGTATCCTTAGGAATAAACTCATATAAACTTAATACATAATAATCAAATCAGTGTAAGGTCTAGCCTGATTATATTCCAAACCTGTGAATCGTGCCCACAAACAGAGCTCAAACACATTCACAGTAGTAAGGCTGCCAAAATAAATCCCTCTTTACTATATCTATACACTACCCTTAAGCATCTTGTTTTTAATAGTTGTACTCTTTCTCCTGTCAATTTTCACTTTTCATAATAAGCAGCCCTGTTTATGTAAATGAGCGTGTGTGTAAATATGTACTTCTCAAAGCGGCTACTCCTGTGTAGCTCAGTCTGGCTTTCCATCACATCTGTAACACAACTAGAAACGGAAAAATTATTAATTTCTTTCAAATGTGCTCAGTAAAGTCCAACATACCGTTGCTTCAGATATGATGAATTAGTTCAGTCAGCACTTACATATTTGTAAACATGCATTTTGTCTCAGTGGGGCTAACAGAGGGCTGACAGTCCTATTTGATACTCTTTTTGTTTGTCCAGAAAGCAGAGTTTGACATAGATATTGACAGTAAAAATATTCACGAGCTCATCTTTACAGTAAGAAAAAAGGTAATGAAACAACTCTCTTGAATGAGTTTTCATGAAGGAGGTTTAAGTGTACCAAACAACGCTAGTGTTCTCTGAAATATGAACATATTTTCTGCTTGGAGTACCACATTATATTTGAGTATGGGCACTCTCAGGTTTTGTATTAAATTCACTAACTTTGTCTATGAAAAATACATTTTTCCCACTACTGATGAATACTTTAGAATAAAACCCACAAATCAGTGAAGTTTCCTGGTTACTACAAAAGCAATTCATTTATCATCATAATAATAAATTGCATTTATTATACAGTTTACTGTTTAAATCTCTATCCTGAAAATTTATTACTTTGTTTTATATTTTACTGTAAATAACATTTCACTTTACAAATAATCCATCAAATTCAACAAACTCATTAGATAAAATTGTCCCTATGTTGCTCTGGGTAGAATGAGAAAAAAAAAAAAAAATCAGTTTTCAAGTACTACGTTCTACACTGTCAGGGCAAAGAAAAGAGAAAAAATGAAAACAGGAGGCAGAGGAAGTAGGGCAGAGTTCATGCTGCACAGTTATTGCACAGTCAGTCATTTAAAAAAATACAGTAATGACATTAAAAAAAAAATATTCCTAGGTGACTGCACTGCATGGTGACATAGTAAAATGTGTACTACTTCTTAATGGGAATTCAGAGACTGAACACAACCTCCTTACTTCTTATCAGCTTTGTAAGTATAAAATAGTACATTTTATAAAAATAAAACCACTATTGCACTTCAAACATTTTTTACACTTTGTGAAATTTACCGTAAAGAAAATGACAAAAATCTTTCTAATGACAAAAATGTATACAAGGACTGTGGATATGAAACCTTTACCACATTACGTAAAATGACAAATACATTTTAAGAAATCATCTCTTTCACATAAGCAGATCCTTGGAAAAACCTTTTATGAAAGACTATACCGGAAACCCTAATTCCTTGTGTGGGAAATATCTATGTGAACTGCTCCATAGCTTGCTTCTAATTTTCATGTTTCCATTTGAGAAACTATTATTCAAATGTTTTCAATGCCTACAGTTCTAGCTGAAGTCAATCAAAGATGCAGGCATTCCAGCATATGCAAAATCCAGTGCTATCACAGTGTCTGAGCTACAAATTCAGCTTGTGAGGTCAAACCTACAATTTGTTAGGTAGACAGGTATTGTGATATTAACACCTAGAAAATCCTGTATCTAAAAACCACACAAGTACGTTCTCTATGTACATGTATATGTATGCGTATGCATATACATGCACGCGCACACAATCACAATGGATTGTTTGAGTTTTAAAAAGTAGATGTTGCCCTGCACATAGCTTTAATGTAATTGAGGCTACCTGAGCAATAAATGAAAAGAATCAAGAAATATAATTTATATTTGTCTGCCATAACCCACATACCCGAAATACAGCTGTAGCAAGGGGGGCACAATTAACAGGGACTTTTATCTTGATAATACAGGCTACTACTTGGGTTTGTTTTCATCAATCAACAGATCTTATTGGTTTTGTTTCAATATTTCAATTGTAACCAATAAAGTACTTAATGAAATAGATGTTGCTTTAAAACAAAAAATGACCAGATGCCTTCCCCTTTTATGGAGGCAGCAAGAAACCGAATCACGTTTGAATTCTATCATTTGATAAGCAAATGAGCAGCCAAGCAAGTCCAGACATCCCAACACATACACCTTCCTTAGAAGCCGACTACAAGCTGTCTATGCACAATATCTACATCTGACTATGATTACACAGCTGTAAGAGGTGTGACCCCGGCTCAGCTCAGTAAATCTGAGCCTGCTTTAAACAACCCAGTTTGGACACCGGCAGCAACACTGCTATGACAGCTCTGCATTTAGCGCAAGCTAGCCTTCCAGAAACCTATTCAGTTCCTATCCTTGTAAAACTCAAGCTTAAAATCAGCTTGGCTTACCTCTATAAACTGCAGGCACACTTCTAACTGTGGTATGAACTGCCTCCTGTGATACTGCAGGTCCAGAACTAGTGGGCAGCAGCAGGATGCACAAATAGCAAGAAGGAAACAGGGACGTAACTCCTGATCAATTAACTCACATAAAATTTCAGGTTCCACTAAAAACAGAAAAACGGGCTTTCCAAAAGCATGATAAAAGCATAAACAGCTTTTTGTTTGACAGAATTCAGCAGGGACTTGCTCTTTTAACCCGGACACAGTCAAAGCACACAGAATCCCTGAGGCAGAAATACACCCTGATGATAAAAGGTCAGCTCTGTTCTCCAAAATGGGTTTGAATGCAACAAAATTTGCCTCATAAGCTTAGGTGGCTTCATTTACACTGTAACTCATTTTTAACAGGCGTTGGTTCTCTGCAAGCTCCCATGGGGGAAAGCCTTCAGCATTCAAGGCTTCCTGAGCTCAAGTAACCGCCGCAATTAATTTAATAGGATTTGTTGTAAATGCCTTTTCCCCTGGTAACTTTTGTATCACTCTCTTATATCCGCTTTCAACTTCAATCTTCGTAATTACGAGAGGGACCAGGCAGACAGTTTTGTTTCCAATTCCTGTCTCTCAACAGGCAGTAGCACAAATATTCTGAGCTAATTTACTCCAGAATACTGAAGGACAGACCACACCTGTCATGCCACAAACAGCACAAAAATCCATGCATGCAAATGCTTACTTCCCTATCCAAGTTTTCTGATCTTATTCCCCAGCCCTAAGGTTTTCCCATAAGGTCTGGGATTTATTAATATCAAGTACAACTCCTAAAAAACACCATCAAATTTTCACACTGTGCAAAGTCAGCAAATAGATCCTAGAGTGACTAAAAATCAAAAAGTAAAATAACAGCTTTCAGTAGCAATAACAGAACCACTACTTAGTACCCAGTTAATTGACCTCCTGAGTATTAAATTAATAAGAAATACTTGAAAAAAAAAATTAGCCTTTAAGAACTCCCTAAAAATTAACTCTTCATGGTTATCAACAAACAAGGTTTCATCTTCCCTTACTATGCCAACAATAAGTAACATACATTCCCTTAAAAGATGGAGAAAACCAAGCTTGAATCAATCGGTCTTTTGTCTGGGCTACCGCTGTATTTTGAGCTCGGTAGCTGGAATTACGGAAACACAGCGAGCAATGACATAGGCCATAGAGAATGTTAGTTAGCACAGCTGGGCACAGGAGTCCTTCGTTATAGCAAATAAGCAATACATTCAACTAAAACTTCTGCGTCTAAAAACACTAGAGCTCACTTCGCATTGCTCAAGCCCTGTGACGGTAAACAATGCTAATTGTTGTCTTCAAGAACAATAAGAGAGGAGGTAGCTTGAAATTTAGCCCTATAAGGCAAAACCTTGAAGAATGTGACCTTTTCCTACAACACACTGAAAGGCCCCCACAAAATGCTTTGCTCCCTTCCTAAGAACCCAACTGACAGATTGCCACACAGTGCCAGAAAGTTTTATTTTCATTTTTAATTAACGGTCACAACAAAAATATTGTATTTAGCTTCATGAATCCAACTTTACTGTTAATTCAGCCCTTGTCAAGCAGAGCTTTGAAGTCTCTTTGGCACTTAGAGGTCTTGCATTTTGGCACAAAGAAATACAACTTTTCAGCAGGCAAAAAGCCCTTTATTTTTACATTGCCTTTTGTCAGTGTTCAAGTTCACATAATCCTTCAGTCCTCAAATAATACTTCCATATTTCTCAAGTTAAACTTGAAAAGCCATTAAAGTTTCCTTAAATAAGCAAAACCCAAACATCATCTCTAAGACTTTAACCCTATTCAACTCTGAAGTCATGACACAGTACAACAGAATACACAACTACCAAACCATATATATAACATACAATACACGCCTTCTCCTATTCCTTATAGCAGAATTGCATACTTCCATTTAATAGCAAAATACTTTAGCACAAGTATCTTGCTATTAGGTATTTCATAAGCCTCAGCTAATTAATTCAGATGATAATGTGAGTCTGCTTTTCATGGAAATTCAGGTAGAGAATATTTTTTGCTATATTGATTGAATCTTAGTACAGCAAAAAGGCTCAGTAACTATAAAGCAGAAGCCAAGAGACAGTTTTATTATTTTATACTAAGCTGAACACATTTTTCTGAAACCAATGTACTACTTTTCTTCTAGTTCCTTATGATAATTTAGCACATTCTAATTATTTCTTAATACTCAGCTCTGATCTCCTTCACTTTGATGATGTTATCTCCTCCTACACTATTTTTGGTACCTGTTGGTCGGGAGGGTTGTTTGCTTCTGTTTTGGGGGGTGGTTGTTGCGGTTTTGCATTATGGGTGTTTTGTTCTTTTTTAATATAGTATTTGTCATATTAATATAGTGGTTCCCATGCAACTGCTAGAAAAAGCAGAATTCAAACAGGTGAAGGATGCCAGCCCAGCTGACATTTATTTACAAAGAAATGTTCTTACTAGTCAGAAATAATAATACCTTCTTATAAAGAACTCCGCCAAATCTTGCAATAAATACAATTAGCAAGGACAATAACTTTGCTATGGCCCAGTGGTCACCTTGGTTACTTGAACAATACTCTTCTTCAACTTCAGCTGCTTTAATGCAACCTGTGTGGGCCGGTGATGAAAGCTGAAGATCTGCCCTCCCTTTCTCCAGCCGGGGGCCACCTTCCAGCTGCCCCCTTTCACTGCACTGACCTGTCTCCCTTCCCCTCCCGCCCAAGAAGGGAACTGTTAGCTTTCAGCCACATCCATTTCCCACTCTTATTGCATGACCACACCAGAGGAGAAGTATTAAGAGATGGGCCAGGTGGCCTCTGCATCATCTACAAGTATGTCATGCTAAAGACCCAGCTGAATCGCAGTTTGAAATACATACTACATCATAAGGCAAACATGCCCAAAAGCTGTGTGAGAGGCAAGTGTGCCTTAATTCTCCCTCTCACCCTATTTTCATAACAAAGGAAGGAGGCAACTTTGAGCATGCAAATAGGATGATTATCTTTTTTGAGCAGTATTTGAATTCAATACAGCAAACGCTGTGTTTGTGGTTTTCACACTTGGGTACAACTCAAAAGTGGGGGACCGTGAAGAGATGGTGGTGCTGTTGAGAGAGACGTCTGACCACATCCTGTATCAGGACTTGAATATCTCCTAATTGAAATAAATCTGTCCATTTAAAAGCAAAACGTTACATTCTTCAGAGTATGGCTTCAGCTTCGGGAATAAAGCAGGCTCTTACTCCAGAGTAGCTGCAAAACAATTAGCACCACAAAACATCCTTAACTGATTCCTCATGGCAGTCTAGATTGTAGAACGACACTAACCTTGGCCCTCCACTCATCCGGCTTGTTTTCCTTATGTCCAACTCCCTTATTGTTGCATAGCATTATGAAATAATTCAGTCTGGCCGTTTCCAGGGATGCTGGACTAAAAAGTGTTTGTCACTGGAAGTCTGCCTCTTATTTACAAAGAATGTACTCCTTTACTAAGGGTCAGACTTTGAGCTCTGACATGAATGCAGCATTTAAAGGCTGGCCTCTAATACAGAGTAGTTTTGAAAAAGGATTTTGTGTATTTGTTTTACTACTTTACATTGACATACAGGACAAAGTAACTTGTTAGCAACAGTCTTGCTTCTTCATCTCAAGAATTCTCTTTCTTTCCTTTCCTAAGAAAAATACTACAGGAACACCTAAATGTGAAAAATAAATTTGAGTCCAACCAAAAAAAGGAATTTTGATGCAGACCAATGCTAAAACAAGTCATCTGACATAGTAATATTAAATTTGACAAGCTTATGAAGATACGAAAAAGACAGACAAGCAAGGCTGAAAATACCCAAGAAATGCAAAATCTGCTGAATTTGGTCATAAAATCACTCTCATCAAAAAGTAAATGGAAGCATTTAACTCAGAACACCTTCACAGAATTTTAAAGCAGGTATTTAATCAGCATTTTCATTATATGGAGAAGATATTTCTGGGTTGTGTTACCTGCAGCAACATATGAAGACTAGGAATCTAATTCACATTTTGGAAAGCCAGGGAACAGAATCATCAGAAACAAAAAAAGACGTACTTTGAAGCATCACAAAGTATCAAATAATTCTGCAGCCAAGGCTCTATGTCATCTTTTATCGTAGAGAAAACTACACTAAACCTTAATTTTTTTCTGTTTCATTCTTCTGCTCTTTTTGCCTTTCCAAGACCTTCTTCCTACAGCATACCCAAAAGGCAGTTGGCAGGTGGGGAAAGCATATGCTTTTTGGCTCTGCAGACAAACTCAGAGAAGTAGTGTGACATAAAGACAGAGGGGCCAGAGATCTCCAAAGACCACCGGATGAACTATATGCTCAAGCCCTTTCAAGAGACATATCTAACAAGGTGCAGCAGAAAGATGTAGTTACACAAGATGATGGCAACTGTACTGGCTCTTTGAGCACTAACAGCCGTGTTAGTGCAGTGTTAATCCCAAATTCCTTTGTCTCTACTACTACTTTTAGGGATCCTCAGCTTGTTTCTCTGTAAGGTGCTACACTGCACCATATGAAGTAGGTCTCACTCACTGTTTATTTCAGCATGTCCTAGTGCTGTACTCCACATTTAGATGGTATACATGCACTTGAGCTTCCTCCTTGCCTTTCTCTAGGCACTGTGACACTGTCCCAGAAAGCAAAAAAGCATTTTAGGACAGAACAGAATTGTTTTGTACTTACAAAGGCTGCTTGTAGCAATTATTATAGGTTTTCTTATCCATATAGCCATTGGATATTAGAAAATCTTTCTTCCCAGAGGGGGTTAACAAACATTGGAACAGGCTGCCCAGGGAAGTGGTGGAATTGACACCCCTGGAGGTATTTAAAAGACAGGTAGACATGGTGCTTAGGGACATATTTTGGTGGTGGTTTTGTCAATGTTAGGTCGATGGTTGGACTCAATGATCTTAAAGATCCCTTCCAATCTGGACGATTCTGATTCTACGACTGAAGGCCTCAAAGTGTAAATCACTTCCTCTATTTAACCAGGTATAAATTCCTATGCAAAAAACAGACTAGAAGACAAGGTTTACTACTTGCATCACTAAGGGACAACATTAACCATCCTTTTCCCTAATTCTGGCTATAATATTAAAAGAATTCTAAGATAGAAAAGGGAGCCTGCAAGCCAGTTGAAAAATTGCTTGCTGAACAATTCCTAACAGAAAATGTAAGTAAAGCAGAATAGCATCTATGGTGAGCATTCAGCTGCTTCCTTAGTCTCCTACATAGATGACTCAAGACAATCTATGATTATTTTTTAGTTCTCAAAGAAATAGGGGCCAATTCTATTACAATTAGATTGTCGTGTTTGTTTAGAGGCTAAAACATTTGTTCAATCAGATACAAGATCAGATAGCTTGGGGTTATTATTGACTCATTTGGTCTTCTTTTACATTTTGAAATTGCTATTCTGATATTTCTAAGCACACATTGGATATGAAAAAAATACATATATACGCATATGTATGTGTACATATATATGCATATATATATATGAAAGTATTAGATTTTAAGCAAAAACAATGTAGATATTCAACATTAGTTAATATAATATAGGTACACTAGAAATACACCAGTGTCTCATTTCTTTTCAGCTTGGACTTCCTGCATTGGCTTAGGTTGATTTCCTCTTAAAACCATTTTCCCACTGATTTAATTTCAAAAGTAACTGAGTTGGGTCATCTAAAAAAAAAAAAATTAAAAATAGTTCTGATTGTATAAGTATTTCCTTACTTCTGCATCCGAATTTTAATGCATGAATCCTATCATGAAATATCCTACTTTATCACCGACATAAGCAAACCAGAGCAAGTGAGTACTAAACCCCAGCAATGTTACCTGACAGGCTGTGCTTCTGTTACTGTTCTCCACACCTCACCTCACCTCTTCCCCCTTTTAAGCTTTCTCTCCATTCACTCACGGAGAATGAAAGTATGAGCTAAAGATTCACAGAAAACACCATTTTATAGATCAGTTTGCAATGAAGAAAACCTAATTTTCCTCTATTTTTACTACTAATATTTTATAAAATAACTTGTTTTATAATAGGCCTGTTTAAATTTTGGTCAGTAACTTCGCTTCTTAGCTGGGCCTCTCTAACTACTGAAATTAACAGCCTATTGTGCAGACAATGTTCACTCTCTCAGAGTGATAAGACCTATGTTTATAGTTGATGCCCAGGCATGGTATGCAGAGAGGACCTTGCTTATACTTATTGCTATAACACCCAAGGCCAACCAACTTTGTTATTTGCCTCGTTGGAGGGTCGGAAGCAGAAAAGCATAGTGGGGTCCCACCTGCAAGGAGGAGCAGACAGGACAGGTGACCCAAAACTGACCAGTGAGGGTATTCCATCCCATCTGCCTCATGCTCAGTATAAAGGCTGAGGGATCAAAGGGCTCTCTCTTCCTGCAATGGCTGACATCTGAGGAGGACTCTGTTCGTTTGCCTGCGATCCCGATCCTGAATGCACATCCAGAATCCAGTTCCCGTCCGTCATCGAGTTCAGCCTGGGACTGCCCCAGTGCCAGTGATTGTCATCTCGGGAGCTTGATACAGTTTTGTATATAAGTCATTACTTTTTTTTATTTTATTATTAATATTTCATTAAAGTAGTTTAGTTAATTCTAAACTCATAAGTCTCTTTTTCCTCCTCTGCCCCTCTCTTTGAAGAGGGGTAGAGGAGAGCATCTGTCGGTCCCATCTGGGGTCCCCCAGGCCCCCAGTAGCTGATTTGGCCTAAACCACGACAAGCAGACAGAAAGATATCCTGCTGCTCAGAGTGCATTTGTATAAAAAGAAGTAATCAGCAGCCTCAGCAGCCACATTTTTCCAAACAGTTCAGAGGAAGGTGCTGCTTTCTTTTTTTTTTTTTTGCACACACACCCCCCCACACCCCCCCCGCCCTCCTTTTTTCTTCTTATCTCCTTGAGTGGATGTTTATCAAAACATATTCTGGAACTATGAGGAAACACCCCACATGCCTTTACTTGCTGGTAAAAGGGCATGTAAATGTTTACTTTTTAAAAGAGGTAACAGGTACATACGCCAATTCTACCTTCATATATTTCTAAAAGTAGCCATCCCTATCAAATGAAGAAAATGGCTACTAAGTTGTCTAGGCATACAGTCTATTTAACTTTTCCTATCAGATCACTGCATATTTTCATTGTTTCTTTGTGTCTTTACTTTTCCAGTTCATCACAACAATAATCAGATTTTCAAGAAAGTTGCGTTGTTTTATGTCTGTGTTTTAACTAACCTCTGAGGAAGGTGTGACTAACAAATGGGTTGACAAAAGCCAACATTTGTTGCCCGGAGCCTCACTACAGCTAAGAATATATAGCTGCTCTGCTCTTTACAGTTCAGAATGCATCAGACTTCATTTTGCAGAGACTAGACTTTGCACACTTGGATGTTCCTGGCAAGTCTAAGAGAACTAACAGCATTCATGAAGTTAACTAACGCACACACGTGTAAAATAACAGCCTTAACATTCGAGGGGCCACAAAAAAAACCCAAAACAAACCCAAACATCACAAGTAAAGCCTATAAACTATCCTTCTGGAGAACATATAGCATGTACTTTCAGTCAATAGATAAGGCAAGAAAAGAAATCCTCAGAGCGTGTATTATTTTTTACTATATAAAGGCTTTTATGATCAAATGTGATATTTTAGCTATAGTCAAGGGAGTAGGAGAGAGAATGCTATAATGCATGGTTTAAAATCTATAGATACAGGATAATAATAAAAAGGACAGGAAAGACAACTGAACTCCACGGGAACATTTTATTGTTTTTTTAAATAGGACTCCCTCCTGATCTTACTAACCAATCTGCTCTTCATTAAGGCAAGCTTTGCAAAATAGCTTTATCACTTCAGGCATAAAAAAAACCCTTCATCTCACATACACTACCTTGGTGTAGTCTAAAAAGGTCAGAGAGCTATGAAAACTGACCTTTGACAACCTAAGCAGGAATTTGGCCTGCTTCCTTTTTTGTATTAGAGGATTTTAAGCAACAAAAGAATAAGTAATCTTTAAAAAAATAAAGATCAACATAAGCCAGTAAAAAGAAATGAAAATCAATGCTGGGCTCCCCCTGAATGTAACTATGTTCTACTTATAAAAGGTTTTGGGTTTTTTTCCAATTGCTAATCTTCAAAACTCATCTTCTGAATATTCAACAAAAATCAACCCAGACACAAACAGCTAACACCATTTTCACACATCTAATCTAGTATTTACATTATTTTTTAAATTTTTTGTACTAGATTATGAAGCCTCTATACATACTCAAAATTAATGAGCGTTATCCACACTAGTATGTGCTTGTTAGAGACATGCTCATCTAAGTTTTTCACATTATAATATTGCCAACAGCAATCTTCAAAAAAATCATGTAGCAGCACCTCTCCCAAAACACTAGATTTGTTCCAAAATTCTGAGCTACTACACATTTAAGATAACTGAAAAATCTCTGTTCATCCTTCTTTTGATTCTGAAGCCTTTGAGATTCATACTTTCAAGCTATTTTTCCAGAATCCCAAAGATTAGGGAATTATTTTGTTTTAAAATGAAAGCAGGCAATATTATACAACCATGGGATTTCAAGGAAGATATCAAACACTGTGTCATAACAGAACTGTGAGAAAAAAATGACATTGCATTTACTCTTGTTTTTCTCACATTTATTCATATACTGCCTCTCGTGCACTCCTCTCTCTTTTTTCCTTCACCTTTTTCCCTTACCTTCACTTCTTTAGGTTCAAGATGCCATAAAGAAAAGTCAGTGTGTTCAGAACTCACGAGCAGTTGCAAGATCTCATAAGCGACCCTACTGGACTACATGAGCGCCTGAAGTCCCTTCCAACCTGAATATCTTATGATTCTAGGAATGGATACAATTACAGGTACTAAGAGTGCTAAACATCTTGCTCAAAGAGCAGGTATCAAAGCAAACACAGTACAGCAGACAGATTTGTAACAGCTTCACAGCAGTGGTGTTCCTTTAAATTTACACCTCCTGTCCTCACCTCACCTCCTCTGTTGCTGCTTTTTGCCTTTATCTTCCACTCCTTATGTGCCCAAACCCATCTATCACTTACAGCAAAGTGTTTGAGTAAGATGTGAGGAGGAAAGCACATCAACACAAACCTTAAAAAGTGAAAGACTATAAAACTTTTGGGGAAGAATAAAGGAAAAGGAAAAGCAGCCTCTGCTGTGCTAAATGTGGAAAAAGGTCTCTAACCCCAAAAGGTGCACTGTTTTAACTGTCCACAATATTACACCAAAGCTCAGCAACATCCAGGCTTGCGAGGCAGGGACTGCTCACTTTCTGCAAAATTTCTTCAGATGATGATTTCACTACCTGACGAGACAAGAATCAAATGGTTTCTTTACCTCTCACAAGCCTAAGATACTGATTGACAGCTACTGTGTTGCTGAGAAACAGTTAATTCCT
>NW_009648444.1:2480981-2510730 GCF_000708025.1 Charadrius vociferus
AGCAGGATCTTGCCTTCAGGGGACCAGTTCTTGGTATTTAAGAGGCAGCCTATTCACTGTGCACGCAGGAACATAGCAGATCTCCCTCTCTGAGCTCCTCGTGCTGAGTATCTGTAATTGGTTGTTAAGGAAAAGGCAAGAGCCTCTGTACAGTATAGAGTACTGAATCACAATCAGTTGAAGAAAAGACCAAAAGACACCTTCTAATAGGTATCATAGCATTAATTCCCACCGCGGCCTCTAAATAGGTAAAAACAATGTAAATATTAGGTATATTAATACTTTGGATGATTTCTGTCTCTGATTTGCCTATCAATAAGAGTGAGAGAGCCTGAACTAATAATTTAGAAACAGGAAAAGCTGGCTTAGAAGACAGACATGATTCATTTGGCCCTTATGCATCAGGCAATTGAACAGCTGGCTGCTGGACAAACAGCAGTACTGTCAGCTTAACTTTACACCTCACGTCTGTTTACTGTACAAAGGTTAACGGCTGGAGGCTCCAAAACATTTACCCGGATTAAAAGGAATTTCATCCTTGAAATTTCATTCTGCATTTCAGTCATTACAAAAATTAAATCCCACACTGCAAAGGGTTTGATGACCAATTCTTAATTCATTGACGTTTAAATACACAAATAACTACATCATTTCACAATGGCTGGCTATGACTCCCAAACAGTCATTCTAGTTGCACATGGAAAGGCCAAGGTTACAGATTTCTAATCTTGTCTGATCTACACTGCAATTATCACAGCAATTATAGCTTGATCCTGTATAAATCTCCTGTTTATGAAAATTTTAGTCAATTCAAGCAATTTTACTGTATGAAATGAGAGTCTGGTATTCATGTGGTTTATGTTAGTTAAGAGGGCTGAAGAAACATTCAAGAGTTCATAGGAAATATAGGAATTACATGAGTCCATCATAAGGTTTTAATTCAGTAATAGTAACTGCTGCAACATTTAACTGTTTTCCTTTCATTTCTTATTTTTCCAATTAATTTTCTTACCAAAGTTGGGGAGAAGGGGGAAATCAAAATGAACTGCATTTTAGACAGTAAACGCAATTAATTCCTTTGAATACCTAGCTAACTCAGATGTTTTCTATACAGTTTTGAAGTGAGTCACCAGCTTTTGGTAAGTGCTCTTTTAATCTCTGATGTTGAAGGTCCGTATCTGCTTCTGTTGGGTTATCAGTCTACCACTGTAAACGCTGATGATCAGCATTAAAGTTTGTATAACCTCTAGAATTGCATTCTATAATAAATAAACTTTTGTTATAAGAAGTACATATGACAGATTTTTAAAAAGTTATTTTCAGTTAGCAT
The DNA here is from genome assembly GCF_000708025.1 of Charadrius vociferus. NCBI lineage: Eukaryota > Metazoa > Chordata > Aves > Charadriiformes > Charadriidae > Charadrius > Charadrius vociferus. The sequence goes on from NW_009648444.1 coordinate 2,482,312, forward strand.
TTCTCTTTCCACAGTCTCTTCCCTCCAGTGCTTTCTCATACTACGAACACAAAATGCCTAAGACACAAGCAGCTGAGACAGCAGTCCTTTAGCTGTAATTAAGTTCCTGTTACTGAATGCTAGCTGTACAATTTTGCAGGTAGCATACCACAGCCAAGTACAGTTACCAAGCAGTCCTTCGATATGTTTATGGTGCTCTGGGTAACAAATCTGAGTCAGAACCAACATGTGTTTCACCATTCTCAGCTTTGCCTTTGAGGAGCTCTGTACCTATGTAAAACCAGACCACTTGCTAGTAACTCTGGCTTTTACTATTATGAAAAAAAACAGGCTTCATAGCTAAGATATTCATAAAGATACTCCACTGGTATCTCCGCCACCTTTAGAGCTGTAATAGATATGTTACCTATCCACACTAATAGAATCGGGGCATTTTGCAGAACGGTCCTGTTCAAACTGCTCCTTTTCATTGTTGTCAGTAATCCAAACCACCCATTCAAACCTTTCCAAATTAGGTAAAGCACAGATTGACTATAATCAGCACAAGCTAATTAGAATGCAGTGGAAGACAAACTAATGAAATGAACAGAAAATATCTGCTTTTTTCCTTTTAATAAATAAAAAATAATGGTGTGATCATCTGGATCATACTTCACAGCAATAGTCGTCCATTACGAACAAATGCTACTTTACTGCACACTTTATGACGGAAAGATTGTGAAGTTAAACAATCAGGCCCTAAACAGAAATTTTTCATGACGAGTCAAAAACATGCAACATGCAGACAATAACATTTTACATCAAGTTTATAAAAAGAAAATGTAATAAAATTTCAACATGTTTTAATGAGTTTCTGAAGGACGACACATGAGGGGAAAGGCCTCTCAAATAACACAGAAGTGTCGGCTTATGCTACACAGCACTTACAAATAAATACATACCTTGGAGATTTTCAGAGCAAGTATAAAATACCAATTAGAGATAATTTGGATATATCAATTCAGAAAGCTGCCTAAAGATAGAAAATCTTTTAATTCTGGTTAATCCAATGCAAAATCACTTCAGAAACACTGCTGGAAAAGCTAACTGTGCATACTGTTCTCCACTACAAACATACACGCCTTTGACAAGAGAGCAGAAGTCAGTCTTTCCTTACTGATATTATAAGGAATAATTGTGACAGGTAAACTCATTTTCCTGAAATCCAAGGCAGAGGCAAAAATAGAGTTTCCAAGACAATGGATATATACAATTGGCACTCGTTGCCTTATCAATGGTTCTAATAACAAAAAGCTCCTTTGACTTGTGTCTTAAGCAGCTTTTTGCATTATTCTTACATAGTTTATGAACGCAAATAGCCAGGAAAATCCAGAAATCCCTTCAACCACTTTTGAAACGGAGACCAGGATTTAAATGGGAAAAAAAATGTTAATGAAACTGTGGACACCAGCCCAGTACTGTACTCCAGTCCCCTAGGCTTTACATGTAAAGAATATTAGGAAACAAAGACATGACTTCATTTGGTCCTTCCATAGCAAGCAATGCTGAACACATGGCTGTCAGGCAAACAGCAGTACTTTCAGCTTAACTTTACATGCCACCTCTGTTTACTGTATAAACTATCAGCATACTTCAGGCCATCTAACTAAACAGTAAGGTCACCCATAAACTTATCTCCAGCATGAAAACTCTGTATTAATTAGAGGAGGAAATGTATGACAGTATCTTCCCGCTCTTTATGTCAACGCTGAGTTCTTTGCAGAAGGGAAAACATTAGTGCATTTCTCTCCCTCATCTCCCCAATATATTTTGATTACTTTATTATACTTGAACAAAATTAGACAAGCAGTTTTGAAGGGATGGAGACAGACAGAAAAATTGAGTAGCACGGACTGAAGTAATCCAAACAGTTTTCTGAATTTCCATAAATATTTCAGAAATTGATCTGAAGCCAACAGAAATGAAAGATTATGAACTCTTTTCCAACAGAAATTAATCAGCTCAGTCAACTAAAGAAAGACTCAGGATTAAGAAACATCTGCCTTCAGAAACTTAAAAAGAAAATATATCTCCTACTAATTGCCAGAAGGCAGGTTCATCGAAACTTCTGCCTTAATGAAAAATACATGACTAAACACAAGAAAATAGCAGAAACATGATGTAGTTCAAGAGTAGTACAGAACATAAACCTAAGATTTTTAAACAACAGGCTAATATTCATGTAGGGTATTGTGTAGAAAATGGTCTCTGACACAAACTTTATATGCCAGCACAAAAGGAGCCAGAAGCTGGAAATCGCACAAAGAAAACAGCACAACAAATCATCACAACAGTGTTTTTTCCTGTAAGGCCTCTTGAGTTATTCTGGTACAACCTCCTGCTCCAATCAGAGCTACCATCAAGACTTGGTCAGGTCTTGCTAGATCTTAAAAAACCACAAACATGCAAATACCACAGGGCCCAAGGTAACCCATTCAAGTGCCATACTGCCCTTCTAGTACAAAAATCATCACATACAATTATTTTTCCTTCATCAACATCATCTGTGGATACAGAGTTGTGGTACTGGAGAACATACAGATACATTTACTGTACCATCATCATTCAATGCTGACGTAGAAATTGACCTAATAGGTCACCAAGTATCTGTGCCTATAGACCTCTTCGCCATCTAATACATTGTGCACATGAAGCTAAGACAGCACTTCCTTCAGAGTCAAGTCAGAGTGGGGCTAACAGTTCACCTTTTTTGTTATCCTATTTTCCTAAGTTTTCCTATTCCCATACTCCACACAGAAATATCTGCAAGATTCCTACTGCATCCCATTCTACCGACCACACAGGCACTGACAGGCAGAATTATTTCTCTGGACCCATAACTGTGTGGGGAATTGAGAAGGGAAGATCCCAGTCTCACGCAGGTCCCAAGGAAATGAAGGTCCTTAAAGTAGCTGAAAGGAACTGAGAAACACGTGCACCTTTGCATGGACACCACCTATGAGAGCTAGGCACAAACTCCTGCGATATTTCTGAGGCAGAAGTCCTGCAGATTCTTAAGCCCTTATATACCCACTGCACCAAGCAAGCATTCAAAGAAGAGCGAGCTAAAGGGGTACTGACATTGAGAACAAATTCTCCTCAAGGATAAAGATATTAAACCGTTTTGACAGTAACTAATACAGACACAGCATAGCACACAGCCTAACTTACAAAGTGTCCTCAAGTCAGACCAATACAGTTATACAAATATAATCCTTAAAATGGGTGTTTCTGGTATAAGAGTAGGATTATTTTGAGGCTATTTGACAGGATTGTTTTCTTTAGATTAAACCGCTTCTTGAACAAACCAAACTGAAAAGACACGAAGCCAGAACAAGCATCTCTATACTAAAAGAATTATATTGCAATTACAAGGAAAAGCATTTCTTAGAAGTACCCATAACTGAGTATACAGCAATTTTAAGGGGTATTTTTAATTACAAAATCCAATAAAACCTGAGCTGTGATAGTAACCACAACCTCCATCATGTACCTACATAATGGTGAATATTGGCAGAGAAGTGCAATATAAATAGTCTACAGTCACTAAAATATGAGGATGGAAGACAAAGTAATTGCTGGTTTTCAATTCATTCCCCCTCTTGATAACCAACAGCCCTTGTAAAGCCCATTGCTTCTCTTGTACTGCAGCTTTATACAAAAATATAATAATCACGACGTATGCTTCTAAATTTACTCATGCAGCAGTCGCTAGACGTCTTATGAATGGACTACAGACTACATTCCATCAGATGTGATTTCTCCATAAAGCTGGTTGGAGTTAATGACTAAAATATTACAGGGTAAGGTTTTGGGTTTTTAGTTAATTAATTATTACTGAGTTGAAAATACTAAGAAAAGTAATTGAAAAAAAAAGAGTTGAACGCTATGCTCTGTCCCTCTCTGACACACAATGAAATTAAAAGGGAAATTAATGCAGTACGGAGCATTGACTATGCAGCGTGTTTGCGATACAAAAATGAAAGAATATGCTAAGTAAAATAAGAGTCTTAAAATTTATTTCTTTGGCTTTGTGTATATTGCACAGTAGCAAATCTAACCGAATTACCTTAATGAACAACATAAAATTAAAACTTTGATTTTACTGAAGCTCTTGTTGCTCATTTTTTACACGACCTCAACAGGACTACTCCTGCATTTAGACAAAATATACACGTGGTTGCAGTAGGGAAGAAAAAGCTCTATAAGTCACTGTAAAAATTAAAATTACTTAAAAAAAACAAACCAAACCAAACCAAAACAAAATGGAATTTTCCTTATATCTTATTAACTAATTTAAGGAACTTTTTTTTTAAGCAGGCATTTCCCTATGGCATTTATTAAAATGATGAACAACTTAAGCAAAAAAAGCTCAGCATTCATAAAATGCTTTGAACTAGATACTTTACCTAATTATTAGAGATTAACTTATCTTTGCAGGACCTTCAGAAAAAAATACAGCACAAGATCTGCTCATCTCCCTGACAAAAAAAATCATGAACAGATACGTTCGTATAGACATGCATATTTTGAATTTGACACAAACCCAGGTGAAGCCAAATCTACAACCAACCAGCGTGTGCTGCAAAAGGTTACTGCAGTGATTTTCAGCCCTACTGTTTGCCATTGCAACAGCTACAAACCAATCTTTAAACAAAATTTCCGACCTTATGGCTCTAATAAGAGTGTAACATGCACAATCTCTGCCATATGTTCTACTTGGTCTGTGCAAGTGAGAATCAACCGTGGCTGTAATTTTCTGTCACAATTAAAAACATAGAGATGTAAAATGCATGTATTAGCATGAAACAAGAAAAAAAGGGGGATACAAATACAGAAAGAACAATCTAACCTTTGTTTACAAAGCAATTAAGATCCAAAATGTCAAGAAAGCTTGATTGAAGGTATGATTTATTTTCTGCATCACATCTTACTTAACATCATCCAAAATACGTTACAGAGAACTTATAATTCCAACATACATCAAGTGAGATACAACTGGGCCAAAGCATCCAGTAACAAGCACAAGCAGAGGAATGTCAAATACGTGCTGTAGATAAGATGGAAAGTAATCCATTTGGCAGATGTTTATTTGAATAGCACAAAACACAGGATTAAGAACTGTTCTGTCTCAGATCAAATTGGGTGGGGTTTAGTTTGTTTTGTTTTGTTTTTAGAGAAGCAGATTATTTTAATTAAGAAGTGATTTCCAGTCTTTCAAAGAGATGAGAGTCTAGTGAAGAAATTATGGCAATGCTTCACAAAAAAACTGTACAGCAATAGATTGTGCTCAGAAAATACATTACAGAATATAGGGACACTAAATTTTGAAAGATGGCTATATACCCATTTATGTTTGCTTTCGTATTTTAGATCAGGAAAACTGAGAGGAATCACATGAACAAAATTTTTTTCTATTGTCAAAGTTCCTAAAAACTGATACCTGCCTAGCAGGCTATGGTTACTTCACATAAATCTGAAATACAAACCTGAATTACAAAGAACGAGAGTCTAGCAATGGGCAAGCAATGGAGTGCTCAAATGAAGAATTTTACTGCTTACATTTATACAATTTAGAAAAAAATAATCACTAGATTAAAAAATGGCTCATTTAAGGAAGCATTAAACATTCACGTGATTTACTCAAAATGCATCTCCCTCCCTCAAAAACTAGCACCATTAACAAATGGTTTACAAAGAGGTACAAAACTATCTGACTCACAGTCCCATTAAAAGAATGGGAAGTCCTGAAAACCTGGAGAAAAAATATGGAACAAAAATTTATCACAAGTTTACGTGCCAGACTTATTTTCAAAGATTTTTGGCAAGTGGTGTGACAGAGAAAATAAAACTCTGAGTTTAAAGTGACTAACGAATGAAATGTATTATTTAGAAACTATCAGTCTGAAGTTACAGGATCTGGATGTAAAATTTGGGATTTGCTTTATTTTTGGGGTTTTTTTGCTCTATTTTTTGCATTTATTTTGCTTACTTCCATTTTGCTAGAGAAACCACCAAAGAATGCAAACAATTTCAGGATTAGCACACATAGAAAAGCTGTACAGCTACTTTATGGTTAAAGAGCTAAATCAGCTACAAGTATAAATTCAGAAGCTGTTCAAGAGCAAACAGTCTTTCTTAACCCTTGATTCTAAAGGTCACATACAAAAAAATAACACTAAACCCCCTGGCTACAAGACTTTTCACAGTACTTGCTTACAGTTTTATATTTCCATTACAAATAAGAAAGAAACATATCCATATACATTGATCCATAAACATAATTATTTTAAAGCATGTCATAAATATCGTATAATACAGTTTTATACTAGAAATAATTTCTTGCTACTTGCTTAATGTAACACCACACTGGTCAGTTACAAGTTTCCAGATCACAGGTAAATTAGACCTGGAAATCCCAACTCGTTATTTTGGAAACCATTTAAATTATTATCAGGATTTCATGGAGCCTTCAACAAGCAAGGTCTAAATTCTTAGGCTATGAGTTATTGTAGAGATAGATCTGCAAATTCCAGTATTAAGGAGTTGTGCCTTTCAGATTAAGCCATTTACTGAATTTGCTAGGACTGCCCACATTTTCCTGAACCTTCCTCCTTCCCTTAAACTTTAAAGGTGAAAAAATGGAAGAGGAAAAATTGTTCTAAAAACAGTTAAATCCCACGCTCTAGCCCAGCCACAACATTCAGAGTCCAGCATGATTAAAATATATTCATTCTTACATTACTACAAATCATACCTAAAGTTTCAGTTTTATTTGAGGAGAAAAAGATGGGTGATGGGCTAGTATACTAACATGGAAGCAGAGTTCAGGTTCTGGCTATTTCATTTTTCTCTTGTAGACCTCCTCAGGCACATCAGCTAAGCCCAGTGCCTCAGCTGTTATGTGGGTATTACTGTTGTCCCATGTCACACATCAGCTCTGAATTTTAACACCTGAGAAGCTATAAACTAGATACCACAGCAACAGCAGTGACATAAACGTCTACCATAGAAGGATACAATAAAAAGTGTTTCCACTTCCGAAAGAAACTTGTGAAAGAGAGCTATGTTGCAAAAGAACAACCAAGGAACCACCACACTGCAACAACCCACTCGGAAGAGATTTTTAAGGTACAGGCAATTACAAGAATTTCAGAGGCTGCACAAACAATGGGAAAAAATGCAACCATTTGATTCTACAAAGCAAACAGGAAAAGAGATTACGATGAACACTACAATAGCTATCTTTTGGTATTTTTTATTTTCTTTTTAATCTCCACATATGTTAGAAGACTAAACATGTATCAATCCACCTCTGTCTGTGCTGCCACCTCTTCCTCCTTCTTCCATTAAAAAAAAAAAAAAATAAAAATCACTAAAGTTCAAGTCAAATCCAAACAAAATTTTCTGGAAAAACAGAAGTCATTAATAAGAAACATTAAAAATGTACATCTCTGTGATTGTATTAATTGAATATGTACAGAGATATCTATGTAATTGTCTTGCAAATGATTGCAACTACCTGGATGAAGACAGAATGAAGACTTGCTGCTGTAATACATACACTTGGTTCAAAAAAAAAAAAAACCCAACCAAAAAATAAAACCTCTTAGTATTACCTTGGATTTCTCAATTTACTGATTTACAGTGATCAGAGATGCAGTGATCTCAGCTAAATTATTTCAAAACCAGCTATACTGCTGAATTATTGTCAAAAGAAATAAAGCAGTACCTTTTTTTTTTTTTTTGTTTAACGTTAGTCCAAAGTTGGGGTCAAAATGTTTTCACAGAGAATGTGGGAAACAGATTTGATAGTGATGAGATGGTGAAATGAACAGACTGGTCATACAGCCTTTCAGATGTTCCATATTGGAAGTGAAGAAGGACTTGATATTGAAACCGAGATACCCATTACACTCTGCTGAGTTCTACATCCTTATCTTTTCTTCCTTAGGAAATTACTCTGGAAATGAACCAAGTGAAATCAAAGAACAATTCAATATATGGAGGAAGTGGCAGAATCAGACTTTTCTAGGAAGAACAAGGGACAGATTCTCCAGACAACAAGCTGTTCTGGGACAAGGACTCTAATTATGGGTACATGCAGAATTAAGCACACGAAAGGATTCTAGGTCAGGTGGAAGTTAAACAAGTTATTAAATCATGCTTGAGTGCTACTACTACCAGACCAAAAATGCAGCTTCCTTATATTGCAAAGCATTGATTTGATATCACCCTGAGGGCTTAAATGACACTTCTAATTCTGCCCCCCCACCACCACCTTTTTTTTTTTTTGACATTTAACTTGTACTGAAAAGCTTCAATTGAGATAAGATGCTCTCTATCTACAGCACTATCTACTGCCAAGTCAGGTTTCAGGTGTCTTTTCATAGCTATAATAGCAGTATCTAGGCACAAGGCCCAAATTGTGTGCTAATTTGTCACAGACACAGTAGCATGCCAATGTCTAATTCAGATCAGACTTGTATTGCGAAGAGATCTGGCAGTGAAACCATTGCTTCTGTTGAGAGACTTAAGTACTACAGAAACACAAACAACAGAAAAGAGCCTGGCCTTAGAACTCTGCAGACCAACAGATGTCTACAATGATTAGAAAGCTCAAAATAAGCAAATACTCACAAACTGGTAGTGAAGGAAGTCCCACCAAAGCCACCTGTGACTTGGTGATAGGACCGAGGCAGTCTCTCTTATTTACCTGCATTATTCTCCAGCATTATACTGTAGGAGTACAATACAGTGCTCTGTTCAACAGAGGACACTTTAAAATCATGCCTTCAAGAAGACACATAGCACGAGAACAAACAGAATATAGAACTGAATAACTAAAATATTTTTCAGTGTTAGCATTGTCACTTCATCCCTTTTTCCTTTTTGCTAAATATAAAAGTAACCTTTTTCAAGGTGCGGAGGACACTCTTCACAGCAGACTACTAAAAAAAAAATTAGTTTAACCTCTCACTGCAGAATGAACTATGCTTTCCCTCTCACACTAAGAAAAAGTTTGCTGATTTCAGAATCAAAAGAAGTCTCTTCCATTGAACACACAACATCAACACCTGTGAACAGCCATCTTTGGTGAACAACAGCCTTCAAGCAAACTGTTAACTTCTGCTTTTGAAAATAAAAATTTTCCATTCTTCACACTACTGATTGCACCTATTTTTAAAAAAATCTACTGAAGTATCTACCCAGGGTACATTTTAAAATGTACTCATCAAAAAGAAAGAGCCACGTTGAGAGAATGTGGAGGAATATAGATACTGCACCCTCTAAAGAACAGTAAAAAAAAAAAAAGTCAGACATTTCATTCACACTTAGATTTGTAATACGAAGTTTGTTAGAGTTAAAAACAATAATTCTGTCTATTACAGTTGACAATTTCTAAAGCATATAAGTCCAAAAAAGCCAAAATCATTGATTTAAAGTAAGAAAAACACTAGAAATTTATCTATATTAATGTCAAATTTGTCATTACAGTCCACAAAATTTACCTTGTGCAGCAAGACTGGTTTTCAGGCTTACCTATGTGTATTTGATACCCTGGCTTGTTTTTCAAGTTACTACTTCCGAACAAAGATTTAATTACATTCTTTTCCCTGTATGAGGGCAAACGAGCTACAAACACTAAATCCCTACTCACAGTATTAAAACATGCATTTTGAGAGCAGGCAACACATACAAAAGTAGCTTCTGTTGATGATAGAAAAACATAAGAATGATATAGATAGATAAATAAAATTTCCAGCAAAATACACCCAATATTACTATAAAACACGACAGAAATATAAGGTATGATTCAAGGTATTATACCTATAAATTGCCTTATTTATTGCACAAAGTAAGCCTGTCACACTGCAAGTAACAGCACTGTGTTCGTTCCTAAAGATCCTGGCTAGTTAAGTCCCACTGAAGTTGCGCCGAAACACATGAACCCACCCAGGATGCAGCATGAAATGCTAGCTCATGACAATCCATGACATATATCAATATTTACCAATGTCTTTAACTGATGAAGGATAGGGAGAGGAAGCCAGTTTCCATATGCATTTACTAACTGAGCTAACTTTCAGTCCAGACTTCAAAATACCACGTTCAAGGTCTAGGACAACAAGGAGAGTTTACATACAACAGACAAGTTTAAGAGTGCATCTTCATTTTTTCCAGCATACCCTTCCTAATAAAGGAAGGCCTGCAGAAAACATGCCATGCAACTAAGAGCTAAGAACTTTGTCCAGTGTAGCATTTCTTCATGGAAGCACTCAGAACAGTTTATTCTGCTAAGAAGTATCTCACCCTTCAGGGGTGGGGGGATGCTGGTTATTCCTTGCCCCTAAAAATGCAAGAACACAGGAAAGATCTGCAAATGGGATATTCAAAAGTATTTAAGCAGATTTAAGAGCACTTCACCAATCAGTCAAATGAGAAAATTCCAGGTAGAGTGTGCTGATGGAATGACTAAATGAATACTATCTCAACTGGTTTACTCACAATACTTACACAAGCGATTTAAACATCAACACAAAGACCAAACACTCAGTGACAGATTTGCAAAAGTTTTAAAGTAACATCCTGGTACAAACTGAAATAAAAGCATCATACCTCTCTCGGTTATCTCTGGATTTTTAGATTAATGTTCCACAGTAACACGAGACAAATTTTATTGCTTCAATTAGATTTGACTGATTTTAATATTGGAATTATTCTCCAATTCTTCTACACTTACAAGACAATTATACAAACAGCTGAATTTCCTACTTGCCTATGCTCTTAAATACTTTAAAAAGTTTTTAAAGGATGTGAATCCCTTTTGATATTGTTATGGTATGATGCCAGAAATTTGACATGAGACATGCGCCAAAAATTAAATTTTCAGAAGCCATTCCAGACCATCTGGAGAAGATGCATTTCAAGTACAAAATAATTAATACCACCTTCACTAAAACACTAACCAAACAGTAGTCTGGCCTTTCCTTTGTGCAATTAAAAGCTTTGAAAGTATCAGACTACTCACAGCAGATTATGAATCACACATAGCAAAATAATTATACTTTTTTTTTTTTTTAAACACTATTAGGTTTGGCTTTTTTTTATTACACATAGCAGTGTTGTCTTCTTTGAAATTGCTGATTAAAACTTCAAATGCACAACTGTGGCCTAAGAACCCACTTTCAGGAAGAGCTAAAATGAAACTCCTGACCTTATCCAATGTGGAATTGTACCCAAATCAAGTAATACATTCATGATTCTTAACACGGAAATCTAAAAACACTGAAAGTGCAGATGGTAACCATAAGTAACTTCAACAGACACAAAATTTCCTCCTTATCTCATATTTTGTCACAAATGATTTATGGATTGGAAACAAAACCTGTACCTGAATTCTGCAACAGATAAAGATTGAGGGATAGAAGAAGAAGGTATGTGCAGCCACTTGTACAATGCTTACCTTTAAGAGTACACACAACACCTGTGTTTCTAGCAGAAACATTAGTTTCAGAGTATGTTTTATATACACAAGCCTACTGCATTGCCTCCATGAAATATGTTGTAATTCATAAACTCCTTATAAAATGGCAATAAAGAGCTTACAGAAATTCATTAATGCCACACAAAACTTGAAAGTACCTCAATAGTCTTATGCTTTTTACATTACAACGAGGCAGTCCTGCCCCCTACTCTGACACTGCAAAGTAAGGTTGTTCAAAACATGTTTGCCTACATTTCCAAAGGAAACTGTAGTGTAATAACCATAAAATAAACCTCATTTTATTTACATAAAATCTAGGCAATCACAAACTCTGGAAACAACCAGTAGCCTTAGAAATAACTCCTTAAGGATATTAAATACTAAGTAAGAGAGAGTAATAAAGTTTCAGTAATCCAGTAAAATAAGAAACTGAGAATTAAGAACACAGGTTGAATTATTTTTCACAAATAATCTAATGGGTTCTCCAAAAACCATGACAAAAAAGATAATGTAAACCATCTATGAAATATTTCAACTTCCAGCAAATTCTCTCCTCCTTCCCCCTCAAATCAATAACAAATAATGTTTTCAAAGAATCTCTCCCACAACAAAATATGGGTGAATGTCAATAAACCTGAGTGAGAACAACTTATAAATTCTTTTGACATGTTTGCAGCATTTTGTTACCAAGGAAGAGGAGAGAGAGACACACTCAAGCTCAGTTTCAGTCATTCTCTTGGCTGCATTTTTTTCTGTGCCCAAGCACAGAAACTATACTTTCGTTCTCATGTTTAGTTAATCTTCTGATCTTAACTTCTGTGTAATTTCTCAGTGCCTACATCTCCTTTTTTGGAAGCAAGATTATACCAAGAAGAGAAGTTGTGAGAGGTTCAATTAAGAGAGAGAATCTTTTTTGACTTGTTCCTGGGGAACATCTTCAAATGTTTGCATAGACTAGACAGCTCTTTCACATTCTGACCACTGCTCTCCCCTTCTAGTAAAGAGGGTCACATATTCTCATGTGCTCAGAGCGCTGCTACAAAAAGAAATATTACTGGTTAGTTGCTTAAAATTCACCTCTTTACATCCTTTCACTTGCCTACTTTTTTTCTTCTACCATATCAAACAAGTTCTTTGTCTTTCCTCTGAATTCCAGCCACAACCTAGCCTTCAATGCTACCATCTTTTTCAATTACCAAAATGTTGGCCCTTGAACTGTGGCAGCATTTATTGATCAACTAAAAAAAAAACGATTTTAAATCACTTGCACGATTCTTCTCATGTTGTTACATATATGCCAGGAAAAAAATTTTCAGAAATTTCCATTGAGCTCTTCATTCTCTTACAAACATCTTCCCAGCATTCTCCTTTATCTCCAAATATATGAAACCATCAGAAGCTGAGCTGATCAGTTTTCTCTTTCTGTCACTCCCTGCTCAGCTCTTACCTCTTTTCTTAGACTTGAAAACAGTCAAGGCACAAGGCATAACTCTGCTATGCGTTTACACAGCATCTAGCACAGCAGACTCTGCAATTATTGCTTTTAGGTCCTACTCCAACACAACGAGTATGTCAACTGTTAAATCATCAACTCTAATTTGAAGGAAAAAAAAATATGTTTTAAATCAGTTTGTCCATCGGGTGGGCCCAAATTTTAGGATTAGAAGTTATTGAGCTGAGAACTGTCACATTAAAAGCATCTTTCTCTTGGGTGACTCCTTAGTTGCAAAGCACAGCTCCATCCATCCAGGTACAGTTTCTTGTCCAAACAGATTTTGCTGCCCTCCTGTGGCCTGTGAAGATTTTAAGCTCCAAAAGTCACACACACACCAGCACACAGGCAAAACAGCTAAGAAAAACTCTGATTCCGCTGGATCAGTGCACACATTTGTCTTGAAAGACAGATTGCACAGCTCAACGTTACACTTTGAAGAAAGTAAAAAAAGCCAAAATGCTGTTGCAGAGGTAACAAAGGTCTCCTGATGCCTCCGTTTGAAAGGACTGCTTAGGCTTTGTAGCAGAAATACAGAGATCAGTCATGCTCACTTAACAGTTGAGCTGATAAATTTAAAACTCAGCTGTCCCTCTGTCACAACGTGTAGAAAACAACGATGTAAGTGACCTATAAAAATACTGCAAAGAAAGGGAAAAAAACTAGCTTTAAATCCTTGTGCCGATTATGCTACATAGCTACATGAATTATGAATCCCCATACTTTCAGATACGGCAAATGGATGACACATGAAACAGCTACAGGACACAAGCTGTACAGTAGTTACACCCTATCATCGATGGAGTTGGGATTTAAGTCTAATGAGAAAACTTACAGAACAATCTTCAAATAAGCAGTGAAGACGCTTTACAGCAAGAAATACCAGAACACTGAAGCAGATTATGTATTTCTTTTGAAGACAATGCTGGTGTTACGAAAGTTCAATTTAACTGTACAGCAACTGGAATACTAAAACACTAGTATATTCTGGAAAAAAAATCATGAAGACTAATGTCATCAACAATTTAACTTTTTATCCAATAGCATATTCAGAATATTTGAAGAAAAAGGCAGGCATTTACTCCTAAATCTTTGTAATTAATGCAAACATGCAAATGCATGTAGAATTCATTACTACAACATTTATTAAAATATTTAGAAAGTTAAAACAGATCTTTCAAAAAGGGAAATACTGGCCCCAATGAAGTAAAACCCATCTTTTCACTTGTTTAGGTGGAAATAGGACAGGATTTCCTTACACATCTGTACAAGTTGTTAGATGGTATCCAAAGGATATCATATTCCAAAAATGGGCACATCATTACAGAAACATGCTGAAAATCAGGTACATACAGATTTAATACTGAACAAGGTATAAAAATGAATTTGCTGGAAGTCTGAACACTATATATACCGTGTAGGAAAGTTCACATCTACTACTGCAAAGAGCAAAACTCCTGAAAGAGGCATTTAGTTCTTCCTCATAGTGGCAGACAAAGTGCATTTTGACCTATTCAGAGATAAGCAAGAGAAAATAAATGGAACATGAACAAAAAAGCCAGCATTCCTCCATCTAATTATCTGTTTATATTTTTGCTGAAGTTCTGAAACAGGCAGATTTTGTTGGCAACTAGTTAGCCAGCTGCCGTGAGGACTTTCTGAGGGCCAGCAGCGCATGGATGGTTGGCATCTGTATAATTGAGACTGGATGGCGTATATGGAATCAGCTATTATGAAATGGCAACAATATAAACAGGACTCAAAAAAAAATAAAAAGTAGTTAAATGTTTTCTCAGATATTGTTTCCAGGCAAAAAGGAGCAAGAAATGTGTCATCACTGTCTTCTCTACAAAGTGTCACTTTGTACCACAGCATCACTCTTAAGTACACCTTACTGACCATTAAAGGAGATAAATTTCTATATACTCTGGCTTCCCTAAAAACAACCCTACTGATGCTTTCAAGACATGTTTAGAAGAAAATGTCTTTTTCGATCACATTAATCATCGCTCCTGGATTTTTGCTGGACATTGTCCCAAACCAAAAGTGCTAGAATGGATCATCAATCTTTCTTTCCTCCACAGTAATCTTCCGTAAAGAATGTCCCACATCTCCATGTGATGAAGCACTTAGCAGAAATTTCTCTAAATCTCTGCCTTAAGAGATCAATAATATAACTTTGGAGCTCTGCTATCTCATGAACAAGGAATAAAGAAATATAAAAGGGGTAAAAAACCAAGTAAACTCTACTCCAGTGATATCAGGAAAAGAAAGAAAGACCAGAAGACCAAATAGTCTAAATGAAACAAAGGCCAGAGTTAGTTAGCAGGCTATTTAACACTCATGAAAGGTTTCTGAGGAAGACATGGAAAATTAATTTAACAGCCCTGTTAATAAAAATAAATAAATAAATAAATAAATCTGCTACTCATCTATGGTTTTGGTTCTTATGTCCTTCCATATGTGTGAGAACTTTAGAGACAAAAGGGAAAAAAAAACCCCACAGTCTAATGAATAAAACTACTTTTTCTATCTAGGGCAGATCACATGCAAATTCTACACATAGCCAGCTCAGGCAGTGACTGACAAGTGCAGACACTTCGTAGAAGTTCACTCTGATTAATCAACAACATGTCTTAATTTAACTGTCAGGACTAAGACTACTGTGAATTTACAAAAACAAATCATTAAGAATTGCCTTCAGTTCCCAAATCATAAATCCCTAAAACATTTCCACTGGCAAATTGCAGTGTTTAATTTTAATTCTTTAGATATGTTCTGTAAACAAACACAAACCACAACAGGACTAAAAAAAGACTCCACTGTACTTTATAGACTATTCTATAGAACAAATCTCTCAGAAGCCTAAAGACTCACAATTAACAAAGGCTTGTGAATTGCAAAACCATACCTCTAGGGATTAAACTTCATCAAAAACTGAACTCCAGTTATAGGGGATATTCAGTACGAAGGGCTAAGGCTTCAGTAATTCTCTGAGGGTTTACGCTTATTCCACAAAGCACGGCACTAACACGAAGGTGACACCTTTCAGTATAATTATCAGCTGTATCGAAAAATCTGTCAATCACCCTCACCATATTAATTTCTTACAGAACAGGCCAAACACCAATGAGAATGTGTCCTAACTGAATCAAAACGCAGCTGTTAGAACTTGACATTATTCTTTCTAGTATGATTTTCAGTAAGATACACTAGCAACTGCTGTTTTTTCTTTGCAGATTTTGCATAGTTCAGCAGCTGTTAAGCATGTAATTTAGATCAAGACATCACTTAAAAAAATGCAACAGACTTTGAGCAAACATCAATGTACTGAACTCGTATCCCTCATAATGCAGATGCATTGTTTTCATGAGGCATACAAACCTTCTATGTTTTCAAAAAGTATTCGTTTCAGTACAACATTGTATGTAAAAATCATTACTACATACTAATTCAACTTAGTTATATAATAGCTTTGCCTCCTATCTCCAAATAGGCATCTTAAAAATATAAAATAATGCATATCCTTCCCTTGTTTAGTTCGGCAACCAAGACAATAACAAAAAAAAAAACCTGGAGGAAGAGCATAGTAATAGTACAAACAGTGTATATTGCCATGGACAAGTTCCCCGGTTTGGTGGCATGCATAATTTATTATTTCCAGCTACACATGCAGATTTTTTTGTCTAAAAATTAGAAATTGCACTCAAACTCCCATCAAAATTGTCTTCAGGTCAACTATGCAGTCAAAAGATCCAAAGAAGTCACATATGAAATCTAAAGTGCTGCAAGAATCCTCTTTTTAAGATAAGCCACATTCAAGAACAGTGAAATTGCAGTAATAAGCTTCCATTTTCTTATACTTATCACCAATGTTGCTTATTTTGAAGTCATAAGCATTTCCTTTTCTCTTTGTTAATTTGTTTGATAATTATTCACTTCTTAAGTACTTATTAAGAATATCAGGCTACCTGGCTTCATTGTCATCGCAGGTTTTCCAGATCTTGAACTGCAAAATAGAATGCATTTATAAATGTGGTTTAAACTTATTTAAATGAGTGCAGCAAAACTATAACTTTCAGAAGAGGTTAATGAGAAGCAGCTTCAGTTGAGTTTCCCTTGGATTGTTACCCATGTGGCTCGCAGGCAAAGAGCTGTCTGATATGGAAAAATCAGTTGAAGAAGAAGGATGAGTTCCTGCTTCAGGATGCTTGAGATACTGAAATAGGCTACAAAACTATTAAAAAAAAATCTTCAAAGTCTTTCAAAAAGTTTTGACAGGCTTGGAAGGGAAATAGAGAACTTTAAAGTGTTTCTTTTAACTCTTTTTGTTTTATAGAATGAATGGCTGCCTGGATCTCATTTTAGAAACACTGTTGCTTTTAACATTTAAAGTAAAACACATAATTTGCGTCTCTTGATTAGCAAAAATTTTAATAAAATATCAGATTCCCTAAAACACCTTTTATATTTAAGCATTACGTATTCTCTTCTCAGAAAGCATCTCTCAAGTCACAAATATTCCAAAGGTAATACCAATATAAAAACCAGAACAAAATAAAATAACTGTGACTATCTTCACAAAATAATCCAAGAAGCAACTTGGATATACTGAATCAATCTTGACAACAATTTCAAATCAAATAACTCTGCATCTAATAAAGCATTTATTCCACAATTATAATGTTAGTCAGTTCTGTTAGCAATTACAAACAATTTTAGTATGGACCCAAAGTCACAAACTTTTAAATTGGTTAAAAAATAATTACATGATTTAATGCTGTTTTCCTTCAATGTTGTAAAAAAAAAAAAAAAAAAAAAAAAAAAGGAGCAACCATCAAAACATCGGGAATCTCTGATCACGTGAAGTTGGAAAATAGTTGATAGTCATTTGGTAAAAGGGCAAAGCCCAAGAAATCAATATTACATCCAAAATACAAGGAACTCAGTTGGAAGCCAGGCTTTTCAATGGTTGATGGATCTAATCAAGAATCTCATCACAGCTCAGAAAGCAGATAAGGAAGTAAACTTCTGAAATAAATTCCTCTGCATACTTTATTTAAAAATACTTTCTCAAAGCTTAATGCAAGTTTATTATAAAATTTCCTATAAAATCAGTGTTTATGGACAGAGAAGGAAAGGAGAGCAGATATGGAGAGAGAGTATGCAGAGCAGCAAATTACTGATACAGTACTCAGTATTTTGCAAAGCACTTACGATGAACAAACTCAGTCCTTGACAGTTGACCCCACAGGACAAACCAAATTGCTTTGGAATAATATACATAAATGGGACCTCCAAGATCAACGGTTGTCCAACTATAAAACCATTTTTGAGGTCCACATCCCAGTGGTCTTTTATTTAGCAGGTTATTTTTTGCCAATGAAGGAAAACTCTCTTGCCTTCCTAAGATATTTTAACAATTCCAGTGCAACAAAATGTCTGCCAAATATCCACAATTCATTTTTCTTTCTGCCAGAAAAAAAGATTTCTATTACAGTAACCCTAAGTTATGTTGGATAATAGGTTAAAAACAAAACCTGGTTTGCAAATAATTAATGCCACAAAGAAAAAGTGAGCATTAGCTTTATGTGACAATTGTGGAACACAAAGATCCTCCTTCTACAGGGAAGCAAGTTTCACTGCCTTGGGGTTTCAGTGGTTTGTTTTTAATTCATAAGCAATTTATTTAAAAATAATTTTAAGAACATTTTCTATTCTTCACCTGGCCATACATATTGTGATGTCAATTCTCAAAGCCACATACTAGATTTACTCATTTCTTACCATACTCAAATGATTTGAGATAACCAGTCATCAGAAATTATGTTCAAACAGTTTCACTTATGTTTTTACCAAATAAAACAATATCCCAATCCCCAAATGTAGCATTTTCTTTTGGGAAAAAACTATCACCACTACCAAACATAAAGAAAGGTGGCATGGTACGAAGAGCTTCATACTCATGTCTCTATTCTTTCCATAAATCAGATGAACTCTCTATTTCCAATCCGAACATTCTGTACTCTATATGTACATAAATAACTGAAAATGGCACCTTTAGTAAGATTTATATTCATGCATATATTAAAATATTCCCATTAATAAAAGCAGGCCTCTCAAAAAAGGAAAAAGCACTGAAGATCAAGTTCTCAGCTGGCATAAATTATTTAGGAAAAGACCACATAAAGGCAAACTTTTAAATATTGTATTCTACTTCTCCTGAATTTTGCTTCTCTTTTTGTTTTCCCCCAAAAAACGTTTATAGTACATTATGAATTATTCTGTGGCTTATAAATCAAGGTAACAAATCTCTTCTTAACAACTGCTTAAGGGACAGCCTTATCCCTGAACAGTAGATGTTGGGCTTTCCAAATTTTGTCGCATTTTAAAAGCTAAGCATTCTAAAAATCTAGCTACTTTTGAGAAAGTCTGAAGACTTAAATGCAAACACTCTCCACCCCCACATACATACACTATCCTCCACCACCATCCCACCCCACCCCTTAATGTGCTCTCGGGTGGGCCTAAAGAAAGCACCTCTAATCATAACCGGTCAAACTGACCTTGATATCCACAAAGCCTTTGCAGCTAACAGGAAATTAACCTGAAGACAAGGAACAGTTTCACACACACAGACTGGACCAGGAACACAAGGAAAAACTCCAGGGTTGACTGAAGTTCCAAAAAGGGTAAAAAATCCTTTCTACAGCTGCCTAATAAGAACTGTGAAACCACAGAAAAGATGCCCCATTTCTTTGTTGGTCACAAATCTAATTAAATGTAACCTCTTCTTTCCCAGACCTCACATTTAATCAGCACGTTATTTCCATTCAGCATTCTTATTTCAACAAGACCCTCTCTCCAAAATTGCAGCCACCACCTTGTCAGAGGACAAAACAAAAACATTTTCTATGCTGCCACACATCATGTGATTACACCACTGTAGTGCTGATGCAAGTTTCTCATTTTCCTTCAGTCTCACATTGTGACCACCTACACTTTCATATTCTGACCTGCTACCCTCTTCTCTTGCCAGCTGTACATATTTACAATTGTATCTACCTTTACTTGTATGGAAAGCTCAACGCAACCAAGCACTGAGCTTGGTTAGGACCTCTGCGTTGTGTCTACTGCCAACTGAAGTATTTATTGCATTTATTTCATTAAATATTTTAATGGCATACAAAATGCCAGTATTTGCCTCTGAAATAACTTAGGAACACCACATTTCTCTTGAGATTTTGCAAAAATTAATTTTTCGGTATCAAGAGATGTATTTAGTCAAACAGACCTGGTTTGTGTGCTTGGGGGTAAGTCTCTATACACTATGTGATTTGGAAGAAGCAGCAGAGTGTGGGGTTTTGGTTTCTGTATTTGACAGACAATATCAACATATTTCTGGTCTAAACATAGAATTGGAAAATGAGCTTAGAAAACTTACAGTTAAAGCACTGGCCAAGTTTTTATACTAGAACAGAAACCAGCATTTACAACACATTTTAAAACAACTGAAATATTTTGTGTTAATTTCCTTCCAAAAGTGAAAGTTCGTACAACTCAACAACTACAATACCCTAGAATATCAACAGTTACAGAGGGCACTAAGATACTATATTTTTGGATATTTTCTGATGTTTGCAATACAGTCCAGATGCTCACAAATGCGTACAGATTAACACATGTTGCAAGGCTGATACACACAACTTTAGAAGCCAAATATTTTAGAAGTAATTGATATAATGGCAGAAATTTAAAAAGCTGCAGGATATCTAAAATGTAAATATAAGGCCATTTTGGTCAACCAAATACCTTTTAAAAATCGCATCAGGACTACAACTAACAGAGTTTTTTGCGTGGGAATGGTTCAAAGCTGCATCTGGGGAGGTTTAGACTGGACATGAGGAAGCATTTCTTTACCAAGAGGGTGGTCAGACACTGGAACAGGCTTCCTAGGGAGCTGGTCAAGTCCCCAAGCCTGACAGTGTTTAAGAGGCATTTGAATGACACCCTTAACAACATGCTTTGATTTGGTCAGCCCTGAATTGGTCAGGCAGTTAGACAGGTGAACCTTGTATGTCCCTTCCAACTGACATAGTATATTCTATTCTAACCATCTCCTCCTGCTTCAGAAATATGACTTAAGCAAATGAAATGCAAATCATGTTGTCATAATCTTTAGTTTTGCAACAGTAAATAATCCCTATCAAAAAAACTGAATGAATTTAAATTTATAATCTAAATAATACATTAGAACTGCAATCATCAGTAATTCTTTTCTGTAGTAAATAGCTGTGACAGCAATGTGGTCTAATTAGACTTACAGACTGAACAATTCAATCCCAGAACCTCCACATACATATAAGACAAATTCTGAGCTATCTAAACTGAGATAGAGTGAAGTAAGTATATAGTGTATGCTATTAAATTAAGATTTGCCAGCAAATTAAATTTACTGTGGATAAAAAACAAAGTGAGTTTTAACGGAAACATTCTCTACTTTGTCTCGACTGCTATGAACATTAGCAAGAGGAAATTTATTTACCAGTTATAGGGCTAATCTGTTTGAAAGCTTGAATTGCATTACTCAAATCCAGTTTAAAACCCTGTCAGATTCAGTGACTGTTTTCTTAGCATGCCAGGTAGGCTTTAGTAGTAAAATATTGAGAATTCAATTCATATAACAATGACTAGGCTGTACGAGCAAAAGAATCAGGAAAGAGAGAGCAGTACCACTTAGAACAGCAGAGGTAAGCATGCAGATGTATCCAACCAAAAAGCAAAATCAATTATCGTATCAGGAGATTTCTTTTTGTCCTATGTGACTCTCTTTCTCCTGGACCAAAAGCACAACCATTTGGAGTTTCCCTAAATCAGAAAATGGCATCAGCATCACTGTGATCTTGGGTGGAGGAAGGTGAAATCTCTTGGCACCTTGCTGAGCTAGCAAATCTTCCCAAAACTTGAATTGAAAACAGATTTCAGATATCAACATAATTAGTAACTATTTCAGCAAACATGAAAAAAGAGAGCAAGCACACATGCAGGCAGGAAGCAGCAGGAGTTGATTTTTTGTAAGTGACTCCTAACACATTCTGTAAGGAATTTCACATATTGGTCATTGAAGAGCATCTATACATTGCACATGTCTTTCCACATTCTTTAAATCAGAAGCTCTATGCCACTGAGGCTAGGCTGAGTCAAGTATCTAAGTTATCTTATTTACACAAAAGAACACAAACCTTTTTCTTCTCTATAGAAAGGAATTACCATCCACTAACTTCTTACTGGCTGGCAGTATGTATAAGACCTTTAGGGCAAACTCTGCTGTCTGTTGGAAGAGGTATTCAATACTCACAACACCGATGAAAACAACAGACATTGTGATAAATCATTTTTTTCTGTGTAGAACTATAGCCACTACGCAACAGACTGCCCTGCAAACCAGCAAAGCAAACAATCCCTACAGGGCAGGGAACACTGCCACAAAAGGGAAGACTCACTCATATGTAGCTACCAAACTTTGCTAACGAATATTATTTTCATCAGAATAAAATCAGCTGCTGCTGCTGCTTTGGGAGATACAGTCCGTGTACAACATTCATGCTGATTATACTAACATCATGTAGTCAGAATTTACTGTTCTAGATATGAAGAAAAGTCTAGGAAAGTAGGAAACAGTGGGGAAAAAATATGGTTTGGGAATCAAGGTCAGGCTTTTATTCTCAGTTTGGTCATCAGCTGTTGATGACCTGAGGGAAGTCATCTCACCACATGTCCCAAACAGACTGAATTTTAAAACAGATTTAAAACTGCTTACCTGTTATACAGCGTTCTGACATACATTGAAAAGTGGCATATTTTCCTATGAAACAGTTAAGTAGCTTCACCAGAAGAAGGCACTGTTAAATACATACACACATATATAAAATCCCTTACCTTCTCCAGGATTGACTGCAGATGGTAGATTGTTCCAGCCTAGGGTCCAGCTGGGGCACGGATGAGGAGAAAATTTTGCTTCAATACCATTTTCCTATGTGAAATGTGGAAAAAAAAAAAAATTAAGACCCTGATCCTTTACCCACTGGAGTTGGTAGCAAAATTCCCACTGAATTTAATGGCATCAGATCAAACTGTGCAACACTTTCAGCATAACTGAAACTAAACAGGCAGCTGACTCTACACTATATAGGATTCAAATTATCTATTTCTCTCATTTTCACAAGAAAGCCCACAACAAAAAAGTAAAATCAGTTCTAAGTCGATGCATATCAGACAGAAGATGGGCAAAAGGTATTAAACTGTTCAAGGCTGTCAGACTTACCTTCTGCAATTCTAATAAATTTCACCTATTCCAAATCAAGAAGACTATCACTATTAAAAATAACTCATTAAAAAGCTTAAATTACCATTAACTTAGTCATAGTTGGCCTTGGACCACCTATAAAATGACTGTCTTCATTCTCCTGTTCTAATTCATCAGGAATTGAAGAGAAGTCTTGCAGCTGTTCCTCTGGAGCAGACATCAACTCTGGAAGCTGGAGAAGCTCCATATTGCATTTGCCAGCAGCTTTCTTTACTCTAGGTACTTCTTGAACTCTTTGATACCAACTGGATATCAGAGGCAAATTTACCAGGTTTTTGCCTTGTTTTTTGCTGGAAACCTAGAAAAATAAAATGGAAAGGTTATTTGCTACTGTAGATTTCTTCCTACAAGCCAAAAGAAGGTATGAACTACAGAAGTCAGCTCGGCTCCATGACAAGCATGCTTACTCATAGTATGATGGTACATGCAAAAAGCTAGCTAGTTAAGAGCTCAGGCCTGCAGGTGGAATTGCCGGTTGGCCATTTAGACTTTATCTGCAATTCCCATTTGCTTCATAGGATGAAATGGATTACATGACCAATTTTAATTAGAATTTCAGTCAGTAACAGGAAAACACAACTTAAATAATATTCTTAATTATCTACTACTTCCTAACAAGGGAATGATTCATTTTGGTAGGTAATCACACACACACACAAAAAAAACCCAAACCAAAACCCCCATAATTTGCAATGAATACTGAACTTTAAGCAAGACATTATGGTACCTGAATGCTCTTCTTTCCCATAGGCACTCTGAAGCCCTTAAAAGCTCATCCACTGACAACTGTTTTGCCAGCAACTGCAAGCCTCAAATACCTTTCACTATGTGGTAACAGCAAAACAGGCACGTGCATACATTGTCCCTGGTCTTTACTGAAGTCTTTGCAATGCATCTGTGACTTTTTTTTTTTTACTAGCACTGAATCATAACCTTTTTTTTTAAATCATATATTTACTCAAACTTTTGTACCATCTTAACTCCATATTTTTACACAAAAATGGTAACTAGTATATTTCCTTTCTGAATTAAGTATATACGATGGTGAGATGAAGTGGCCTTCAATATAAATTAGAACTTTAAGAACAGTAGAACAGTAAAAAAAAAAAAATAATTCTTAACTAAGATACAATGCATGTATTACCAAAAAAAGACACCCAAAACACATTTTTACATGGAGACCAGCTAATTTTAAAAAGGATGCATTTGGTGAACATAAGTAATTTTTGTTCAGGTTCCCAAATGTTTTAGAACAGTGAAGATCATCCCCTCACAGGAGAGGCTGTGAAGTCTTCATCCTTTGAGACGCTCAAAACCTGACTGGAAATGACCCTGGGCAACTGGCTGACCGTGCTCTGAGCAGGGGGGCGGTTAGAGAAGATGATCTCCAGAGGTGCCCTCCAACTTCAACTATTCTGTGATGCTGTGCCTGCTTTAAGCAGAAAATTAAAAATTGTGATGACAGGAAAAGGCAGGAAAGGCCACGCAAAAACAGTGCTCCTCCATATATCTGTCCTCAGTGTGGAAATAGAAATTGGTAAAGAACACTTGAAATGACACAAAATTTCAAGCAGCTTTCTTGCATGCTGTGTTTATAATGTCCTTAGGGTAATCACAAGTAATTAGTAATAGCTAAGGGAGTAAAAGAAGGATGAACTGTGTAATTTCAGTACCTAATTCAATATCCTAGTAGTAACACAGGCAGAAATATATTAATTCAGTTAAGGAAGAAGTCTTTTGGAAAACAATTCTAAGAGGCACTGTTCCAGTTGATAACAAGTGTTCTAAATTGTATTTTAAAAAGTCAATAGTGGTTTCTCCCAGATGGAGAACAGAGCTTTTGTTATTCTTCTATTAATTTTAAACAGTTACAACTAATAGAAAGTCTAACAAAGCTAAACTCCAAAAGATAACAGAAATGAAATGAGGTAATGAAAAACAACTCCTCAGCTTCATTATCTTACTTTTGGTAATTACAATTACAATCAGCTACTCAGGTCTCCTCATATTTATTGTATGATACTTTCCAGACACATACCCATTGAAGACTTCATTATTATTCGCACCCTTAAAGCAAAGTGGAAGTGCAATTATAATATTTTTTTTTAGCACAATCAAGGAAGTCCAGTTGTATGTGATAAATAATATTTTAATACAGAATTAAACTCTGGCCCTTCCATCAACAAGAGCAGTTTCAAACCACTGCCTACAAGAAGACTTTAGATGCACGTTATTCAATTTTAATGACAACTGTAGGAAGCAAGGTACGATTGCTTAGGAAAAGACCATTTACTAGAAAACAGAAATAAACCAACATTATCCCAGAGCTCTCGTAATTTAGGTAAAAATGAAACTGAAAGCCAGTTTTTTAAGGACAATCCTTGGTGCGAGCCAATACAAATGTATTATACAATATATAGTCCATAAGCTGCAGAGCACTAGGGCTCAAGGGTCACACATGAAAATCAAATAAATACAGCATTTCTCAGCTGCTCACAGTACATCTACAGAACAATTTCAATTGGACTGCTGAAATCAATTAAGCTCCTGATCCAACAATCTTCACACGCCTAGCACCAGTAATTCAAACATCACTGTAAAAAGTCATGCTCTTCTTATTTAAAAAGGCCTTGGAAAAATAAAGACTGAAATACATTAAACTCTTTAAAATAGTAGGAAAGCATTTTGTCTTACTACTTTTGTTTAGTATCATCCATACAGAAGTTGCTGTTAATCCTCAATTATGTGATTTGCAAAACAAACAAAGCAGAGATGAATTAATGACCATTTCTGTAAAATAACTCATCTTAACTCCAAGGTTATATTAACTACTTCTGGACTCCCATACTGCTATCATAATACAGAAATCCACTGCGGATGATGATCTTGGTTAAAGAAGTTATAAATTGGACATCTGTCACATACTAATGTTCACTAGTAATTATCTTGATTTTAGGGATTGTTTCTCTGAATCCGACTGACAGCATCTTCTCCAGGAATTACATTTGTTTTCAAACACCATAAGGCAAATTTGGCATAACAACTTGCAAAATCAAAATGCAAATACCACCTTCACTCAGAGCTTAGCTATGAATCTCATAGAGTAACTGCAGGAATACTTGCAGTAGGTTGTACCATTTTATTGTCACGGGAAATAAAGACACAGTTGCCATTTCTTTATTTCTTTTCTGCGTATACATCCTCATAAAACTAAGTACACAAATTGTGCTGAGCAAGACTCTCACATAAGTCTTGCCACAGAAGTTTTTCCCACTGTAAAATTGATTTTGAAGCTGAGCTCAAGTCACTTGCCCTACCTCTTTCCAGAGGTGAGAAAAGAGTAGAGAGAGAAAAGGGGGACATGGAGGGGAAGGGTTAAAAAAAAAAAAGGGAAATAAAAATCAAATTGCGTGGCTTTATTAGGCTCAAAACATATTTTGATACAAATATCTTAACATCAGGATTAGGAGAATGTACAACAGAACCTGCAAGACACTCGCACTTACTAGATAAGCACTATACAAAAAACAACCACCAACACACACACCTCCCCCATCTCCTTCTCAGTTAAGTTTTGTACAATGGGAGAGATTCACCCCAAAAGATTCAATAACCAAGTGACTAAGGGTCTTCCCTACAAGAGCAGTAAAATTAATTTTTAACAGCTCATTGATTGAAAGGTAGAGAGACATGAATGCTTTACTGATTCAAATTACAGTCAAGTTGACACAACCAATAGCCTGGCAAACTGCATCCTGGAGCGCAGGAACTTCTGAAATCAGGTTTGCCACTTGCAACAGTGTTTCTATAATGACATTCTATGTCAGGGATCAAAGATTTATACCCCAGTTTTCCACATGCCATGTGGTGCCCAGACTGCCAGCTGTGTCAGTGCTTTTCTTGTTTTACCTTGGTTAAACTCTTTCAAGGTTTCAAATTCCTCCGTAAACAGACTTGGAGACCTCTAAACACTTTTGAAATCTCTAAACACATCATAAGATGCAAAATAGTCCTACACTCGGAATTAAATTTTGCATATGCCCACTATATACAGCATCCATATTAGTTTCCTAGCATACACTGTTTTTCCTCATTGTGCTGTGAAAACCCCTTGATGTGAAGGAAAAAGACAAGGATGAAGACAATTGAAAACAGCCTATTGGCGCTTATCCAGTATTGGGAATGTGCTATGTTGACTGCAAAGGAGAAGACAGTACCTTTGAATAGACCATGCTCTTGGCATTTCCAAAATACTTACACAATTTGATTGGAAAACATTCAACTCCCCTAAAGGAAAGTATGGACTTTCTAATCAGCATGTTATTGGACGATACAGGGAACACAAGATGCTATCAGGAAAAAAATAAAGCAGCCAATCTCATAGGACTGCAAGGAGAATCATAACTTTTCAGTTATAAACTTCACTCCATGAGCTTCTAGCAAGGTAACCTTTTCCAAGGAGCTTCTCCTTTCACTGCAGTAAACAAAGGACCTTCCACAAACTGTGAAAACAGTTTAGTAGCAACAATACTATGAATGACGAAACTACAGATTACTGAAGTTTCAGGGGCTGAAGCACATCCCTAAGAATCTGACTTCCTAGACACACCACCTCATTTCTGACTGAGGTCATGGTGATCAGTCCTTGCTTGAAGAATACAGGCTAAGCTTTGTAAAAACAAAACTGCACAGAAGAATAAAAATCTTGCTGATACATAGGTATTATGCTGTCCTAGGCACCCATCTTCATCTACAGATGTGCAATGAAACGGCTTATTTTGTGGAAGGGCTTGATAAAAAGCCAGGTTGGCTAACACAGGAATGTTTCCTCCCAAACAAAGAACTCATTCCTAGGAACTAGAAGAAAACAACAGCAGAGATTGAGAGTAATTAACCTATTATGAAGAGAAATAAGCAAATCAGAAGCCACAGCATACCGTATTTTAAAAAGAAATTTTTGTACACAAAAAAAATTCTCAAGAGAAACTCAAAAAAATATGTAACAGTAAAATAAACAAATGAGATTTTAGAAGT
>NW_009648444.1:2510753-2519000 GCF_000708025.1 Charadrius vociferus
TAGTATGGGTAAGGAAAATCAAGGATTTACTCCTTTCAAAAAGCCACCGTAGTCCCTGATTCTCTCCCTCCCTAAAAGCCATTCTCACTTTCTTGAGAAGGTACTTGTTTTCTTTTAGGCATATCTGTCCATGTCAAGATAAAGTCACATGAAGTTTAGTCTTTGCTGAAAAGAATTCCAATTCAGATAATATCCACGTAGTAAAAGCACAACAAACCAGGCAGGAATTCATTTTGCCTTGCCCCTCCAGTACACCAAAACCAAAATTAAAATAGGTCCGTGCTTACCTATTTTTTTTCTCTATGAATATTTTAATGTACCTTAAGTGTCCATTTTAAATCTCCCATGGGAGACATCCCTTCTAGTATTTTAAAATTACTATACCATTCTCATTCTCATTACTATACCTTCCTCCTTTTAAAATTTGCAATTTATGATGGAATCAAAATTCCAAATCTCAAAAAATTCTTCACAGATAAAATGGTCTGACTTTAGTAAATATCAATTGAGTCATGGTCATAAATACAGTACACTAAATTCAAGCAAGAAAATAGGTTCATGCTTACTTTTGCTTTATGCATATTAGAATGTAGAATGTGTGCATATTAGAAAAGTGTCTCTTTTAAGTATTTTCATGGAGGAATTTTCTGGGCAACTTGGTGCCAAAGTATTTCAGTATAATATTTTAACAGTTAGCAGTGGTTACTAAGTATCGATATGCTATGTAAATCAAAGTAATTTTGGTGATCTCACCAATCCCTGTTATTTGTTTGTACAAAAACAAAGTCAAATCTTCTGTTTCATGTTAAGTTCACACTGCAAACACCACAATATATTTTAAATTAACACATTTTACAACTTTTCAGTTCTTAAAAAAATACATATACGCTACTTAATATTTGCAGAACTTGTCGTCTTACCAAGAACTGATGGATGCATGGCAAAAGCACTATATCTGCCAAGGTAAAATAAAGCCCTTCTGCAAAAACATGGTCCAAAAGTGGAAGGTCAGAGGTTTTTGTTCTCCTGATGTGAGGGGCCTCCCTGTTGACTGCATCTGATACTTCCCGGGCAAGCAGCTTGGAGAAAGCTATGCTCAGTTCCAAACTTGGGAGTGGATGTTCATGCATTTCCACTGGTTTTGCTTCCTCTGTTGCTTCTTTACCAAGTACAGGCACTGCAGCCTTGGCACCTGCCTTCTGTTGTTGAAGTTTTTGCCTTCGAATTTTGTCATCATTATGTACTCGGACAGGTTCTCCAAGCTTCCTTTCAAGCTGCAAAATGTCAGGAGGAATAGTCTGACAGTGCTCAGGAGACGCCGTCAAAAATCCTTCAACAGCCAGAGGTATGCTGATCTCACAAAGTCTGGTCCACTGGCTAACCTGTCAGATAAATTTATGTAATTAATGTCTCTTCAGAAAGAGAAACAAAATCCAAGGTACCTTTTTGTCCACTTTAAGCAAAGAAATTCCAGCTTTAAATACATGCTTTGATAATCTTACAAGCTCAGATATTCCGTATTACTTTTGCAATAGCAGAATTAGAAAGATAAATCTTGTATATAACAGAATGAACAGTTATCCAGTGTAGAGTATTTTTATTCCTTATTATTGGTGTAAGATTAGGGTGGCTGTGTAACTCATGAGAAGCAAAGCTGTGGTCAATTTATATACATCATCTCTACCAAGTACTGCTAATAAAAACAGATTATACCAAACAGATTTTGAGTACATTTATTCTACAAAAAAAGTATTATATTATTAGTGGGTTTTTAGTATGCAACATCAAAAAACTTTAGTCTAACCAAACAACAACTGAAAAGAAATTATTTTTTTCATGTTCTTATCCTTGTCCTCTTTTTCTTATTATCTATACTTAAAGGTTTTAAAACTTTTAAACTCTTGTCTTTTCTTGTTCAGTTTACTCACTTTGCAGCCATCTGAAATATCGAATCAAGTTTTCCGGCAGTTCCAAGAAGAGATCAGAACGAGAGATTTCTGGAGGACATCAGGGACAATTTCTTTATGCTACTGCTAGATGGACTAATGCAGGGATATGCTTCCCCAGACCAGCTACTCACCAACAGGGATGAACTGGGTTGGAGGCACACTAATCAGTGGCAACCATGGATGTAGCAATCATGAAATAGCGGAGTCCAACCTCTCGAGAGAAGTGAGGAAGGCAAGTCCGGATGGATGAGCTGCCAGATGAGTAAACTGCTATGTGATAAAAGGGCTGAAATATCAACTCAACTGAAATATCAACTCAAAGTAGCGGTTTAACAGTTCATGCTCCACCTGAAGGTCAGTTAGAAGTGGAGCTCTTTTAGGGGTCTATACTGAGGTCTATCCTATTTAATTATCTTTACCAGTGACCTGGAGGGGTAGATGGAATACACTCACGTCAAGGATGACAGTGAGTTGAGCAAAGCAATAAACAAACTCCAAGAAGGAGCTGCAATATGCAGGGGCATGCCCGGGCTAGAGAACAGGCTTACAGGAACCGACATGAAACTCAATAAAACATCCTGCACCCAGGATGGACCAAACCCTGTAATGGTACAGGCTAGGGACCGACTACCTGGCCAGGTAGCAGCTCTGCTGAAAAGACCCTGGACATCCTGGTGAGCATAAGCTAAACATAAGCCAGCAGTGTGGCTTGGCAGTGACAAAGGCTAACAGCGTATGGTGCTCTTGAAATCAAAATTAACAATAAATTAGGTATTTCTTAGTTCACTTCAAACTGCAAGAGCTGTGCTTTATAACTCATTGAAACTACACTACTAGACATGAAACAAAGATCTGACCTATTTTTTGAATCTTATGGTTCTTTTTGTGCTGCTAAAAAGTAGTATCTTTAAAAATAATTTTTTTTTCATCTTTACACCAAAATACAGATACTTCTCCACTAAGGAAATTTCATTTTCTAAGCAACTTAAGTTTCTCACTAAAAGAACTTAGTTTACATCAATATTAAGAGTCTACTTCAGAATATTTAATGCTTATAAAAACCCCTATTAATGTATCAAGGAGAAAGAGATGCACTCACTTCAGCACAGGCTTTTAAGCAGGTCTTCTTAAAGCCTAAGAGTTCCAAAACATCCTTTTTAGATGGATCTGCCTCATATGTTTTCTGTATTATATGCCTTAAGACAACCGAAAGCCCAGCTCGGCAGAACTTGCCATCTTTCATGACAACAGCAGGTAAACAGCAGCTCTGCACAACCAGTGGAAGCTGACATCTGGAGATTAAATGGACCTCAAGATCACCAAGGAGGTTTTTTGTCACAAACTGATCATCCACATCTTCATCAGTTGGCACTAAGAAAACTTTGAATAATTTGCAGTCACAGTAGGATAGCAAAAACAGTGAAATAGATGTATGAAGAGGAAAGATACTATCTCTGTACTGATGAGAAAACCCCAAATATAAATGTTCTTCAGCACCACTATCTTTCATCTTCCTCCTGAGCTGAAGCTCCTGAAATAGAAATCAGAACACAACATTCATAAAAGAATACAGAATTTAGAACAAAAAAAGAGGGTTTGAAACAGTGGTCCTTCCACTATCTGCTAAAACTGATTTTAACATTAAGACACTATTAAAGACATCCTGCCTGAATAAGTGGACTGCAGGCCCCTCTTGAGAGAAAAGAATGGTTTCACATATACACTGTCTCTTCACATACATATCACTGATAAGGAAATGATCTGTGTAATTATTTTTTTTTACATTTTAGCATATTTATGACATTAAACAAAACATACAAAACCAAAAGAAAATATTTCCTTTTAAATTTTTTGGTGTATAAACATTTTATAGCAAGGCTTTTTTTTTTTTTAAATCAATAATCTCCCACAACATTAACTGTATATTATTGAAAAAACATGTTCCTGAGCACAAATCTACAACAATAAGTTTTCTAATGCACACATTTGTCTGTCTGTAACTGTTAGAAGGTATTTAGAGGGTATTTAGGCCATGTGAAATAATATTGGTTTCCGTACTACAAATTAATCTAAAGCCTGACAAGATGCTAACTGAAGGTGGTCAAGAGGATGCATAAAAAGAAAAAAAAAAAGTTCATTTCAAGAATGCTACATGAACACCCCAAATGCACAACTACTTTAAAGGTTACATAGCTGAAATTAATGTCTTCCCATTATACTAAAAACTTAAATTCATTTTCCTTATACCTAGTTGAAAATTACATTTTTCCTATGAAACTATTCCATACCAGTTTAATATAAAGCAATGATGCAATAATTTTTCTGCTCCATCATTCAATAAAATTGCCCATTAACTTATAACTCACAACTCGTATTGAAAAGCTTTAGACACTAGAGGGCAGTCTTAAAACAGCATTACAGAAGAAAGCTTTATTATAATAAAAGAAAGAAATCCGAATGTTGCTAAGAAAGGCCAGTATGTTTTTTATATACATAAATACGTAAAGCACAAGTGACATTGGAACAGCATCAGTCTTTCAAGTAACTGTCTAGATTAATAAGGTCTCTGTACAGCTACATGAATATGACATAATTATTTAAGAAGCAGAGAAGGTTTTCATATCATATATCTAGATTATTGGATTTTATTTTTTTTCAAGCAGATGTGTACATCAAATTTACTATTTTATACCATCTATCACTGGGCCAAACCAATTGTCCAAAAAGAGGCAG
Source organism: Charadrius vociferus (assembly GCF_000708025.1). Classification (NCBI taxonomy): domain Eukaryota; kingdom Metazoa; phylum Chordata; class Aves; order Charadriiformes; family Charadriidae; genus Charadrius; species Charadrius vociferus. Next base: position 2,515,436 of record NW_009648444.1, read on the forward strand.
TACAAGAACAAAATCAAGTCCACCTGACATTAAGTAAAGATCATAATAATGATTGTTACAGCAAAGTATTTTTAAACCATCACATTACGTGACTGTCTCAGAACAAGAGTGGCTCAACATAATAGTACTGTTGCTTTTCTTCAATTAATACACCTGCCACACAAAGAATAGTATGATACACAATGAAATAGCTGCTTTCCTAAAAGCTATTTTATTTGGATAAATCTTGACAGCGTATAAGTCAAGACAGATTCAATATCATAAGTACACTGGAAGAAATTACATAGTGAAGGTACCATTGAGGAGATTAGTCAAGAAGAGTTAGTTTTACCTGCTAAATCAATAGTTACTAGCAGTTAAACTCATATCCTTGACTATGGTATTACTTTCAATATTAAATAATACTGTCATATGCATTTGGGTTGGTTTTATTTTCCATGGGAACCTGTAGAGCATCTTTTCCTGGCCACTCTAGCCACTCGGACATATGCGTTCATCTTACAAGCCACTTCACCACTGAATTTTTTCTTCTGGTTGACCTTACTGGACATAATCAGCATTGGATTTTTTGTCATTAGCATGCTGTATAGAACTGCTAAATGTTTTGGTAAATTCTGAAGAGGTTTGTATTTCCCAAGTATATTATCCTGTAGTTTCCATCTGTTAATCACCTGTTCTTACAAGTTATTCCAAATTCATCACTCAGGACTGCATAAGCAAAACATTAACCTTTTTACCACACAGGTATTCTCAACGGGTACCCTGAACTTTGCCCATTTTCAATCCAGAGTAGCAGCTCTGGTGCTCTGTTTCCCCACAGAGGATAATATATCATTAGACTAAAAATAAAAAATAAATATTTGAAAGATGCCCAAATAGAGGTACTACTTAATAACACTACTGATTAAAATTACAAAAATGTCCTGCTATGAAACTGGTAGACAAAAGGGTGAACTCCATCAATGTGAATTCTCCTTCAATCTGGTGAACAAAATTACTTCTACCCAGTAGCAATGAGTAATAGATAGCAGCCATCAGTCAGTCCCAGAGACAGTAACTGGTGAGAAATAATGACTTGTTGGCTACTGGTCTGCTGTGTACTCAACCCAGTAAATGCCACAGCTGACACTATCCTATTAATCCACCTGTATCCTCGAAGCTTGAAATTCGACTTGAAATTTCTCTGGACAAATTCAGCTATTCTTATCCTCAGGTATACAACTATCACATACAGAAGTCACACAAAACAGATAAACCAATACTTGGATCTTTCTGAAGCAAGATAAGCAGACGTTGTCCAGAGCTACCCACTCCATTCTCTTGATAGGGTCAGAAAACAGGTATATGCATGCAGCCCACTTAATTTAGTCCATAGTATCTTAGCTTAAAGTTACTTCTCTCAACCATTTTAGGTAAGGCTCTGGATTTTGCACTGAAGCAACAGTACGCTCAGGAAAGGCCTGTTCTTCTGAATGCCTTTAAGAGAGAACCTCTGGGAGACAGCTGGGCCAGATAGCTTGAGGGTGGTTAGTAACTTCTCCAAAATTCAAAGTAAGTTTTTGTAAACATAGAGAGTAATTTACTACTACTCAGCTGCATCATGGTGAACTATGCCAGAGAGACTGATTTTTCTGAACATAAATGAACTTCTACAAGACAGAACACAAAAATAATGACATTAATGATCTACTTACACAGCAGCGCTGTGCTCACACTGTAAAATCGTAACAGTTTGCAGAATTGCTTGAGAGCAAATTATTTTGGGGAGGGGAGGAAGGAAGGGCCAAGGCTTTTCTTCACCCTCAGCCGGAGCAGTAAATTAATGTCACTCAGCACGTAGCCGCAAAAGTGCCCATGTAAAGGACATGGTAGAAATGTGCAACTACAGGTGACAGGGAGCCCAGGAAATTACTTGCTTTCACAGTGGCTCAGACCTAAATAGTGTCAGCTGGTCCTGGTATCACACGCTGAATCAGCATAGCACCCTCTAGTCCAACGACTTGTTACACCTCCACAGAGTCAGTTCAGACTTCGATTTGGTTCTTTCTTGTATTCTCCTTCCTCAGGTAAAGCCACCTCACATAGGCTTGGTAGTTCTTAAAATAAGTTTAGATAGCCTATGAGAGAGGTTCTCACTTAAGATAGTCCAGTACAACACAAGTTACCGTACTCAGTGGCTGGCAGTCCTCCAGTGCCTGCCTGTAATCAGCTACTCATAAAGCCCAAAGGACAAAAAAGTTCTCCAGTAACTCTCTACAGAATTGTACGCTTCACCTTTAGGAAGCACAAATAACCAGTGAACAGGTCTATAGAAGTAAGCAGAATGCTCAAATGCTCAGTACAATCTGAAGCTTAGCTGTTCAAACAGAGGTACCTATATTAACCCCAAAATAAAAACAGAGCTCTCATTGACAAGAATCTCAGGGCTCTTAGTGAAGTTGCAATATCTGCTGTTGAATTTTCTGATATATAAAAAAAGCCGTTTATACATTTTCTTCTAGTTGGACAGGCAGTTATTTTTAATAAGTTTTCCAATAGCTAGATTCTCCTTTAGCTAGGTTTTGTGCACGTGCTGAAGTTGCATTTACCCCCAAAAGCAAAAAATTGTAAGTACCACTCATTCATAAAACATTCATAAGATATGCAGGTTTTTTTTAGAAAAGTACTCACAAAAAATTTTAGAAAGGGATTATCATATCAAGGTGAGGGGGAGGGAGAAGGGTTAAGCTAAGGCAGCTGTTTCGGCTAATTAGACTCTCCCTACATGGGAAGAGTAAGGGAAAATCCAAAGATGAAAATTATGGTCAATATTATCAGAATTTCCTTTTTAAGGAATCACATAAACAGTGACAGTATCAATACAGCAACAATTAATCATTCCAGTTAGTAATACTGTACCAAATAAAAACAAACTGTAAATTACTAATTTCTCAAAAAAGTGCAAGCGACTAATATCTTGCACTGAGCAGAACAAACTCCAGAGGAGGAGGTAACTTCAGCTCTCATCACAAAAATACAAATGTCTCATTTCTTTGGTTTCAGGGAGAGTTAAGAACATTGCACACTTCACAAAATCAGGTCTTAAATCTGAAAATAGGTATTTACGTACACAAATGATTTCCAGACCCTGACAAAGCAATCTGTCATTTCATCATTTATATGACAGCAATTCATTTTGGTTCATACAGGCAATCAGATCTCTCTCAACTAAAGGCCCTGATTCTGCAAGTACTTATGGTACCTGACCTGCAGGTGTCTTTGCAATATACTGTCCCATTATTTTCAAATATAGTCCTGAATTCTTCTCATGTACTACATTACTACTATTCTTTCTACCAAAGTCCCTTTCTCTTCTCAAATTTGCAGTGCTGCAACACTGAGATTGGTTTCCCAGAACCATACTCCCTGTTCTGCTACTCATATGGTCAATTTAGATCTGAGTTATTAAACTTACTCTGTGGAGTGGAACAAATTCTACTCTTAATTAGGGTCCATTTGGGAAAATAATACTTTTCTGTTTCTGCATCTAACCTTCAAGGTATGAAAAGATGAGCTTCACTCAGCA
>NW_009648444.1:2519016-2519874 GCF_000708025.1 Charadrius vociferus
CAGCAGGAAAACAAAAGAAATGTTGCACTTGAAGCTCCTGTTTGCAGCCTCCAGTTGTTTCTCTCCTCCTTTGCTATGCCCAGCGTGGTGATCCAGAGATACTTCTTTACAGTTTCCAAAGAACTTGCATCTAAATTCCAAGAAAGCCCAAACAAACATGTTAAATTATGTATCATTAAATTCATGATAATTTAAGCTCAAACATCAGACTAAGTTTTTTTTAAGACTCTTAACTATTGATTTAATGAAGGTTAAGATTCACTTGTCAATTTGCTCAGGTTTTCTCCTCCACCTCCTTCCAATACTTGCACTTAATTCCTCACTTTATTTCACGCAACTGAAAATACAAATTATTAACATGAAGATATCATTCTCAAACAAGAACAGATAAGCTTACTAGCTGATATTTCTGTTGGTGAACAACAGTTAGGGAATTAACAGTGCTCACGTTAAAACAGCTACCGAGTGAACATCCTTAAGAGCTGAGCAGTAGAAGACAACATTTTTGTAACTAGATTTGCTATAAGTTGTTTCTAAGTTAATTCTTAATATACAAGATTCTCAGGGAGCAAAAGACTTTTCTTTCCATCCTCCTTTAAGACAATCAAAAGTTTAAGGGGTTTTTGCTTTTTTAATCTATTTGTATTCCACATAAGAGATTTCAGACAGCCAAAACATAACAATTAAGTTAATTTTGTTCATAGATATGTAAATTGAACAGCCAAACGACATTCTGAATAAAGTAAGTCTCTATAGAGATTCAGTTTCATTGCAACTATAGAGCTCACATGGGGTAAACACAGAAGAAATTTTAACTTATTTAGAACTTCCTACTACATGAAGAAGATGGCGGGGGGG
>NW_009648444.1:2519977-2541746 GCF_000708025.1 Charadrius vociferus
GGGGGGGGAGGGAAGGCCTGAGCTCAATTGATGAGAAAATCTTTTGTAAATCACTTTCACCCATTTTCTGACTTCCATACACAGCTGTCTCTCTCTACCAACTCCAGAAAGCACTGCTAAAACTTCTCCACCTTTATTTTTCATAAAGTACTTACATGGAAAGTTTAACTTCTGAACGCATACAGAACTTTCATACAGACTGTGCAATTGCCAAATAAATGCCTACCTTGGTAACCTAAGAATTTTTTTTATTCATATTTGAAGTTAGAAGATTTAGACTAATTCAGCAGGTTTCTCTTGCTCTTACTCCCCCAGACATCAAAAAAAGTCTTCAACACAAAACGGACCATTCAGCAACTACCTCAAAAGTTTTTCTTTTTCAGCCTCAGACAAATAGCGACCAATGTAAAGCCACCTGCCACACTCTTGAATTACAGGGTAACTGTTCAAACAGAAGATTTGCCTCTTTCTCCATCCAACATTTGTTTCTAGAATTACTAAAGTCAGAGCAGCATTATTAAAATACTGTAACAGAGATTTTAGAGATTGATAAAATGTCCATTAGCTAATACGAGAAACAAGACTTTTGCCCTGGACAGAAGCTTTGCCATATACCCCGCTAAACCACAAGAACAGCATTCACTACCACTGTCAGAATGCCCAAGCATTGAAGTTTGTTCTGGTTCATATTGGCAATTCAAGTCTCTATGCCACAGATCTCTACTATCTCATCTTTGACTAGATCACTGTAATATTTCTTCACAACTGGAAGCACGGAATCTTTTTCTTTTACGGTAACCATATACCAAAAACGATTAATCTGACATGTTAACTAGTATTTTCCCCTAACCTTTTGCCTGAATTTAAGTTTTGCTACTCCACTTGTTTAGAGAGAAGCTAGCAAATTGGAAAAGAACAGGAAATACTAATTATGGGGATGTTTAAAATTAGGTACTTTTCAGACCAGAAGGACAGCCTTTTTCAGACTACAAGGTAAAGAGAGCTAGCAATGGGAAACTCCACTCTGCTTTTTACATTGAGCTTTTCAACATCAACAGAATTACTCTTATACTTTAATTCCCACAATAACTTTTAAAAGTATTTTTAACAAAACGGGCTTCTACAACTCATTACATATTTATTTCAATAGAATAGCAAAGCATTCAGTCTGGATTTATTTATATTACTAGCTACTGTAAAAACTTCAGTGTCCCCTCATCACAACAGTAACTGAATGTCTCATAGACATTCATCTCAAAAGCCTTGCAAAGGTGGAAGTTTCCCGTATTCCCATTATACATGTGAAAAAGCTGAAGCACAAAGAGAATTTTTAGCTCAACATCACACAGGAAGTCTGTCCTACAGCAACCCTAGAAATCAGACATTTTCCTTAAGGGTTTTGTTGTTTGGTTGGTTGTGGGTTTTTTTAATTCCAGTCTACGAACACCATATAAAACTGCAATCAGGCTAATTTTATACCCAAGTCTCTCACAGAAGAGAAACCAAAATGAATCTGTCCAGTTCTGTCTATAACTGACTTTACCTGTGTTTCCTTAAATTGTTTCCTGTGAGAAGATAAGGCCTTCCAAGGTCATTCCAACTGAACTGTACACTCTTGCACTGCCATATCTCATCCCTCTCCCATTTTTACTTCAGAGAATTCCACCTAACATCTTGTCTCTAAGCACAGACATTTATAAAGCCTTGTTTCCTATATTTTTTGTTTTTAAGATAGTTGTTTTTCACACTATTTTGGCTCCGCAGAGTACATCTTGCTTGTGGATTTATGCCCAGCCCTTCCTTTGAAAGGCTTAATAGCCTGCCTGGTCGTCCATTCTCACTTAAGTATTTTCACATAACTACTACCCTTCCATTAAATGCGATAAATTTATGAATCCTTTGGCAGCTTACTAAGACAAAAGCAGCCACAGACATACACAATAAAACAAAAGATGGAACTCAGAACTAAAAAAACCTACAATACTTTACACTATTTACTCACAATATTTTTCCCAGCACTTTTCCTTCTCTAATTAGACTGTAAATTCTGTGGGAAGAGATGTTTTTTTATTCTACATTGGCCTTATTTTACAGTAGCCACTGTTGAAAGAGGGAAAGGGAGAAAAACATCACAGGATTTGCAATGCAACTTAAAGACAAGATAAATAATGTTGTCTACCTTTGCTATATAAACTACCTTGGCTATGTAAAAATAATAAACATTAAGCAAGTACAAGTTTCACTAATTGTACTGTTTGTTACCGTTTTCTCTTCCCTTTCAACATGCACTAAACAACAGTTAAATTAGTTTCACTGACCTACTGTGTTAACAATGTAATAAAGAAAATTGCTGGTTTAAAAACAAATGTTTTGCAGGAAAATGAAAAATTAAAAAATTAAAAATAACTAAGTACATAAACACAGTCTTCCTTTTAGTTCCTGAAAAATACCTCATTTATTTGTTGATTATTACATGGTAAGACAGAACTTTTGTTAAATATACGCATTAACATCTGAGAATGTTCAATGTAGTAAGTAATTTTAAAATGTAGCTTTCCTCCATCAAATATTTAACTTAGCACAAAGTAATATTTGTGCTTTAAGGCAGATAACTTTGGAGGTTAGAGCTGTATTTCTATGCAGGCGATCAATTTACTGCATGAGTTTAGGGCCACCATTGCATCCTCAAGTGAATCCAGAGAGAAGCATACAAGCTTTTCATGAAGAGCTTCAGATCAGAATTTCAGGCAGGTTTATCAGTAAAGTAAGAGAAGTTTATGGATCAAGAAAGTAAGACACAGGGTACGAAGAACCAAAGTCAAACTTTAGAAAGACAGCATATTAAAATTCAGTTATCGCAGAAAGTAATACCAGTGAGTGAAAATTCCTTTGCAGACCTACTACATAAAACCTCTACTCCAAGCTTCTCTCAACAGTTTGTCAGCCCACAAAAATCCGACCTGGTAGTCAACACTGAAACCTTTTCTTTATTTCTTTTTTTTTTTTTTTCTTTTTAAAAAAGCTTAGCCGTAAGTCACTGAGTGCCAGACGAACGACACGAAGGCTCCAAGCGTGTTTCCCGCCATCAACTACCCCCGGGCTTCACCGACAAACACCTCAACAAGGAGTTTCCAGCCAACCCTCCTTCACGAAACACACAACGACCGGCAAAGGGGGCCGACGGGGCCGTTCTCAGCCCGGGAGCCCGGGCGGGCAGGAAGCAGAAACCCGGGACTTCCCCAGGGCTGCCGAGACCTGCCGCCCTCATCCGTGGAGACCCCGAAACTGCCCCCTCAGCGGCCGCGGGACAATAAGGCCCGGCCCGGCCCGGCTCAGCCGCTTCCGCCCCGCCTCCGCCCCTTCCTGCGCGCGCCCCTCGCCGGGCCCCGCCCCGGCCCTCACACAATCCCCCCCGCCCACAGCGTGGGGCGCGCGCCCGGAACGGCTGCCTCTGGAGCTCGGGTTGTGCGGGGGGACCGGCGCGGCGGCGGACCCGGGGCCGGGCGGCGAGCAGCGGCGGCGGCTGTGGCTGTCTCCGCACGCCTTCCTCCTCTCCGGTAAGAGTGCGGTGGGCGGCTCCTCGGGGGCAGGCGCGAGTTCGCCGGGACCCGGGAAGAGAGGGTTTTGGAAGAGCAAGAGGGGCGCACCGCACGTACGCGCGGTTGGCGGCCGGTACCCCCGGTCCTGAGGCGAGGCGGGCGGTGAGTCTCCCTGTGGCGCGGGGAGGGCCCGGGCGGAGCCGGCGAGGCGGCCGCCGCGTTGTCCCTTGTGGGTGCCGGCGCTCCTCCTGCCTGGCGTCTGGAGGGACGGGCCCTCCTGGCACACGGGCACGCCGGGGGCCGCGGCCTTGAGGAAACCGGACTAGGGCGGTAACGGGTGCGGGAGGGTTCCCGGAGCCGTTCGGGCTCTGCCGGGGCTAGAGCCCGTCGCGCCGTTCTCCCTCGGGGCAGCGTGTCCGTGAGGTCCCACTCGTGGCCCTGAGGCGTGCGGCGCTGCCCGGCCTGCCCGCGGGCGGGAGGCGCTGGGCCCGGGTGTTTGGCGGTGGTGTGAGCGCGACCGCTTGTCAGCGCCGCAGTGAACCGGGGAGGTTCAGCTCCTCCGTCGCGGTAGGGACTGGCAGCGGGCGCGGCACCGCCGTCACGAAGGCGGCACTGGCCTCAATGAGGCAGAAACAGACCAAGCAAATGGAAGTGATGCACGCACAAAATAGGGCATAGGAGTTTCAGCCACAGCAGAAGATGTTTTGGGGTTAAAAGGTGGTGGCATTTTATTCTTTTAAGCATTTTGTTTTTAAAGAGTGACTTTCAGATGAGAGGCTTTTTCTTCATTCTTAAAGGAAACGTCAGGGAGAAATTTGCAGCAGGTGTGTTGCAAAGGATCGGGTCGTGGCTTTGGTGTAACTAATTCTGAAAGATAATTTTAACTAAAGTTTGGTTCCTCCACCGAGAAACTGCTAGGAGGATGACAGAATCACAGAATGGACATCTAGAGAATTTGTAAACCTGATAGGTATTGGTAGGCATTGAATTAGGGAAAGGTGAAAACAATAATGGAGAGATATAATCAGTTTACCAGTGACAGACCAATGAGCAGTGGCATCTGTTTATACAGCATCTTCAGGTCTATTTTTGCAGAATGTTGAAGTTTGGTGGTAGTAGGGATTAGCAGGTCTCAATTGTGTAGGTATGATTATCTCATTTACTTCAATAAATGCTTTTTATAAAACTGATTTTTGTGGCAACACAACTATGCATGAGAACAAAAACATTTTGTAGAAAGGTAAGGCAGATGTAACAGGAAAAGGCCTTGATTAAACAGAGAACTCATGACAGAGCTCCAGTGCAAAAAGGACACATAGAGGAGGTGGAAGTGGAGACACAGACTACAAAGGAAGAATGTAGAAATATTGCCCAGGCATGTGGGAATGGTATTAGGAAAGCTGAAGTTAAACTAGATTTGAGACTTAATGAGAGATATCAATGTTAATGAGATGCTGTTTATCAGGAAAAGGGTTTACAAGGAAAAACATGGTGCTGATGCTGAATCAGACAAGTGTTTTTGTGACAACAGACACAGATAAGGGTGAGACAGTTGATGTCGTCTTTGCCTCAGACTTCACCAACAGGGTCTCCTAGGCCTTTTGTCACAAGGCAGAGTTCAAGGAGAGGAGGAAATACAAGTTGTAGAAGAGGATTAAAGCAGATATTGTTTACCTGACAAGTCTGTGGGCCCAGGTGGACTACATTCAAGGTTGCTGAGAGCTGACCGTGTCTTCATGAAGCTACTCTCTGTCATCTTTGAAATGCCGTGAGACTGGGGGAGATCTCCAAAGGCTGAAGAAAGGCCAATCTTTCGTTCATCTCCAAAACAGCAAGAAGGACAATCCAGAGAACTACAAGGTGGTCAGCCTAACTCCTTCCACTTGTAGAAAGATCATGGAGCAAGCCATTTGTAGGCATAATATGGTGGTCACTGGGGATAGCCAGCTTGGGCTCTACTAAGGATAAATCAATCATACCTGACCAACTCGCAGATGCACTGCAGAGGAAGGAGAAACAGCACAAGTTGGAACAGGGGAGATTCCAATTCGAAGTAAGGAAATGAGGACAGCTGGGCATTGGGACAGGTTGCCCAGAAGGTTTGCCACATTCCTGTCTTTGGAGGTTTTCAAGACCCAGCTGGGCAAAGTCCTGGGCAAGCTGGTCTGAACTCAGTGTTGACTTTGCCTTGAGCAGGAGGTTGCGCAGGGTGACCACTTGGGTTGTCCTCAAAACTGAATGATTCCGTGATTCTTAAATAAAGTGCTGTTTGTGAGGAGTAGAAAACAGCAAATACAGGGCAATAGTGTAATCTTAGAAATTATGGGTAAACAGGTTACTGTGATACTGATTGAAATATTAATTTAAAAGTACAGTATAAAATATGCTGTAGAGTGGAATGTAAAATGAAGGATACCAGTCCTGGTAACTCCATAGCAGAAGATTTTACTCCAGTCTTCTAAAATTCTTTGGAGAAGATGTCAAATAAATAAGAACTGATTAATACAGTTGTTCTGATTAATACAGTTGTCTGGACTACTAAAGTGTGTGAGTTCTGAAATATCCCTCATGGGAGATAACTGAGAAATTATGTTGTCATTAATCAAGTCCTGATTAAGATACTAAGACAAAAAATGAAAATAGAAGTTCAGGTTTTCCTGCTTTTAAGATTTTTCCTTGATCTACTTTATTAAGACTTAAATTAAATCTGAAAGTGAGCTGGAAAAGGCATTATTGGTAAATAAGCAAAATCTGCCACTATCACAGTTATGAGATTAGTCGGGAAGAGAGAAAATCCTGAGGAACATAAGAATCCAAGGGGAGGGGGGTGAATTGATATTATGGTGGTAAGTGAAATTAATTATTGATGAACACAGTGCAGTGCATCAGAAGGAATTTTGTGCTATTGATTAATGTTACTGGGTTTTAAATTGACTGCTACAGACATTGAAGGTAGCTGAAAAAGATATGTGAGTGAAAGTCCTTTTAATCATCAGTGTCAGTGAAAAATAAAAGTATTGCTGAGTTTGTAAAGAAAGGGTTTGATAATAGCATTGCAATATAAATTAAAAGTGTGCACTTTCTTGAAAAAAAAAAAAATCTTCAATTGTACTCCTGTCTCAGAAAATAATAGATACAGGAGTTCAGAAACAGACAGATGAAAATATGACTATATCCGAGAATGTAATGTAAGTAGATCCATTTAACTGCAAGTTATGGTGAATAAGATAATACATGTGTAGGCATGCAAAATAATAGCTGCCAAATAAATGAAAATAAAGGGACTCTTACACCCTGGAAATCTAATAAGTCTAAATTGGAAGACCATGTATTATGTGTAGTGCTCAATTAAGCTCGTATGTATTTGGCAGAAGACAATAGTGTGCTCAAGAAATGAGGGCCTTAAAAGATTCTTAGATGTTTTAAGAATAACAACCCAGTAATTAACTCTCCCCCCTGTATCCCCCAGGGATTTAAACTACTTAGAGTAGTCCTCATTAGGAGGTTACTCCGTGATTGCACATTGAAGGATTTTTAATATTATCTCAGATACTTCAGAGAGTTTTGTTACCTTATATTTGGTCTTGTCTATCCATCATCAAATAGTTTTTATACAATAGTGAAGAAACGTCAAACAGAAACGTAAGTTAAGAAAGGTGATTTTAGGGCTAGGCTAATGGGTTAATGCTTAGTCGCAAGAGGGTGCACTTGAGTTCCTGTCCCTGAACCACGAGTTGCCTGTGTGTTCCCTTCAGTTCCTGCTTTGTGCAAAACCAGTTCTGCTCTGGGTTCGAGGATTATAACATAGCCCTCTAATCTCACAGCTGCGTTATCAAACTGCTACACAAAAGGCAGTGTCACAGTCACTTTTTCTTCTATTTCTTTTTCCTAAACATTTGAATTATTTTCTGTAAAAAGATTCCACTTCAACAAGAAAGTCAAGGAGTGCTCTCACTTGGAATAACCTATGGCATCATCATTAAAACACTGTACTATTCTTGCAACGCTGTACTGTTCTTGCTCTGAGGCTATCAAGTTGCTATGTGCTGACTTCACCACCAGAGGAGCAGTTATGAATGAAAACATGAATGAATGTAATTGGATCTTAGGTTTATAAGTATCAAACCACTGTTCTGATCTGTAAACATCTGGAAAAGGCCACTACCAAAAGCAATAATTTGCCTTTTGGACCAGGCCAGTTATTGGTACTAGCCCATTTGACAGTTGTATTATTGTGGCCCAGTAAGAAGAACATATTTGTCAATTTACTTTTTTCAGATGATGCTATTTTTAAGACAGCTATTGATGTGCTCATCTTTCCATTAAATATCCTTACCTTCTTTAACTCACAGATAGAGGTTTTTAATTTGAAAATATATGCCTAAACTGAGCATACTTGAACTGTTTCATAAGTCCAGTTCCCTCCCTTCCCATGAGAAATTTCTTGTGATAAGTTAGTTGTAACTTTAGTAGCATATGACGTCATAATTTACCTTTGAGAACAGAGAAATAATTGCTGCAATTTCATATGCAAACAAAAAAATAAATACAGAGAACCCTTTTGAAATTTGAATTTTAACACTTCCTTTGCAATAGATGTCTTTAAAAAGCTAGAGCTTGAAATAAATCTGGGAAGTGTTACCTTCAGAAAGATGAAAACGGAGTCGGTGTGCTTACACTTGTTCTCTAAATACTTCAGACATCTTGAACTGGCTGCTAATGACTGTTGAGGCTACCTGTTCTTTACATACATGAGCATATATTCCTAGAAGAAGCCTCAGAAAAGAACTTAAAGGATTTAACAGGAAGTTATTCAAAATTTCTGAAGTTAGTGGTTTAATTCTACTGTTTTCATTTAGCAGAGGGTTTAGCAAAGTCCCAATTTAAGACTATATAGTACTGAAACTTGGAAGGCATATTTCCAGAACAAAGAAATGGAAGAGATAACCTATCCACAGAACTCAGGAACAGCCTGAAAATTTATCAGAGGTAGATGCATTAAAAAAAAAAAAAGGGTATGTGCTTTCCACATGCATTGAATTCACTTTTTGTAAACATCAGAGACTGAATTGTCTGGATGGGGCTTGCACCGCAGTCTCTGCTTGATCAGTGAAAAAGCGGAGTAACTGGTGTGTAGTACTTACTAGCAGAAGTTCTGTGGCCACCAGAAAGTGATTTGACAAGCAGCAAAGATTAAGGAAGAGAGAAAAGGCTCTTGAAGAGGATTCTTAACTCTCTGCTGGGTCCATTGATAAAATCCCTGTGAAGTCTACTGTATTTCAAACTCCTTGATGATTTTAGTCGAGCGATTCTCTGGTGTCTCGTGAAAGCTCAGCATGAGATAAAGGTTCCTGGAGACTTCTAGGCAAGTGTTGAGGGAGCAGGCTGCCACTGCTGGTGTTTTGGCCAGAGAGGTAAAAGTTCACTGCCTTGAATATCAAAAGGAATTCATCAGACAAAACCTTGGAAGCTCCAGCTGAAAAAGCTGTCCAGGCAGTGATTTTGAGCCGAACTGATGAAAGCCTTTTCAAGAATGTCTTCTAGATTACTGTATTAAAAAAAAAAAAAAAAAGTCCTGATGTGTTTCAAATGAGATTGGAAGGGATTATTAACAATACCACTTCTCATCCATTCTGGAAAACAGCAGTAAACTTCCCTTGCCATGTTATTTCTTAAATTATTACTTGTTAATTACTGGTTAAGTTAGAGAGATATCTATCTTTGTAGGGACAATCTCTGTTGTAAATGCAATTCCTTAGATTTTTGTTAAAGAAATTAACAGCAAAGGCTCCAGAGTGCAGAAATGTCTTGCTATGAAGCAAACATTTTTTTTAAATTCGTTCTACATTTTTCCTCACTTTATTCCATTTACATTGGCGCTATGGTGTCTTAGAGCTCTGCATAGTCATTACTTGGCATAAAAACCTAAGCTGTCACAAGGAGACTTGGATAAATCACGATCTAAGTTATAAATTTTCTAACTCTTTGAGCTCGATTTAAAAATGGGCAATATATTTTTTCAGATTTTTAATATATATATAAAACTGTATACTAGCTGGTTTATATCTCTCATGTTACAGTGAGCTGTTCTTTTCAAAGTTTCAAACAGCAATTTTTCTACAAGGAAGAGATTTTTCTTTCTTATTCTTAAATGAGCAATGAGATAGAAATCAATTTATGTGCAAATAATGTTAAGGAGAAGAGTAGGAATTGCTTTTTTTGAGGTTTATGCTTACTTTGCATGCTATTCAATATTCTGTATGTATGGAATATCAAGAATATGGAATGTTTGTTCCATTTATGCAAGTTTGAGTATAGCTTCTGAACATCTAATATGCCACAGAATGAATTTGACATCATTTCAGCTGTAAAGCCAAATTCAAGTTCTACAGCTCTGAAGTTCACAATCAGTCATCTTCTAATGATAATTAATTCACACATCCTCCATGCTGTGATTTAATATAATTTCATTTTACAAAAAAAATAATCGGTGAGATAGTTAGCCACATGCTGTTTGAGTTATGCTCCATATGAATACAGTTGTCATTGTTTATCTTTTTTTTTTTTTTTTTTTTTCCTTCCTCCAAAGACACCACTATGGCTGCTACAGTGAACTTGGAGCTTGATCCCATTTTTTTGAAAGCCCTGGGATTCTTGCATTCAAAGAGCAAGGACTCTGCTGAAAAGCTGAAAGCACTTCTGGATGAGTCTTTGGCCAGAGGGACTGACTCAAGCTATCGTCCATCTCAGAAGGTATTGGTATCAGAGAGCACGGGTCATTTTTGTATGCCTTTTTAAAGCTCCTGCTATTCCTGATTTGTCTTTTATAGATGAAAAGTTAAAGGAGAATCAGAAATTGAGGAAAAAGAATAAGTAATTATGGAACATTCAGATTTATTATTCCTCTTTTATGCAATATAATCCATTAAATTGATTTATGTTAATGGAAAAAAAATCTCTTTATCTTGTTGATGCACCAAGACCTGTAAAAGAGATATTCAACACTATATTGCAAGTGTCATGATTTGTAATAGTACTTTTTATATTAACTTGTATATGGGTTTTTGTATTTTTGTTAGTAAGCTATCATACATGCTGTTTAATATGAACCCAAAATTATGGATTTCTCCAGTTACAATCAGAGCTAAAAGGTCTTTAAAATGCATGTTATTTTTGCCACAGGTAAATATGAAACAAAACTAGCTATTTACTGATAAATCTAGATCTCTTGTTCTTGAAATTCTGTCGATGACGTCATGAGAATGAAAAGCACAGAGTAGTTCAAAACATAAATGATTTGCAGGCTGAAGCCATCACAATCCAATGGACAAACACTATTTTTCATCTACTGAAAACTGCTAAACACCTGCTAGAGAGGATATTTGAATCTGAGATTAGTGTATGGAAATAACCAAGTGGGGACATCCTCATATTGCTACGTATTGCCATATGGATAATGAGGTAGCTCTCCCCTAGGATGCCTAGAAGTCAGCCTGGTGTGTTCTGATGATGGTCCACATGCTGGTACATTAGTCATGTTTAATTTCTACATGTACGTGGTTCTGAATAACTAAAAGGCACTATTACTGCTACCGTATACATGATGCTTATAATATTCTTTCTATTGAAATTGTTAACTCCGTGAAACCTTAACTGCAGTTCACTCTAACACAGGTCTCAACACTCTCAGGAGCCCTCTATGTCAGAGCTCAAAGCAGCGTTGGTTTGTAGTTTAAAGAGGAAGCAGGGAGCTGAATAATAGTACAAAGGGGCTTGGGAAGCCAATTCTAATAACAGCTCAGCTGGTAGTCACATGCCCTCAGGTGAGATTGAGGCTCAGGCCAGAGGAAGAAATCTTTTGTTCCCCTCTTTTCAGTGTGTCTTCAGTATCAGCTGGATTGCAGAGCTCAGAAATGGAAAAAGTACAAGAATTCCTTTACTTGCATTTTCAGGCTGCAGTATTAATTTGTGGTTGACCATGAAATGCAAGAACAGTGTAAGGAGCATAGGATTACCATAGTTGGGCCGACGAGGAAATCCATTTCCGACTCTTCACGCAACAGGAAGTCAGCAAACTTCAGAGGGCAGCTGAAGCTCAGGGCTCGGGACCCATCCCAGTATACAGCAGAGAATTACTCCCTTCTTTACCAAGTTGGGTGGGGGTTCCCTTGCCATGCACATTGCTGTGATTAATCACTCGTTTACAGACTCGCTCGCTTATCCATTGCTGACACTAATACATCATTAGTAAGAACACTTGATTTCTGGTCAGGTCTAAATTTATTAATCTGATAGGTGAATATGGACTGAGATTAAGCAGAGGTCAATATTTTCCTCAATGAGGGAATGAAGTATTGATATCTGGTGACATCAGATGTCACCTTATGTTTTTCAGCTTGTATTGAATTTTGTCCTCAGAACTATCTGAAAATGTGTTCATTATCTCTTTGAATGTTAAAAGAAGAAAAGTTTTCCTCTTTAATTAATGTTCCAAAGAGGATGTGTCTGTGGAAAAAGAGCACCTTTTCCTCTAGAAGGTGAGTGATAAGGGGAGGTTTTAATAGATGACTTCATCTTAAGCACACTAATTTGTCAATGTGATACAAAAATATGTAAGAAATGTTTTTTTAAAAAAAAAAGTGTGTATATATAGGTGATCAATGCTGTATGACATGTTGTTTGGCTAACCTGTTATCTAACTAATTGCAAACTAGGAAGTAACTCAATTGTAGGGTTTGCCTTCAATTTTTGTTTCTGTTTTTAGGAAGTAGAGCAACCAAAAGTATCTGTTACCAAACCTATTTCCAGTAAGCAAGAGCCTAAAGCTTCTTCTAGTTTGCCTTCTGGCAACAATAATGGCAAGCCCACTGCATCAGAAAAGGTGAAAAAAGAAACAGAAAAGAGATCTGCTGATAAAGTAAGTAATTTTTGTTCTCTAATGAAATAACTTGGTTAATAAACTTGCATGTTTTAGACAAAAGCTCTCTTTTTTAACTTGTGTAAGTCAACTCATCTAATTAGGTATAGCCTGTGAGCTGCATTATCCAATCACGTTCCATTTAGGCAATTCAATGAAAGTATTGTTATAATTATTCTGTGAATGTTTTCCCTGCTCATTGCAGACGGGTTGGACTAGATGACCTCTACTGTGCCTTCCAACCCAAACCATTCTATGGTTCTGTGTCTTAAATATCCTGATAATAAGAGGTTACTAAAATGTAGCGGGCTGAAATGTGGGATTCCCAAAGCTTTTTCCAGGATTTTGCAGGGAAGTACAAAAAGTGGACTTGAGCTTCTAGTTCATAAATATTTTGAAGGAAATATGTATCTGAGGAAAATATATATGTATGCAATGTAAAGTACACCACCTTATACTGCTAACCTAATTGTTCCAGTCATTTTCTCATTTTAATAATATCCATTAGCTTTTTGCATTTTCCCATTCTCTGTGTGTGTGTTTAATAGATAAAAGGGGATACTGCTGAAGGAGCTGATGCACCAAAGAAGCCCAGACTAGAAAAGCAAGAGGCTCGCTCCTCTCCTATTACGGTTCAGACAAGCAAAGACTTATCCATGCCTGATTTATCTAGCTTTGAGGAAACCAGTGCTGATGACTTCGCTATGGAAATGGGATTAGCCTGTGTTGTTTGCAGGTAAGTCAACATTGCTTCATTGCAATTGTGTAGTTACCTTTGGGTTTTTTCTGTGTACTATTGAGTTAACGCTTCCTGTAATTTTTATTCTGGAAATCACTTAAGCACATATCCAAAATTAATAATAAATTTAAGGATCTTTCATGAATAAGAATAGCTTCTTGAAAATAGAAACTTGAATGAGGAAACCATCATTTCTTCAGGAAAGATCAAAATTAATAAAACTAGACAAGATGCAAAACCTATCATAACAAATACTGATTTTTAATTATTGGAAAACAAGTTAAAATATTAATAGCTAGTGATAATAATTTTTAAAAATCAGTTCTCTTCTGAAAACAATTTTTTAGTGGCATTATTATGGGATCTGTATATGTTGCTCCTTTTTTCATAATTGTTTGACATTAGTTTACACATAACCATTTATTTTCAGTTAACAGCATAAATACATCTTGCAGTCAAGACAGGTCCTTTTTACTTTTCAATAAGGGCTCAAAAATTGGATCTTAGTAACATTCTGCTGACAATACATTTAGTGTTAACAGAAGTATAAAATATTCTTTTGAATATCCACGCTGAGATCGAATCATTTGAGTCAGGATTTGGTTTCACAGGTGATTTATATCCTTGTAAGTCCCCACCGCTGCCAAAAGGAACAGTTTGGCTTTAAAAACTCCTTTCCCTGTTCTGAGTGGTGTGTTGCCCACACAAGCTTATGATCAGCTGAGTCAGCTTCTGGGTCAACTCTCTACTTGGGTTTTTGAGTAGGTTTAGGTTTCAGGCAGCTTAGTGAGTGTAAATGCTTATACTTGCATGTGTGTGGATGCAGGCATGTAGAGCTGGGACAGAGAGGAAGGTGGGACTGTCCTTTTGGTAGCAGTATGTATTTTAGCTCATCTTAAGTGAGTTGGGAAACTGTGATTTATAACTTTGTTCTTTGGTCGTTTCCATGGTTGTTCCTGTTGTGCGGATAAGGAGGTGTCTGCAGTCCATGGAGGATACATTTCCATTGTTACAACTAATTGTACTGTTAACCAATTGTGGACTAATGAGATTTCATGTCACATTATTGCTATGTGTAAGCTCAAATGTTTAATTTCTTATTATAGACATTGAAAAAGCAAGAACAGTTAAAACATTTGAAGTATGAAATAATTATTTCAATTTTACCTTTCTTCCAGCAAATTCAATTTTTTGCTGTCTCCTAAAGGGGCAAAGTGCTATTCAGCAGTATGTTAAAGTGATACTAAAACCAGTATAGTATTTCCTTATTTCCTCCTGCCAAATAAGTTAAAGTTTTGTTTAGACAGTCTTGACCTGCTGTGGATTATTTATTCTGCATCTTCCCTGGCAAAGGAAAACGCATATAAGCATAATGAGAAATGCCTTCTAAGAAAAGAAAGTAAAGAAGGAAAATGCAACCAAGACTTGTGGCCAAGACTTTGCTTTGAAAAGCATAGGCCAGGTATGTGGTTCCATTAGCTGTTCCACAATCAATGTTTAATCTGGCTGCTGAAGGCGTTACTTCTAGCTAATCATGATCACAAATTCATTGTGCGCTTGCAAAAGGTGCATCTATCCTGGCTAACAGCAGTGGTAGATAAGGGGAGAACAACCGATGTCATCTACTTGGACTTGTGCAAAGCATTTGACACTGTCCCACATGACACCCTGGTCCCTAAACTGTAGAGACACGGATTTGATGGATGGAACACTCAATGGATAAGGAACTGGCTGGATAGTCGCACTGAGAGCTGTGGTCAACGGCTCGATGTCCAAGTGGCAAGCAGTGACAAGTGGCGTTCCTCAGGGGTTGGTACTGGGACCGGTGCTGTTTAACATCTTTGTTGGCAACACAGACAGTGGGATTGAGTGCACCCTCAGCAAGTTTGCTGATGACACCAGGCTGTGTGGTGGAGTCAACACTCTGGAGGGAAGGGATGCCATCCCAGAGGGACCTGGACAGGCTTGAAAGGTGGGCCTGAGTGAACCTTATGAAGTTCAACAAAGCCAAGTGCAAGGTCCTGCACATGGGTTGCGGCAATCTCAAGTACAAATAAAGGCTGGGCAGAGAATGGATTGAGAGTCCCAGCCCTGAGGAGAAGGACTTGGGGGTGTTGGTTGATGAGAACCTCAACGTGAGCCAGCAACGCGCCCTTGCCAGCTGCATCCTGGGTTGCATCAAAAGAAGCTGGTCAAGGGAGGTGATTCTGCCCCTCTACTCTGCTCTGGTGAGACCCTACCTGGAGTTCTGCATCCAGCTTTGGAGTCCTCAACGCAAGAAGAACGTGGGCCTATTGGAGTGAGTCCAGAGGAGCACCACAAAAATTATCCAATGATTGGAGCACCTCTCCTATGAAGACAGGCTGAGAGAGTTGGGATTGTTCAGCCTGGAGAAGAGAAGGCTCTGGGGAAACCTTATAGCAGCCTTCCAGTATCTGAAGGGGGCCTACAGAAAGCTGGAGAGGGACATTCTATAAGAGCGTGTAGTGATAGGACGATGGGTAATGGCTTCAAACTTCCCAAAAGAGGGAAGATTTAGATTAGATATCAGGAATAAATTTTTCACTATGAGGGTGGTAAAGCACTGGAACAGGTTGCCCAGGGAAGTTGTGGAGGCCCCATCCCTGGAAGTGTTCAAGTCCAGGCTGGATGAAATCTGCTGGAACTGATATCATGTGGTTCTCGATCTCCAGCTCAAGCTGGACAAGATGTTTTTCATAGTACTCGTGTTTGACTTTCTGAATCCAACACATTGGTTAGACAGTATTCCCCTATTTACTGCTCAGCTTTCAACATCTGGGCCCTTTTAGGGGTTGACCATCTTGAACCAAAATAATAACATATGAAATGTAAAAGCACTGAATACTTTGTAAAATAACTCAAGTATGAATAGTATTTTAAAAATGACATTTTTTAATAACTCAATTATTCAATCAATTGTGAATGAAAACATCATGTCCAATTGCAGAGTAGGTGGGGTTCGTAGCCAAGGTTTTGTATTTAGATTGCTTAAGAAAACAAAATAACAAGAACCTAGCTGTGGGTTCATAAATGGAAAAGAGTGCATTTGAATACTAACTATTCTTTTTTTGTAGATGTAGAAATTAAAGCAGAGACATTAAATGTTTCTTCAAGATTTGCCAAGTGTCAAATGTATTTTCATAGTGATTGGAAGTATTGAATGTTGATGCCTGTGGTGTTTTTCTTCTTGTTCTTTTATACCAAGTTAGGCATAAGGAGAGGTGGGGTATTAAAATAACTTCACCCTCTCCAATAGCTGCAGATCTTAGAAAAACAAAACTCACCAGCTGTATGGCTCCTCAGTTATATGAAGAAGAAATATTACATGCTGTTTGCAGATGATAGTGAACTCTGTCTCTCAAAAGAACCAGAAAATATATTTCTTTAAAGAAGCCTGGTTTTGAAAGAACAACCTCTTTTTTTAGGAGTACTTTTTTGTTTGTTTGTTTTCTGAAGGTAAAAAATCATTAGGTTTGTTTCTCGGTTATCGTGTCATTTAAAAATAAGTCTGGTTTAACTTGTTTCTGGGCATGAAGAGTTCATGTTTTTTTAATCAGTCTGGGATTGTTCTTTATAATTTTAAAATAGGGTGAGTCTCCTCCCTTGAGACATGGGATCAAAACATCACTGCTTTGTTCTGACCCAGTTTAGGAATAACAAACAAACAAAACGGCTTTTGAAATATCCTGCATCTAAAATAATGGTCCCTGGAATTTCAGAAATGTTTCTCCTTCTGTTCTTAAATAGCCCATTTAAAAGAGAAATATTTCTTAGAAAATGTTCCAGTATCCATATGGACGATACCTTCAGACTTCATTTTCCTGTTATGTAAAGAAATAAGGTATTACCTTTCCCCACCCATCTACAAATGGAGTTTCCATGGTTACCTGGGTACCTGCTCCTCAGGGATATGAGCAAAAGCAGCTTAGCAATTAAATAGCCTGATTTGTCATCTGAAAGAAGAAATCATTAGGAAAATGGTATTTGGCTAATTCACAGACATACTCCCAGTCATGTGTATATCACTAATTTGTCATTTATACAGCGTGATTACTTTCACCAGAGGCCCACGCAAAATTAAGTCCTCATCACCAGCTTATATGTTTGCTTCCAGGCAGGACTGCACAGTTAATCCTTTCTATTCCATCTTTCCATGATTCTGGTATTATCTCAAATTCCAAGTGTCTGTTTGTGTAGTAGGGACCAGAAGGATGGCTAATAAAACATCTTTAAAGTAGTATACACCTTGGATGATATAAATCCTATAGGAGAAAGCACTTTTACAGGCTTGTCACTGAGAAATTATTTGTTCTTGAACTGGATTGCTCTACAGCTTACAGCAAAATTATCCAAATGCAGACTAGGCCTTCATATGTAACTATAATGAGGAAGTCAATTGGTATAGAGTGAGGTATCCATAAATGCTCAGGTGAAGCAAAGCAGGTGAGGCTTACATTTCTAATATAAAAATCAAACAGGGAAATCAAAAGTATCATATCTGCATGTTTAATAGTATGGCAGTTTTAGATTTTTGTGAAAGAAATTACCTTTAAAAAAACCAAAATTTCTAAGTATTTGTTAGGAAGAAAAGGAATAAATTTCATTTGCTGCAGGTAGAAAATACACGTGAAAGCAAAAATATTTTTAGTTTTTATCTTAAGCTTTGCAAAATTTCCAACAATTGGATAATCCTTTAAGTGCTTTCTCCCATAATCTGTTCTTAACTATTTGCTCTGCAGGCAAATGACAGTTACTTCTGGGAATCAGCTAGTGGAGTGTCAGGAGTGCCATAATCTCTACCACCAGGATTGCCATAAACCTCAGGTGACAGACAAGGAAGTGAATGATCCTCGACTTGTATGGTATTGTGCCCGCTGTACCAGGCAGATGAAGAGAATGGTAGGAGTCATGTTTTTGTTTCTTATGAGCACTATTTGAGTACAGCAGGCTATTTCTAATATGTGAGAGTATTTTATGGGTTGCAGAAATCTTTGGAAGGATTTTGGAGAACCATTTTTCTCAGCAGTGCTTCCTTTTCTGCAGCTGTGTTTTTTAATGTAACATCTCAAAGACTATTCTGTAATGTGCTTTTTAAACAAAGCTTTTTAAAAAGCAGGAGTTGAGTGAAGAAGGGTGAAACAGGATTATTTCCTACTTGGTAAGCAGCAGTTGAAAACTTTTTTTTTGTTTCAGGTGATACTCAGTTTTTAGTACGTCTGCCAAATAGCCCTACAGTTTTAGTTTCCTGCTCAGCTTAGGACATGAATGGGTGTTTCCCTGTAAGACAAGACTGCAAATTTTGGTCCAGATCTTGAGTGTTGAGTGCTCTCAGGCTCAACATTAAGCTGAGGGTAGTACATTCCAGGAAAAAAATCCCTTTATTTTGATTGATCTGCATGTTAATTTCTTGACTAAACAGACTAATTATTCCTAATCCCACAGGAATTTCACTCATCTCATTATGAGAAACAAAACCATCAGAGTAAGAAAGCATCTCTGGATGCATAAAACATTAACCATTAGTTCTCATGACTTTAGTTCTGACATTTTAAAATCAAACCCTTTAATACGGCAGAAAATGTGTTGTGATTTGGAAGTGTTCTACGATAACTTAGCAAATAGCTATCTGTTGAAACAGCTCTACTAAGAAACAAGAGAAGAAGGTAATGTAAGATCCTGGCCTAGGAGTTATCACCACTGACTGAGTATATGATTATTCTGATGATCATTAGGCTTTTGAGTGTTTGCTTGACGTCTGTTTTTGCACAGGATAGCCATTGCACCCATTCAACGTTTGCCTTCAATATGCCCTTTCCTTTTTTTTTTTTTTTTTGTTTCAGCATAAATTCTACCATTTTAGCTGCTACTTCTTAGCAGACTCTTGCAGCCTGCGTGCCAGTACTGCTAGATTACATCCTTGTCTTCTTCAAATTCACCTGCCTTTGTCTTATTTCTGTGAAGGCGTGAAGGCCCGGTGCTTTCCTGTTCCCTAAGTGTCAACACTTCCATTCCTTCCAAGCTGAGCTAGCAAATCCTATTCGGTATGTTTTTTGGCTGGACTCTGTCCCCAGTACCACACTCGGCACTACTTCCACATCCCCTGTTACGTTATTTCTCAGGTACTGTTCAGCTTCAAATTGGAAAGGCTAGATTGCAATCTAATAATGCTCATGCTTTTTGTTAACAGTCACAACAGTCTATGTTATGGGACCCATAACTAATTTGGGTTTTTTTTTCTACTGCTTACATAGGCTCAGAAGACACAAAAACCACCTCAAAAACCAGCTCCTGCAGTGGTTTCAGTTGCACCAGCTGTGAAGGACCCATTGGTCAAGAAGCCAGAAATTAAGTTAAAACCTGAGAACCCACCAACTTTTCTAGCATTCAAGAGAACAGAAGTCAAGGTAATGTAGTTTAAATTTTCCAGAGGAAAAGTTTATATTTCACTGCACAAATGATCATTTTTTCAATCAGACCAATCTTTTATCACAAGAACTGTGCATGAATATAGTCTGCTATACTGTGTGTACTGAGTAGTACCATGGCATAGTGGTTTTGCATTAACACCAAAAGAGTGGGGAAAAAACCCTCAATTCAACTATAAGTCCCTATAGCATCCAGCTCTTGACTGTGTTTTTACATTACAAGGGAGAGAACAGAATTTACTCTATGGATATTTTTAATGATATTTTATACAGGTAGAAATCCTCATAAATGTGCACTAGCAGCCCAGAAAGCCAATCGCATCCTGGGCTGCATCAGAAGAAGCATTGCCAACAGGTTTAGGGAGGTGATTCTGCCCCTCTACTCCACTCTGGTGAGACCACACCTGGAGCACCTCCTCCAGCTCTGGAGGCCCAAACATAAGGATGTGAACCCGCTCAAGCGGGTCCAGAAGTGGGCCACGAAGATGATCAAGGGGCTGAAGCACCTCCCGTGTAGGGACAGACTGAAGAGAGTTGGGGTTGTTCAGTCTGGAGAAGAGAAGGCTCCAGGCAGACCTAAAAGCAGCCTTCTAGTACTTAAAGGGGGGCCCTAAAGGAAAGACGGGGAGGGTCTCTTTATCAGGGAGTGTAGTGATAGGATGAGGGGTAACGGTTTTCAACTGAAAGAGGATAAATTTACATTAGATATTAGGAAGAATTTGTTTACTGTGAGGGTGGTGAGACATTGGAACAGGTTTCCCAGAGAAGATGTGGATGCTCCATCCCTGGAAGTGTTCAAGGCCAGGTTGGATGGGGCTTTGAGCAACCTGGTCTAGTGGGAGGTGTCCCTGCCCATGGCAGGAGGCTTGGAACTAGATGATTTTTAAGGTCCCTTCCAACCCAAACCATTCTATGAATTGTATAAAAGATATGATTTGCTCTCTGTGGTCAGGTAACATGTATATTTTGATAGTTCGAAGGCTTCTCCTCCTGATAATAGGGGAAACTCTAGCTGACTCTGTGAGACTTAATTTAGGAGGCTGCTTCTTCTTGTATATGTTGCCTCATGTTTCTGTTTCTCCAAGTTATTTAATAAATATTGTCACAAGTTGGTCAAAGGTGGTGAACCAGAAGCAGCATAGTAGTCTAACAAATCAGTCTAGGAAAACACCCCTTTAACTCTGAATCAAAGCACTTACTCATGTGCTCAGTGTTTGCCATTGCTCTGCCTGGATGCAAACCATCATGAATAATATGATGGCTATTGCTCAAGCGCTTACACTTGTGAATAACTTTTTTCACTTCAGCAGAGTTATTTTATATACCTAAATGGGTTGTAAAAGTGAGGCCCAATTTTATCCATCATGTTTGCTGTTTAGAAACTGTCTGGGTATATTATAGAAGGGGTATTATTTGAATAGAGGGGTTTGATTTCCATTTTGATTCTGCTGTTTGGTAAAAGTCTGGTTTAATAATTCAGTATGTGTATTACCCCCATCTGAAAACTGGGGATTATAGGGTTTAAGGTGTGGGAACTGCAGTTAATGTGTATAGCACTTTGCAGGCAAGGAAAACTTTGTTTGCAGGAAGTTTGTCTTTTGCAGTATCTGACTGGGAAGACTACAAGAAAGTATTCCAGTGGCTTTTTTTTTTTTTTAATTGCATGTGTGGTACAGGCTGCTAAGAACCAAGAGGGGAGGAGGGGGAGGGAAGGAAAGCAAAAAGTTTAGCCTCTGCTAGTTTGACCAAAAGACTGTAATAAATGCAGTACTTAATTGCTCAGTGTCTGATTTTTGCCTGAGCATCTGTCATGTTGTTGAAAAGTGACACCGGGTAACAGCAGTAACCAATAAAAGGTGGTGGCTTGCCTCCCTTTTTTCGTACTTCACAAATTTGGGCTTTTTGCAGTTACTTCAGTTAAACCCTCCTGTAGAGTTTATGGGGGTATCACAATGCCATATGATAGCCTGCTAGTTCTATAGAAGAAAGGGAAGAAAAGGTAATACTGATTTTATGTGGCTGTGAAATTCAAAGTTGGCTGCACCTTTCCTTTACTTAATACTTTTAACTGTAGTGACTAGCGATGAGATCTTGTCCACTGGGTGTTCTGGGAAAAGAACTAAAAAAG
>NW_009648444.1:2541756-2573790 GCF_000708025.1 Charadrius vociferus
CTGCTGTGATGGGTTACACAAATAGATGCTACTATAATAAGAATGCTTTATTTATTTTAGACCTCAGCAGCAACTTCGGGGAACTCGGCCAGTACAAGCGTTTCCTCTTCAGCTACCAGTGGCCTTACAGGATGGGCTGCTTTTGCAGCCAAAACGTCCTCTGCCAACCCATCAACTGCCAAACTGGGATCAACAGCACAGAGCACCAGTGGAAAACCTGCAGCTTCTTCAAATAACCAGAAACCTGTGGGTTTGTCAGGGTTGGCAACTTCTAAAACAGGACTAGGGTCAAAAATAGCTTCTGCCAACAACAGCACAAACCCTGTTCAGCTGAAACCTCCTCCACCTCTGACACTGGGGAAAACCACTCTTAGCCGTTCGGTAAGCAGCGACAATGTCAGCAAAGTAGGTCTTCCTAGTCCCAGCAGTACTACGCCGAGCACCAGCAGCCAGGTGAGCAGTGGGAATGGCAACAGTGGGACTGCAGGTAACAGTGGGGGCAACACAAGCAAAACCACGACAGATGCTGGTAATCAGTCAACCTCCCTAAAAGGCCCGACTTCTCAGGAATCTCAGCTCAATGCTATGAAAAGGTTACAAATGGTCAAGAAGAAGGCTGCTCAAAAGAAACTCAAGAAGTAGTATGGCTGCTTGCTAATTTTGTTGGTTGTGTTCTGTGAAACAACTGCGTTGGTGTTTTTCTTAAAGAAAATCCCCCAGTTACTGGACTGAAACAGTAGTTGAATCAGGGAAGCCCAAAACCTATGTTATACAGGAGGTCAAACTTTGATTATCCTAGCATTCCTTCTCACTTTGCAAATCTATGTGTTGAATATGTAGAAGGAATTCACTATTATGCGCTCATGTTTTTTAGCTCAAAGCACTGAAACGTGAAATTGTAAAAGTTGGGTATTTTGGAGTATAAAAACCCCCCAGATTTATGTGGACACAATAAATTGAACTTACTGAAACTGTCATTCTTAAATGTTCTTAATAAAAGTATTATTAATCTGGGAAATCATTACTGCTTTTCTTTCACCCCATTTTCCAATGCTTGAAATGCTTCAGCTGGTCAGAGTTGTCTATAGTGTTTGTCCCAAATTATACAGTTGCTTAGGGAAAAAATGTATTTTATTTTAAACAGTTTCAAAAATTAACTGTTAAACAACATATTCAATTTAAAGTGAGAATTTTAAGTGGCCTATTTTGGTTTTAAACAGTGAGAAACTTCATGGGTTGTTTTGTTGTTGTAGTTCTCTGAAGGAGGAGAAAAGAGTGTTGGCAGAAGATCAATGGCCTCTGAACTGTAAAAAGAGCGGAAGAGAGCCCAAACAGTCTGTTCAAGCTTTCTTAATCTGTAGAGAACCTTAATATGGTCCTGTTGAATATGAATGGAAAATAAGTGGTAGGTAGTATGTATTTTACTTAAAACACAGTCCAATTGAACACCGATGCTTTGATGATAAGAGAGAGGAATAATTGTCTTAGGTGTCGGTAAGTTAGCTTCCTTTCTGGCACACCTGAAACACAGAAGACCTTTTGATTGCCTAAGTACTCCATGCTGTTAAGTATTGCTATAAAATTCAGAAGCCTTGCATGTGTCAAAGTAGTATTGCCTGCCAACCGATCTTGGAAAATAAAGCCTCTAGTCTCTTAACTGTTCTGCTATAGCCTGTATGATTATTATCTAAAATTACTGCTTTCTCATACGAGGAAGGCACAAATCTCAGTAGTTAGTGACAGCACTGGTCACTGTTCAACACTTCAGACAGATAAAACCCCTTTTCCAGACCTGTCAGCTAGTTTCTAAGGGGAGACGGTTGTTTGTTGCTTTTTTAAAAATATGTCTATTACAGAGTGCTGAAATCAGTTGGAAAGCTGATTTCCAGCAATTTCTGTGGGAGATAGAAACAGAAGTAGATACTTTGAGTATCATGAAGGAAGACATGCACTTGTATGTATCAGATAGATTCTGTATATTCTAAAATATTCTAAAATTCCATTTCTTTCCCCTGCCCTTCAGTGATTTATATTTTAGAGGGAACACTCTGTTCATGCATGCTCTCCCAAATCTGCTGGAATACCCTCTATTTGAACTTACTAGCAAGTGTTGCAGGACTTCTAACTGGATATTGGCATTGGATCTTTCAAGGCTTGTATGTAGATGGATTTAAGCCTGGGGAGAAGGATTGGATTTCCAGTTGAGAAGGGCCAGGATGTGTTGGAGATTTAGAAGAGTCTTAGGCTTATAGGAAGATGATTCCAGTCTCCTGGTATCAAGAACACATTCACACAGAGATGCTAGGACACAGATGTTACCCAGCTGTTTTATGGCACCTGTTCTATACCTTGAGTCGTAATTATAGGAAAACCGATGAACCACCCCACCAGTGGTGTCAGATTCATATTAATCTAAGACCTGTAGCAAGCTCCCTGCTTGGGTTTCAGGTTGGCTAGCCTGACAGCAGTGTCTGAAGGTGCAAGGGTCTGGAACTTGGGAGGCTAGGTGTTAGGATCCATGTAACCCAGAATTGGGATCCTAATGTGCCACTGTCCCTCCCATAACATTAATGGGACAAAGGGTTTATTTGATTTGGGCAGGGGCAGATTCTCCTCAACTCACAAGCTTCCTTTTTGGGCAGATTCTCCTCAACTTGGACTTCCTTTTTTCCCCTCTACTAGTTCCTTTGTGGATTTCCAAGTGTCTGAAGTAGTGGTATACGGTATGTTAGCTGTTAAAATAGGTCAAAAATATTTTTAATAGCATAGATTTTCAAATAGAAAAGATTGCTTAGAGATCTGAATATATTTCTTTAGCCCTCCGTGAAAATGAGAGTTCGTATTTTGCTTAAATAAAGAATAATGAAAAAAATGGGGTTTTTAACACTGTATAGGAAAAGTTTTCTTGTTATACTGAGTGACGTATTCCACAGCTTTCACTGGAACGGTCATATCTGTGTTTACATATCTGTGTTTCATTGTTACTTAGTGTCTCAGTTCCAGGAGCAAATGATGCAGATGCCCTGGGACTATTGCTAGAGAGAAGCTGTGCCGGGGCAGAGTTGCATCCAGATATCAGTAGCGTCCAAGGTGACTTGTATCCTACCAGCATTTTGGGTCCTCTGCCTGACTGCTAATAATACTATGAACTTGAAGGAGGGGGAGGACGAGGGCTTTGTCTTTGTATGTGGGTGTTGTTCAAGCTGAATATGTCAAATTCCCGCTTCCAGGGCCTTGGGTGGGATCAGCTTTGTCTCTCTTTGTTTTGCCAAACATAAGCCCCCGTTACCACCTCACCCCCAGCATGGTCTTGCACTTAGCCCAGCTGCTGTTGCAAAGGAGGTTTGTAGGCACTGTGACTGCCTCTCAGGAGCTTCCTATGGAGGCTTTCATGGCTTTTTCCTGACTAGACCTAGCTCTTGCACCAACAAGCTATTTCTGCGTATCCTGCCGGATTCTGTTACACTCCTTCAAACCTGTCCCTTTCATGCATAGGTTGCGCTTAATGCTTTACCACCGCAACTAAGACAGATAATTGAGAAAGCATCGGGTCTTCCAGCTCTCCACTCACACTCCTGAGGTGTTCTTCACAGCTTGTGCTCCCTCTGCTCATCCCAACTGCTCCAGGCTTTGTTCAGCTCTCAAGAACTGGCTCAGGCTGAGCACTGGAAAAGGATCTTGAGTCTTGCTGTCTGCGACCAGCACTCAGCAATCCTCTCTCCATTCCATCTGTGATGAGGGGAGCACCTCTTAACATGAAAACATCTCAGTCTTCTGTAGGTAGGTGAGAGCTACAGCTTGTCTTAGCCATCCTTGTATTTTAAGTATGTGTAAAGTTGATACATGCAGCTATTTCCCATACCTCTTTTCCCTTCTCCACAATTAAGATTTAAGCCAAGGTTCTTTAAACATCCAAAGGAATAGTTTCATTTTCTTAGGAAAAAGCTTCTTAGCTACTTGGAGAATTTGCATACTTTTTCAACTATTATTTCCTGTGGAGGAAAAAAAGAAGCTTTGTCTCTGTAGTGCCTGCGGCTTTCAGGGCGATTTAAAAATAACAGCGAGAGGAGGAGGAATCCAGAACTTTTATTGCTTTTCGATCAGCCCATCCTTCTTCCTCTGTAGCACAGAAGGTTTTTAATAGTGGTATAGTAGGAAAAGCCACTGAAGCAGTTTCCATTAGCAAACAGAAGGCATATTTTCTTCCTAAATGTTAATCAGAAGAATGTTGCCTACGCTATGAAGTAGAATGTGAAGACAGATTCTTTTAATAGCTGGAGTGCTCTTATGTAAAGTGTTCACTCTAGTAGTAAAACTTGCTCCCACAGGAAGGTTCAGGGTGCTAGCTGCCTCTGTCTTGCCTCTGAATATACATATAGTTTTGCTTGCAAGAGTTCAGGAGCTTACATCTGAACTGTGCAGGTTACTTTAGGTACCACGTATGGTGTGAACAAAGGCAGAAAAAAATGATTTTTTTTTTTTTTAAATGTGGTAGCTAGTGCCATTTAAAATGCCTCTGAGACCTGCTTCAAGTGGATCCTGATGTTTTTACACCTATAACTCTGGCATGGGTTGACTGTAGGTTATCTCCTATTCATTTAGAATAAAATAACTTACGCTGTACCTTTTATACATGCTTGTCTTTTCCCTCTAATAAGACCAAGTCTAGCCAGACTTGCCGATTTCACTGTATTAACAAAATCTGCAATAGAGCTGCAATCTGTATTGGCAAAAGACTTTCTTCCACTGTAACTTTCCCAGCTTCCTAAATGAAATATAAAGTCTCCTTCTGTTGGTATAAAAATGTCAGTTAGGATTGTGATTCTTTGAAGTATTATATCAGGAAGGATTTATAGCATAGACCTGGTCTTTTAAATGAAGTGTTTAGCTTGAATATGTAAGATAGGCACTGCTGGAAAACAGAGTAGATTGAAGGGAACAGTTGCTTTCTGCTTTGAAGTTATAGTTAGGATGGAATTAACAACTGTATTTTCATGAAAGGAGTCTGTTCTACAGGATTGTTTGACTGAATTTGCACATCAGGTTGATGAATCTAGTGTAGGGCAGAAAAAAGGAAGGCCCTTCTGAATTTCGAAAAGCATACCTCGTATTTAGAAAAAAATAACTGTAAAATAATCCTGTGATTTTTCTATCCCCAAACCAAATTGCTCTGTGATTTACTATCAAAATAGTTACTTGACTTTCCTTACCTATTTTATAAATTGGTATGGTAGTATTTTACTTCCCCTTAAATATGATTTTTTTCCTAGATGCCCGAATTCTGATACCCTTAGTAATGTGAAACAATAGGTTACTCTGGTTCCATGAGTGCTCCTTCTGGCCAGATTAGGGATGCTGGTGATATCTGGGTCGAAGAGGAAAGATCTAACACAAAGTTCTATAATTTATTTTAGTAACACAAGCTTTTATCTGTTACAACTCATGACAGACCTCTGGCTGGACACAGCAGTAAATAATGATCGTGAGCAGCTAGAACAGAACAGAACTAAGCTGATGTTTGGAAACTTGAAGTGTATTTTGAAGCTTTCTCGGTGTTTTGATAGTGTTTGATGAGTTCTAATATATGGATAGATAAGCTAGGATGCACACTAGAAATGCAGCATTTTATCTGAGGCAACTCTGCTCTGCTAATTTTGCAGTGATGCTGTTCACAACAGAAGGCAGATCTTGGATAGCATATAAAGCTCTTTGCTTCTGGAAAAAGTCTTGTTTAAAGAAAAAGAAGAAACATCTTTACAAAAATACATTTTTATTATTACAGTAATTTAAAGGAAGATTTTTTTTTTCATCATTTGTGAACAAACAATATTGTAAGAGGAATTATCGGTAATAGATCTACAGGCACAAGGATTGTCATGGCTGTGTTTCCTATTGCAGGTGTTAGGTCCGCTTCACATATCTGCATGTTTACAAGCTATCTTAAAATGACAGCAAAAGTATACTTTGGTGTTTGAAGGATGTAATTACTCAGTGAAGCTTCCTAAGATGAAAAGTCAGAAGGAATAATTCTTCAATCTGTGTTTGCATTGAAAAGGTGAATCCTTACTTAAGGTTCACAAGCAGCGTCCAAGCTGAGGGAAGATGGTGAAGCACACAGGTGCCAGAGGTCAGAGCCAGAGACTAGCTCTTCATTGGCCTGAACGTTTTCTGGGTTCCAGGTTATCAATGGCAACACTTAAATATTCCCTGAATGGAGAAACACTTCAGTTTGACTGGACGCAATCTTGGAAGTACTTGTACGTGCTTATTGTCACAATGGTTCAAATAAGTAAAACGTACATTTGAATAAATGCAAGATCAGTCCATTAAACTGCAGCCTGTCCCTGCTTCAATCAAAATAAATTAGTTTTGTCATTAACCAGAATAAGCAAACTCTAAGAATACTGTAACCTTCTCTACGTTAAAGAAACAGCTGCAAAAATATTGCAGATTCTTAGGAATTTCTGGACCCCTAATATAGCTCAATTTCTAGTTTTTAAAGCACTATCTTAACAAAAATGGGTCTGAGCAAGTCTAATATGAATTGTAAATCTCTTTAATGTAGGAAGGCTTTAGATTTGAAGAGAGTCTCTTAATTTTTTGCAATTGTAGTTTGCATTCATCTATTCTAAAAATAAAAGTTTGCAATACATCTGTAATATCAAAAGATACCAGCTAAAACTTTGAATTTCTGAAATTAAGTAAACCAGTCCACCTGGGCACCTAAGAAAGTACTTTTTCTGGATCCCAACTTATGAGGCTATAATAAAGTCATATATATTATCCCACAGTATAAAAATTAGTATGGTTTCTAACCATACAGTGGGATTTCATGCGGCCTACTGGGAGATCCCAAGTCCCACAGAAGTTCAAAGAAATTTAGGTGGCCAGGTCCAGTATATTTGTCCTTCATTCTTTGTTACTTCAGGATACCTAGTGAATATTTTGGAGAGCAGCATTTGAGTACACTTTGAGACACCTTCACAGAGCCTGATTTTTCATGAGGAACATATCTAACACTCAAAATCGGAGCTCTCCCTATGGCTCAAGCTGAGTTCTCAGAGCTAAGACTTCAGAAATCTCTTTTTTTTCCCGACTCTTGCCCTTAATTAATTTTCTTGCCCTTAATTAAGTTTACTGTCTGAAATACAAAACTTCATCATTGTGCTTACATGACTCCATGAAGCCTACTAAGTACAATTCAATCACTTCTAAAACTGTTTCAACTATTGCAAAGTATAGATCATCTCCAAATAAAATATTCTAAAAAGTAAGACATACTGAAAAGCTTCTTGTGTGCATCTTCCCCATAATCTTAAAACATAAAAGCCAAAGCAGTGCAAGCTTAGTAGGGGAGAGTCTTTCAGTCCGTTCTTCCAAGTGGTTTGAACTAAAGGCAAAGTTTTCCATAAAAACAGCTGCCTCTGTTAATAAAATGAACGGGAACCTTTTTTGCTTGCTATGGATAAAGCAAGATTTAAGTGCATCAGGTCATGTACAGTTAGGCAAAATATTACGTTATCTATTATTACTGCTCACTGGATTGCAGTAGTTCACAGAGTTTCACATGCCAGTTTCTGGATGTCCATCTCGGAGAACTTGAAAAGTTTCTCTCTCATATAATTTAATCCAGCACAAATTTCAGGTTCTCATCTCTGTGAATCACTGCATTCATCTTCTGAGTAAGTTTAAGAACTTTCTCTACCTTTTTAGGAAAAATAATACGAGAAACTGGGGCACTAAAGAAAATGAAACAAGATTCATTAGTGTAGCAAAAGCTATTGTTTGCATCAACTGCCCTAACTTTTCTCATCCTTTCTTTGCTGACAGGTTATTTCCTGTTACATCTCAGTAATGATTTTGAATCATTTCAACTATAGGAAGCAGAAACTTACACAAAAATTTTAGAATTATTTCTGTATACCCTTGATCAGCAACACATGCCCCTTTAATTTTAATAGTATTGTCATTTTAATGGTCAGTCAGTAACAAGCGATTATGCAGCAATACAGAAAACACCTGACAGGAGTTTACCTTCAGTTACATTATCTGCTGCAGGCATAGTCACTGTTTTATTTCCTTTTTGCAATGCTTAGCACAAAGAGGTCCTCACTCGTCACTAGAGGACCTAGGCATTGCTGTATTGAAAGAAATTGTGATGAATGCCCAGTTATCAATGGTAATAGCAACGAGATGTTGTTATGTCACTATTCAGTCTAGCTCGAGTGTAGGGCACCAGCCTGACCTAAGGATCACTGTAGTCAGTGAACCTAGAGAAGTACGACTTGACATTCAGATCGTTCCTTGGGATTTTGTTTTCTGTGCTCATTGAGGATGCAATGTGAACTATATTTACTTGTGAAAACAGCCTCGACCATTTTGAAGATACTTTAGGAAAATACAGGGCTTTTGACTCTGAATTCTGCAAGCAGTGAATCAGCTCATCGATACGTTCTTCACTGTTCAATCTAACATCAGACACTTTGAGAATTATGATTTTTTTTTTTTTTCCCCCCCGGAAGAGAAATTTTGAAAATTTCCCAAGTCTAATAACATAGGTTTCATTTCACTATGTAGATCTTGCACTATAAAGCAGTTAGTGTGGAGACATATGTGGAATTTCAAACCTGTGGCACTTTCATATTGCTACAAACCATTTCCTACCATATGAAGTACTTGTGTAATTCTTTTGACAGTTATAACTTCTTTATTTCACAGTACCTGTTTCTTCTGCCCCCTCTTCTTTCCCTCCTCCCCATTTCCATATATAACTGAACATACCTTCTTCCCTGGGACCAGCCACTGGTACCACCACATTTAGTATGTTTTAAGTTGAAATGTTTCCTACAAAAATGAAACCCTTTTTCTTTTCCCACTCCAATAATCTTCACTGAGAAAAAGGTTCCTTATAAAAGTGGCTGAGGATAAAACCAGACAGCCAAAAAAGCTCAAGTTTTAAGATGTATCTGTGTTCATTGAGATAGCAGTTCAGGAACAATTCAGCCTGAACTACAGCATCCCTAAAGACTGAATTTGTCCTTTTTCAAGGCTAATTCTCTTAATCTTGGATATTATTTGCTAAATATCATGGAAGAAAAATGTAATTTTAGTTCTGATCTGTACTTGTAGGTTGACTTTTGATGTAGGACGCTTTGACAAAAGAGAAAATTATGGGGCAATAGGAAAGCAAGCTCTTCAGGATGTTAAACAGAATCAGTCTTCCTGTTAAATGCTTCCTCCCTCAGGTCTTGACAAGGTGATGGCTTTTGGAGGATGGAGGTTCTCAATATCATCTGTGTGCTGTACCAGATACTGTGGCTTCTGTCAATCACTTGTGAGTTTGCCTTGCTTGTTGCAACCTGTAATAGATGATTATTCTGTCTACTTCAGAGAAACTGGCTCGATGGGCCTTTCTCTTCCTAAGCGTATGTCATCTTCCCGAGATAATTAGATGGTACATATCCTTTCTGACCTTTTGCTTCTGCTAGCCACCATTCTTTATTGCCACTCAGGTCAGAAAACCGAAGTATCCTAACCTTCTGGTATTCCTGAAGACTGAGTTCCTGATCATTTCTTGCTTGAAATGCGTACACAGCATAGAAGGTCTGAAAAAGGAAAGCCACAAAAACCAAAATCTGAATTCAGAAATGTAGCTACATCTTACCCTGTCATTGCGTATGAATTCTGTATAGAGAAAATGCGTAATAAAGTATACAAACCAGTACGCAACTATATGATCTGCAATTGCTAGACAGACTACAATGAACAGGGCCAAAATAAAAAGTAAAATTGAAGGATCTGGGGAATTCTGCATGGGGAGGAACAAACGAAGCTCAAAGACCTCATCACCTTACTGCACTAGTAAGGTTTTCAGCTCACACCAAGTGCCTGTTTCTGTCACACCAAGTGGCCTTGGATTGGACAAAGACTTTTCCAGCAAGGTTTCTTCAGGGAGAATCACCTTTTCTAAAGCTCCTGTACTGAAATGAAGCACACAAGTCACTTCCGTGCCTTGCTGGCTTTGCCACAGCTTCCTTGTCAATGCTAAGTAGAAAAATCCCCGCAAAATGAGCTATTTTGCAGGTTGCTGATCCATAGGAGAACCTTGAGGTATTGTATGTGGGGTGGGGTAATGCCACAGTGTGTTTTCTGTGAGACAGGACTACAATTCATGGTTTAACTGATTATCTTTTCCTATCTCATAGCTATTTAAGAAAGACAAAGAACAGAGGATAACAAATTCCCATGCCATCTGACAGATTAGTGCCAGTCATTTCCAGTGCAAGAGGAAACAATTTAAATTATAAGCAGTATAATTCTAGATTGGAAATAGAAACAACAAGAAGACAGGCGCAGTGCGTATCATACTTACATGCTGATCATCCATATCCTGAAAAGCATCAGTCCCTGTACCATTAATTGTGGCATTTTCACAGAATTGAAGACATGAGCTGCTGTCACTCTTCTTGTGTCCTGGATTTCTTGTGCTGCTGTCAGTAGAGGGCCGTGAAGAGACAAAGAGGCTGATATTATCAAAATCATCATCACCGAAGCCATTTTCTGCTACGTCCTTCTGTGCTTTGGCTGGATTGTAAGGTCTCAGGAAGGAGGAATACACATACCCTTTAAGGACTAGACACCAGAATAAAAAGGGAGAAAATAAACAGCAAAATACTGCTAAAACCATTTCAAAACCAACTATTTTATGCAGCTGTCAGTATAACAGAGGCAAACAGATGGGGCCAGAATGAAAAGAAATCATTATCCCAAAGGGAAGCTGTTATTGGGATGTTTGTGCAAAGAACTTACTTCCTGTGTCAACAAGCCATCTGCTTGTACTTCCGAAGGGGTCCTTTTGCTCCACAACAGCCACCAGTTCTCCTTCATGTAAATCAATATCGAATTCCTGTGTGGCATTGCACTTGCGCTTAGCTTGGTAGAGCAATTCTGTGCTGTATGCAGTCAACAGCTTGGACCTGTGGCCTTCTGTTTGACGTGGGGATTCGAGCTGAAAAGCAAAGAAAATATTCACTGGGAACAATGTTGAGGCCATTTCTAGAGCAACACGGATGCATAAAAAGCAGCGTATGCTGCATATGGCAACTAACCCTACGTTTTTACACCCAGATCAAGGAGTTACTTACACAGCTATATGTAACCAAATCTCCTTTGCATATACAGCAAGGACCTGTCCAACTGCTATATTAATAGGTGAGCAATAAAGGGCAGATTTTAAAGAAATGTAGGAATTTCACTGAGTAAAAATCTCTTAGTCTGTCCTCTGCTCTCAGAGAGCTGGTGCTCTGTATGTGAACTGTCACTTGCTTAATTGTTTTTCAGTAGCAATGATCTTTGAATTCCTATCACAAAAAAAAAGCATAATCCAAAAATCAGCTGAGGTGCACTAAGGTCACATAACAACTTGCATGATAAGGTGCCAGTCAAAAAAAAAAATCAGTGGTACCCAAACAGACTGCTTTTTGTGTGAAATGACCTTGCTAAATAAGGGCAAGCTGCTATTAACCGCTGGAAGCACATTCACTCAGAGTTTGGTTAGAGGGCAGGGAGGGAGGTGCTGCACATCAGCGTGATCTTAACGTACCACAGAAGCAAGAGCACATGTGCCTTATTGATGCTAAAAGGAATCCTACAGCTTCCTCAGCTTCTCCTGTAAATCTGCACTTGAGTTTTTATTTTTCTGTAAACTAGACTCCTAAAAGCTCTGGAAATGTCTGATAAGATTGGGAACTAGGGGATACAGACTTCCTGGTGGATTTTCTGAATCTTTGTCTGTGGGGGTGTATGTGTGTGCATAAGTGTGTAAACACCAGTACACATAACCGCAGCTGAGGATGAGGAAAAAAAATCTTCTGGATTAGAAGACTAAGACACACTGTAAGAGTATTTAACAAAAGAAGTAATCAAAGTTGACATATACAACCTTAGACTTAGCATGTGCAGAGATAATTTCAAGTGGATTTTCAAGATTACAACATGAAAACAGTGAAAAATCTTCAGAAGTTA
Organism: Charadrius vociferus; assembly: GCF_000708025.1. Taxonomy (NCBI): domain Eukaryota; kingdom Metazoa; phylum Chordata; class Aves; order Charadriiformes; family Charadriidae; genus Charadrius; species Charadrius vociferus. Next base: position 2,553,781 of record NW_009648444.1, read on the forward strand.
CTGGTCAATGCAACAGCTTCATTCCAACAAACTGATTCAGAGTCACAGTGAAGAGACCAAGCCCAAACCTCTAGGTGGCATAAAAATGGGTTTGTTTCAAAAGCAGTCCAAAAAGGATGCTTCATACACAATTCAGATGTATGGTACTCACCGGAGAAGGGAGAGGTTTCTTTTTTTCCAAGCTCCATTTTCTCTCAATGAAGGTTGCACTGCTGTTTTCTTTTACAAAATTCAGCTTGTGAACCTCCTCCATCAACTGATTCTGCACTTCGCAGATGCTTGAAGAAGACAGCTGCAAACACAAAGGTGGGTTAGATCTCATGAGCAAAATGATAAGGAGATTTGAGAGAGCGGATTTGGTTTAATGGGCTGAACACAAGGAATCAGGAAATCTGACAAGTCACTGCTATTCTCTGCAGAGCCCATAGTGTGCTAGGTACGAGATGGAAAGAAAAGAAAGATCCTTGCTTAAGAAAGTTTCCAACGGCTGCTATTAGATTTAAAAGACATACTAATTTAAGTTAAATCATTAAAAAATATTCTAAACAGTGACGAAAATGAACAGCCTTGCACTTATTCTGCTGGGCCACCTGCTTTCAGATGCAAACGTGCATCTCGGCAGCTATCAGTGGTCAACCACCAGGTTAAAAATCGTTGGGTAAGCTGAAGCTCTCTCTGTGGCACTGGGTAAGTGCCTTTGGTCTATGTCTAACCCCAAATGTATTTGCTGATGTAAACGAAAAGAAAAAGAAAAAGAAGGTAATTTTGTAGGCAGAGCCTCACAGAAAATGATGCTGTCAATACAACAGCTTTCAAAACATGGAATGGTCAAATTACAGGGATGCAATTTCTTCATGCGGGAAAAGCCTTCATTTTCCCATTAAACAGTGCAGCTCTATGTTTTGATCCTGACCTTGTTTCTTAATATTTCAGCTGCCCTGACTATAAAGTGCTGTGTTCAAGCCTTCATGGACAGGAATACTCCAGTATTGCCGCATTACAATGTGTTTCCTATCTAGAGCCTTGCTCCGGTTCAGGTGAGTGGATTTGGGCATGTAGAAGCATTGTTGCAGCTGTGTTTCTTGGGGGGGGTTCGAGTTCTCCAGGCAAAAGTACAAGAAAACTGTCACACTGTAGAATTTTTCACACAAATTAAGAATAATTTCTCAACTTAAATCTTCAGGTAATGATCATAGTGCCCAGAAAGAGTAGAGTGGGCTGGAGGAACTGATGCCCTTCTGCATAGCTCAGACAGGCATCTTTTGGCTACAGAAGTGAAATGATTTGAACTTTCTAAAAATGCCAACGTAGGCAAAACTATCCCTTACTGACTAGAGATGTCTGCAAGATCTTCTGTGGCACATTTGGGTTTAAAAGCAACTTGCTTTTCACAGAAATTATTTCATCAGATCTCCTAACCTGCTTCTTTTCTGCCATCATCTGTGACTCTGTGGGTCTAGCAGCAACACTTCATGTACTATCTTAAAACTTCTCTTGTGTTTTCAGGGCTACTCAGAGTAGATGCTAAGAAACAAAGACTAAAATGCTAGCAGCTGCCTCCTTTTTGCCTTACTGTAATGTTCTTGCCGTTAGCATCACTGTAGCAGCTGGAACAGCTGCATTAGGATCATTCTCGATGAAAAGTCCAGGCCTAACAAAACTTAAGCTCAGAACTTAACCTTTGCTGAGCTTGCAAGGAAAAAAAACTACCCCAACCTGACTGTGCTTAGCAGAACAAACAAAATCAGTGTAGCTTGTAGGTATGTGTCCTGCATAACTCTAGCCAAATCATACAAGAAGAAAAAAGACAAATAAAGGCAGAGCAACATGTTTCTAATGTACTTACCGGAACAGGCACCACCATAGTAGAATTTGATTGAAGTGCTGCAGACATAATATTCCTGAGGAGGGTGATGAAGCAATGCAGGCAGTTCAACACAATCTTTTTGGCTGCTCTGTTGAATACCTGAAGTTCTTCCACTAGCTGTGCATTTAGAGCCTCATAGTCTTTCTTTGCCAGGTCCAGTTCTTCTCCTGTTGACCTCTGAAGGTAGCTGTTGTAGTCCAACAACTTGTCATAGCGCTTCTGGATGAGCTTCTGTGGGCCTGAAAACAAGGCTTGTAGTGCTGAGAGAGGAGACAAAACAAGCTTGTCCAGCTGAGCCATCTGGAAAGGTATAAAACAGACCTACTTATTACTTTATTCATACAGTTCTTCAGACCCAGTAACAGGTTAAGCCTGATGGCAGACTTTCAAGCAATCTGTTAACTACTCTTCACAAAGCACTGCCGTCAGAGGCCGCTTCAAGCAGGGTCTAGCATGACTTACAGTCTCCTCCATAACATTGCAAAGGAGAGGTAACAGTTTTGCAGCTTAACATGTCTGGTAATGGCAATGGTCCCTTAGGAGCACGCAGCCTCCGGTACTGCCCTTGGTCTGTTACCACTGAGGAAAAACTGTGCAAGGTTTGGTGAAGTGGTCCAATGAAATTGGGATTTCCATGACTGGAAATGTACTGCCCATGCCAATATACAGTGTAGAGGCAATGAGGTCTTGTTAAATGGCAGTCTTTCTGTCTTAAATGCTATCGAAGCTTTTTTTTTTTTTTTCTGGAAACAGCTGTAACTCAATTCCTGTTTAAGCAAACACAAACAATCCCTTGATTTGATTAAATTATGTTATGCTTGTTGGTTTTATCTCTAGTAATCAACAAAATTAGACACCTGGTAAAAAAACAAAGTCTTTCTCAGACTTTTCCATTAGTCTCTAATTGTCTCAAGGGATTAATATTGCATGAAATAAAATTTATTTTTGTAAGTCACTTGTTCAAATACAGCACAAGCTTGTAGTGAGTGAAATGCATCATCATATTTAAGTTCTTGGACGTTCTATGTGAATTAAGTTGTTGGGTTGAATGTCAGAATAAAAAAGCAGCTGTCTCTCTACCCTCCGTAACACACCAAAGTTGAGGACAGATCTATTTTAGCACCAGAATTGCTCTCCCAAAGCCAAGATGATGCACCCTGGCTAGATAGTTCCTACTTTATTTCCACATGAAAAACTGGGCTGTTTAGCGAACCAATTTTTGATATATTAGAAAATAATTTTTTCAAACTGCTGGACCTGATTTCTGGAAGAGAAGAGGCTATTGTGGATTTCTGCCCTAAAATTTTCCCTAAAATATAATGAGAGAGGAAAGTATTCCTTATTGACAAACGCACAAAGGAAAAAAAAAAAACTTGAGCCTATTGCTGAGACCTCCATTGATAACACCCTTTCAGGAAAACATGTGAAGAACACTATGGGCTGTTCAGTGAGAACATCTCTTCATGCAATGTCAGGACAAATGTTTTTCTAAAAAAACCCTTATGCATAGGGCAGAGAATCCTTTTAATCTTGTAAATCCAAGACATAGAAATAAATTGATAATAAGTAGAAATTAACATGGTTAATAACAATGTCAACAGTTAAACCAAATAAGATTAAGATTATCTTTTTTAATTACATAGACCTTCAGAATAGCTAGACCTTCAGAATAGCTAGGTCATGAGCTAATACGAGTTACAAATTTTTTTCTGAAAAAACTTTTCTGGTTCTTGTATTGTGGAATTGCTTCTGCTTTTCTTCGATGTTTCTGAATATAGGGACGTATTCGACACTGGATACACTCACCACCGCAATGGTAGAGGGGTACTCTTCTGCACTTTATGCACTCATTCATTGTAAAGACATTGAAAATATCTTTCTGATTATTGAGATTAATTTTTGAGATTCTTTTCAAATGGGGGAACTTCAAAGGAAAGGAAATACAACATCTTAGTTCCCTGTCATTATCTGGAGGATGTGGTCTGTCAAAGATCCCTCTGTTTCTTGGCAGACTCCGTTTTCAGTGTTTTGGAAAGGATTGAATGGCTATATTTTAGTCAGCACAAACCTAGGAAAGTATAAGAAAACCTCCACCTCTGAATTTTTCCAGCTTTAGTAGCTGTTTGAAAAAGCAGCCTGCCCCATTTTGAAGAGACATTTTAGTCTATCTTGGTAGAGCCAGGAATTAGAGTTCATTTGGACCCTGAAAGCAAGAGACTACTTGAAAAAGTATTACCTTTTTTTTTTCTTAAATTGCTTTTTAATTCCTATGGGCTATATTGAGATTTGTCATGGTTTCCCTATAGGAAGGATAGTAACTCACTTGAGAAAAGGTAATAAAGCTGAGATTTTCACAGATCTATGATTCCAGGAGCTAACAGTTCATGAGCACAACAAAGGTGGCAAAAGTCACTCTAGAACTGCAAGTGTTGGTAACTTAAGTAGCAAAGCGAAGATCTGCTGCTTTTGTCTGTAGCTCAGGTGAAACATGCAGATTCAGCACAAAGATTTTAGTTTAAACCCAGGAATTTAGCCTGAGAAGTTTTCTTCAGCTCTTCTATGGAAAACACAGTGCGCTTACACTGAATTTTATCTTATTTCTTACAGAAACTCAACCAAAAAACCCACTCATCTTTCCCAATGGATTCGTAAGGTTTTTTTGCTGTTTTCTGTCCTAGTCTTCCTCACATACACCTGTTTTCTCACACATACAGATATATGTGTAACACTGGACATTTCATAAACTTACAAGGTCTTCACAGAGATTTGCAGTGTTGTTCCGTTTTTTCAAACAGTCGTTGACTTCGTCATCTTTGTCTTGCAAGATTTCCTGGAGCCCAATTATATTCTGTGCAGCCAGATGTATAGAATCCTAAATGAGAAGATGGTAGGAAGATGAAACTGTATTATGATCTGTTTTAATATACTGCATTCACTCATGCAGATACTGCAGTAATACTGATGGAATCAGAAATATTTTCCATCTCTGACACCTGTGTTGTTTCTGTGTAGTTTCCAGCCATTGTGGGATTGTTTTCTGTGATAATATTTTCCTGTGTTTTGTCTGTTTTCAATGCAAATATTTAAGAATCAAGTTGTTAATGTTCAACTGAATAAATTATGCCCAACCTAATGAACATCCCACTGGAAGTTAGCTAATTCTCAGCAAGAAGCCAGCTCAAGACCCTTACCTCAAAGGGCTCTTTTGGAGGACTAAGTAAGACTACAGTGGTGTATTTCACTTACTGTGAATTTTAATCTTAATGAAGGGTGCATCCGTTTGCATAAGGAACTGTCAACACCATTCCAGGCAACAAGTCTTGTTGGCTGAGCTCACTGGCCTTCCCCTGTTTGCTGAGCCAAACGAGGTGCATTTGCGATAAGCTCTGGCCAGCTGGCTATTGATCTTACCTACCTCTCAAACAACCTTCGTGTCCGGTTTGGGTGCGCTTACACTTTGAAGGGCCTTACGCCATCTACAAAGTTGGCAAGTTGCCCATGAGAGGGACAAGTTGATAAGTTACAAGCAAACCCACATCTTCGGAGAGGAGGATTAAAGCAAAGACATTTACAGCAGTTGAACATGCTGTACAACTAATGCTAGCCCTCAACGTAAGCTAGCAACAGGATAAAGGAAGGAGTCCAAAGTATGTATATTAGGACATTTTAATTCACGTTGCTGCAACTCATTTCTTCCATTTTTAATGAGAAGCAGTTGGTGCTCCACTGCGACAGGTGTGCATGACCCATATGATGGCTTCACACAGTGACTGAAAGTCATAACTGTGCCACCAGACACCACCACGTTTTCTGCACTGCACCCAGGCTCCATGGAGCCTGCTTGTGTAAGGGGAAAAATGCAGAAGTGTGGGCTTCAAAACTTTGTTGCCATAGGCTCAGTAATGCAGCAGCAGCACAGCTCCTCTGTTTGATATTGTGGTGTAGACAGGCCTGCCTATAAATAATTTGGTGTTGCCTAACCAGTGGCAGAAATGTGTGTTAAACTGGTTATGGGCATGGTTTATGGCCACAGATTTCAAAAAGGCCTGTACCCACCTGTAGATGTTGCGAGGAAAGTGAAATGTTCTTCACACACAATTTCACAGTCTTCTCTAAACTTCGAAATAACTTTTCTTCCTTATTAAAAGTTTGATCTTTCACCTAAAATAGATGTTTGCACTGTTATTTTGGCAGCCCAAAAGAGCCTGGCTAATGAAAGAAATGTCCAGAGCACTGCTGGAAAAATCCCAAACCTTCCCTGAACTCCTCCCTTTGAAAACTGAACGGATTGGCCCTCAATTCTCCCAAGCTCCAGTTTTAATTCAAGGAAAGTCAAAGGCACAGGGCAACGTGACAGAGAATTTAATTTTTAATCCTTGTGGAAGCAGAGAGTTGCTTTGTTACAAGCACACCTACATATACTAATAAGCCTCTTCATTTCTGTATATTGTTGCTCCATTTGAGGAAATAATGGTGAAAATTTTAAGGCGTTTTTATGTTATGGCATTACTTCCCTGGGTGCTTATTTGTGGGTGATGGGGAGATTTCCCCCAGGCAGGCTGTAGGTGGAGCTGTTATCTCTACAGCAATGCCCGCTCTTCAGCTAGAAACCTCAGCAGCTGGAAATAGGCTTGTACTACTTGTTTTTTATGCTAGCTGAAAAAAACCTGAAAATACGTTCACTTCTGCCTACCTTTTACTTAAGGAATTTGAGAAATCTCACATCTCCTTTTCAGTGGTCTTGCTGTAAGGGTCACAGCGTGTTTCACAGATGGGAATTGGGAACTTTCTTAATCTAATTAAGCAGGAGAGAGGACTGAATATTTAACAGATGTATCCTGATTCTAAAATGATTCTCAAATGTTTTAAGCTTAATTAAAAAAACAAAAAAAAACATAAACCAGAAGCTTCTAAAGAAAAAAATAAAAATCACATCTCCTCTTAATCAAATTTAATTCCCTGTTTTTCTCTGATTTTACAGCCTTGCTGGTGTCCCATTCTAAATACAAAAATTTCCACTGTACAAATAAATGAACAGAAAAAAGAAATGTGGGTAGTTTGCATCAGACAAAGGGGGAAACCACTGATAAAAAAACAAAATAGGAAAAAACGGCATGTATCTTGTAAAGTCACATCTAGAAAGGCAAGTGACCTTGTATAATCAGCCTCTCATGCAGTGAGGTGCACTGGATATAATTTTCAAGGTCAGCTGTAATTGATTTTCTTTGAGATTTAGATTTAAGCTTTCCTGAATATGTTTATCCTGCTAGGTTTTGAATTACAACCTCAAAATTAGGAAAGAGTGTTTTATTTTTGGCCACACAACACCCATCGGACTTATCACAGGGTTCTTTGCCTCTGATAGGTTTGACCACTAAGGTTCCAGGTCCTTACACATGTAGAGGCAAACCCCAAGGCCTTTCCTAATCAGAAGTATTGTTCATCTTCCTTGGTAGGTTCAGAACCTGAATGTTATGATGCAGCAAGATGGACTGAACATGTTCTCAGCACCAACAATAACTATTGCCAGTCTATCCGCAAAGCGCCGATCTCAGGCTGAGTTTCACAAAACTACCAGTAACTTCCTCTCTGCTGCAGATCAGAAGTTTGAGAAACTCTTAGATAAAAAAGGAAAAGGTGGAGAGCACATTATGTTATTTTCTATTTCAATCACAAAGATCTTTCCTGTCTTCTGTGACAGTCAGAAAATGACTTTATAAATGATGCAGAAAAAAAGCAACACCACAAACTCCATTTCCAACATGTTTTAAAAAATGCCCAGCTCAAAAGCAGAACTGAAGCTGTCAATGCAAATCTGCAGTGGGATGAGTAAGTACCTGAGGTTCTCCCCCCGTCAGTATTTTCAGATGGCTGGTGACCCTCTTGGATTTCTTGCTAATGGAGTGGATATTCAGTCGGGAAAACTTTTCTTTAAGGGTTTCATCATCATCATTCCTCTTATACTTCAGCACTGCAGACAGAGAATTTCATGACACTAATAATCTGTATTCGCAGTGCTTTTCACAGGGACAGGCACACAAATATGAAACCATTTGAGAGCAGACACTTTGATGTCACTTGCTGTAATCTTGTGTGAAAATGCTTGAGATGATGAAAACCCTATTATCAACACTAGTCTTGGGAAGAGGTGGGGCTTCGACGTGGCAAGTCTATGAGAAATATTGCTATCACTGCATCTTAATTATTATCAGTGTTTGCAACTGCATTACAGACAATGAACATGGATATAACATGAATTCTTTCATCATTTTCATATTTCTGGAGTTACCAGTCAGATAACATAGCTGGCTGAGGACAAGTGACATTAAGGCATCTGTTACCTTCTGGAAACCCAGTGTATTACACAACTTGGGTAGCAGCAGCCAAGACTGTTGTAGTGATACGACTGGAGTCGAAACCTCTCTTGTAATTGCCAGCCCAAACCTACGAAGTCAGAAGAATTTGCTATGCCTTTTCCTTACCTAAATCTTTCCTCCTTTTAAGTTCATTGATGTTCACATTAATGTTTTTCATAGCAAAAAGGGCGTCTTGTAGCGCCTTGTGGTCAGGGTGAGAAGCAGGAGTTGAATTCAAGAGTTCACAGAGTAACAAGGGATATTTCATCACCCGTTGCACTGGTTTGATCATCAGGGATCCCATGTCCGTTAGATTTGGCTTTCCTCTATAATTTATACAAAAAAAAAGAATTGTCACATAAGGAGAAACTCCTTGAAGACAAAAACTTCTTATTATATCTGTCTAGTCATTGAAGCTGCTGCTTTTTTTATCCTTCAGTTGAGCTTTCAACTACAGAAAATATCAAAACCAGAGCAGTGCTTTGCACTGAGTCATGGAAGTGCAATAACCACTTAAGTCAAAAAATAAGATACATCTGTCAGGGAACACGGGCCATTGTAAATGAAACCCTCCTCTCGCCCCCTCAATGAGAAATACACACCGGGTCTGAGTTTTCTGTATTGTCAGCAAACTGCCAGACTATTGCTCAGACATTACCTCTGAAACGATCCCACTCAGTCTGAGGGTGCCTGTGGTACAACTCACACACCTCAACACCCAGGAAGGGAGATGTAGGTGGAAGAACAAATAACAGGAAGTCTGAGAAACGCATGTGAGCGGGGTTATTACATCCTGCTCTGGCCCCTCAGGCTTAAAATTGCAATATTTCCCTGCTGTGAGCAACTGGGATGCCCGTTCACAGCTGCATCCCTTCTCTCGACATTTCTCAACTCGCCACTGTGACTCTTAAGCTTTACTGTCTTTTCCCTGTGGTTTTTCTTTGCTGGCTGCCAATAGGTTATTTCTAAGAATGCCTGAGCTTCCCAAGGGTACCAGACCTGGCCTGGGGAAACACTGAACATACGGGATATTCACCCAGGCTTGATCCAATCTGCGGGAAGTCACGTTACACAAAGGCAAAGCAGGCAGGTGCCTGGGGTGGCAGAAAGATGAGGGTAAGGAAGTCAGAGCTTCCAGTGCAGGCACAGGGATGCTCTGTGGCTCCAGGCTGGGTCCTCACTGGCTCAGCAGGGGCAGCAGAGCAGATTGCCCAGGCACCCGAGCAGCTCAAGCCATCAAGGCCACCCGAGCTCTCTGGCCTGGGAGAAAACAAGGCAAGGGCAGGTCCAAGACACATGTGCCTTCATTGCCTTCCACGTCACTGGTAGAAACACAGGGTTTCCTCGGAGTAGGTAACACCAGATGGCCAAGCTCCACAACCAGGGCCAGCCATTAGTGAGGCTCCAGCAGCAGGAAAGACATGTCCATTGTCTCTCCTCGTTACAGCACGCTCCTGAGCAAACCAGGCAACACTCTAGCACCAGTGCTGGTACGAATCACCTGTGACTCACAGACCTCCCCTTTGAAACTGAGCGTGAGCTGTTGGTAACAGTGTGAAGGGCAGCCGCTGGCTCAGCAGGGGCAGCAGAGCAGATTGCCCAGGCACCCGAGCAGCTCAAGCCATCAAGGCCACCCGAGCTCTCTGGCCTGGGAGAAAACAAGGCAAGGGCAGGTCCAAGACACATGTGCCTTCATTGCCTTCCACGTCACTGGTAGAAACACAGGGTTTCCTCGGAGTAGGTAACACCAGATGGCCAAGCTCCACGACCAGGGCCAGCCATTAGTGAGGCTCCAGCAGCAGGAAAGACATGTCCATTGTCTCTCCTCGTTACAGCACGCTCCTGAGCAAACCAGGCAACACTCTAGCACCAGTGCTGGTACGAATCACCTGTGACTCACAGACCTCCCCTTTGAAACTGAGCGTGAGCTGTTGGTAACAGTGTGAAGGGCAGTAAAGCAGAGCAAGCTTTCCATTTGCACGCCTGAAAAGGTTGCTTTGGAGGGGAAAAGGCTGTTTGACGTTAACCATGCGAGAGTTAATGCTAGGCGAGGAAGGATTTCTGCCTATGGAAAGATGGAATAACACAATGTAGAAGGAAAGTACAGAAAACAGGGAACAGCCAGGCTGGTTTTGCAGGCTGACATCTATTGTTTTGTGCAGCAGGAAGAGTAAAAGAGCAAAAAAGCTTTCATTCCCACTTTTATATGTATAAAAAGTACAAGAGCCAATCCTTACTGCTGACTAATTAACTAACAATTTGAATGCCTTTGAGAAGAGACATCTGCATATTTAAACCATCTCTCTCGCACAGGCATTATCTGTAAAAAAGTTCTGCATTAAAAAAAATTAACGGTAGATGCCTTTTAAGGCTTCTTGATGTCCCCAAACCTTCTCATCATTTCAATCCCCCTCATTTCCCCTGTATCCTACATTAAATATAGAGAGCTATTTTCCCTTCTTTCAGCTTCTGGCAGCAATAATGAAAAAAAAAAATCTTAAATTGTTATTGTTTTCTCTGAAAAGCCCCATGAATGCAAATCTATAAAAGCTGCCTCATGAATGGAAAAATCTTCAAGTGTCTTCTCTTTATATAGTTGCACTTTGGACAGCTGCCCAAGTGATAAACAGCCCTCTGTTCGCATATCTGCATGACACAGTCTTGCAATATGGTTCGAGAGATAGTAGGTTTGTTATAAGATAATGACTCCCTGGGGCACTAAATGCCACAAAGTTCAACTCATCTAATTCTCCCCAGCAAGATTAGCTGATGATAGCCACTCTCCCTGGATGAGTCCCGTTTGCAATGCGCCCTGTTAGGACGCACCCAGCCGCGGGGCAGGACGTGGCCTTGCCACACGACCGAAACAGGCGAGTAACGGCTTGTGACATCTATTGTGCAGAAAATTAAGTTGATAATTCATTTGTGATGCTACTTCAGCCTTCCCCCCATGTTATTGTGAATACAGCAAGTATTCTAGGTCATATGTAGCTGTACTAATCTCATCACAAATTATTACCATAGCTCTGCAGTAAATGCAGCTGGCTTAACGGCAGTGAGTTTCACAGCATACCCTTCCTCCCTCCTCCCAACAAAACAAAGTCACAAATGCAGAAGCATTCCGGCCTGTTTGAAAAACACATGGTGGTAGCTATGCAAAGACAGGTGATGCAGGATTTAGTTTCATTTGCTCCCATTACCCAACAACTAGGTCCAGTGGCAAACGCGATAGCCAGTATGGTACAGCACAGCTGAGGCCGGTGTCATATTCAACTTGGCAGATTTGAAATGGTGTGAGGGCATCAGAGGCTGCAGAGTGACTTGAAATCTTGGGCTTCCTCGTTTACTGTGCGTGAATGCAGACCAAATAATTCACTGTGCCGTAAGACCCTCATGCAAACCCAGGGAATTCACTGTGCCGTAAGACCCTCATGCAAACCCAGGGAATTCACTGGGGCTGCACAGTTGTTAAGCCAAGCAGAATTTAACCTACTGAGCTGCTAGCAAAGGGCAGCACTGTCTGGTATTTATGTAATTGTTTTCTTGATCATGCTTGAATGAAAACCAATCTGGGAGCAGCAACATCACAGAGTTTGGGGTGAGTTACGCTGTGTTTTCCAGCTCAACGTTAACCAGATTTTTGGGCACGGTCCTGCCCAAGGGCTGTAGAGACTATGCAACCTCTGAGCTGAGTTGCAGGTGATGGCATTTCTGAGTGCCCTGCCGGTCAGCAAGGAAGACAGATGCCACCACACCGTGGGAGGTACCCAAGCTCAGGGAGGGTCCCGCAGCTAAACCTGGCTCACTGCACTCTGCACAGCTTTATAAGAGCAAGTTTAAACTCTGAAAGTGAGTTGTATCCTACACTCCACTGGAAACTCTTTGAAGGAGAAAACTAGGCATTCATTTCTGATAGGGTTACACGTGGCAGAGCAGCCAGTCTTGCGCTATTTCTATATGTGTTCCTGGCGCACATGATCTTACTGTGACTCTCTGGGTATTTTGTTCCTCTGGGAGCCCCGCTCCTTGGGAGACAGGAGTACACAAGAATGTCCCTTATCAAAACAAAATGCAGAAAAACTATTTCCTGTCATAAACTAAAGCTCAAAAACCCCAACTGTAGAATTTCAACATGCAAATCCTTCAAAGTGTGTTTTACACTGATCTTATTTATGACATGTGATTGGCTGACTGGCTAACAAATTCTCTGACTTTAAAAAGTGTTCCTCTCTTACCAATATAGAGCACGCTTTATCCTCTTTTCTCTCTTAACATTTTTGTCTGGGGTTGTAATCATTTTTTCCAGTTCAGCTAACCCCTCCTCTGATCTCTCCCTGCAGGTAGCTTCAGGAGATGCTGCATTTCAATGATCCCAACCTGCTGGATGTCCAGGAACTGCAGCTGTGATAAACTCTCCATTATAGCTTTTCAAAGACGCCACATTTGGCACAGAAGTCCCTTAACCACAAGTTGTCGGTGGCTGGGTGAGTATACTGGCAAAGTGTTGCAATAAGCTTGTTCTTTTCTGATGTTCTTCCAGCCACTGTCCGAGGGAAGATCCTAAGGCGGACTTCTCACATAGGGCTACCAAAGGGGTCGTCACCTTAGAAATAGCTTTACTTGTGAACCTAATGTGTATTGTGGCCGGTCTACAGAGGCCTATGCAAAATGATGTCAGAGTGTCTGGATTTCAAAGACTGGCACTATGTTGTTGACAGGCACTCCTGTGGACCCCAATGCTCTCTAAGCACATTTATAAGACAGCGAGGTGATAATAAAGGGTTCCGAATGAATTGACAACCAAATTAAGTAACTTCATAACCACCAGTTTTGAAAGATACTGCAAAGCTAGTGCAGTGGTAATCAGAAAACTAGACAGGCTTAGGGAAATTAAAACTAAGAGTCTTTATCACATATGTCCTGGAAAAAATCCATGGGTTATACTGACACAAAAGGCTTGTGTTCTTAAAATTTCCACATGTATAGTTTTAAGCATACTGAAGATAAATTACAGATATTTTAAAGATTATTTTTACATGTAAGAAAGGCATAGTACTTACTCTTCCTCATATATCTTTCTGCAAAAGAGAAGAAAACAAAACATGTATTAGATTTGTCCTAAAAGGATTTATACAGATCAGAGGCCAGATTCTCAGATACACTTCAGTGACACAGACAGCTGTAACTGGCCAGTTAACTTAGGTTTATGGTTGCTATGTGTCAGCAGAACTGCACAAAACAGCCAGAGGGTACCAGTGAATCTGGCCCTATATCTTTTTGAAAAGACAGCCCCAAATGAGAACGGATTGTCAGAAACTTGGCTTTGGCTATAAGACTCAGCCTTGTCTTAACACTGTTAGAGAAGGAAGTTTGGGTCACTGTGCTAACAATGGTAAGTAAGACCAAGTCCTTAATACAAAAAGTAAAATTAAACATGTCATTCTTACACTTTACATACATTCCTGTCTACTCTCTTCAAATAGAAATGTATTTCTACATGAGAAAGAATACATTTAAGCCTTTTAGGATATAGAATCAATGAAGCTGTTAAATTTTTTGTAGGCTACACATCAACTGAAACCTCTTCAGAGTAGGATGGTGTTGATACATGTACTGAAAGCAGTAGGGACGTACAATTGTAGTTTGAAACATGCAAACACACGCATAGAATATTTTCCTTATGGTATGAATTCACTCAAATGCAAAGGAACCAAAATGTCGCTCCATCTCTGTGTTAGGCTTTCCTGACATCACATCATCAGCCACTGCTTTTTGACTGCCTGCAGTCTTATCTCCTTGCCCACCGGTGCCTAACTGAGCATCTGGGAGCTGATGCTTTCATTGCTTCTGCACTGTCAGCACTTTGTGTGCTTATGACGTCCCTCTGCCCCTGTAATAGTTGACCAAACTACTTCAGACTGAAAGCAGAGCAGGTAGTTGCCAGCATCCTTTTATTTTTACCAGCTGCATTTCTTTGGCTAAGCTAGCAAACAACATCCCCAGTTTGCATAATCGCTGCTGAAACACGGGACTCTACAGAATTTGGATTTGCACATGTCTCCAAGGCAGACACCTACATTTTGGGATGGAATTTCTCCTCTTCAGTCAACACGAGGAATAGGAATCTCAGCATGGCTAATTAAATCTGATTTGTCTGTACAGATGTGCGGAGTGCCAGTCTCAAATTGCTCCTGATATAGAAATTGTTTTTCACATGGCAGATATTACTCAGCTGAGGAACAGAAGCCCTAATAACATTAGCCCATTTTAATTTTAAAATATTCTTCCAAGGAAAAAAAGATTATTTAAGAAGTAAACATTTTTCAAGAATAGTTGTCACCAGCCCCTGCATTTATTATGTCTCACAATGGAAAACAGCCTATAATTTATTTGGTAAAAATGCTGCATGATTTTCTTCCTAGGACAAGTATTCTCCAACTAGAAGTAACGGGCTAGGTGACCACAGCCCTGCATTTGAGTGTGCACTTTCAGGTCTTAATATTTGAATTGGCTACAATCTTTATGCACTGGGAAAAAACACAATGCACCAGTGCTTTTTTCGTTGGTTCCTGTTTAAAGGCTAATCAGGAAAGAACAAGAAAAAACAAGGCTTCATTGTGAGGAAGGCTTTGTCACTTCCTGCTAGCAAAGGCTACAATGGCTCAGCAGAAAATATCCTTTCTCTTCACAAATCCCAGCTGTGATGTTGGAACAGGAGCTCCTCTTGCTGGCTCTGGAATTCAAGTGGCAGCATCCACCCTAGCATGTTTGTGGATTCCATCTTTTGTCTTTATTTCCTTCCATGTTCTGTTGTCTCAGCAGCAGGGATGAATAAATGACAGTAGGAGCTTCTCTTCATTAGCCAGAGAAGAATATTGTAGGCATTAGCAACTAACACACCCCCTTAGGGGAGATACCTGACCATCCATTAGCCTGCAAGCCTGAGTTTATATGAAAATCTCTTTCTTTCAACTTCCAGGGTAGCTAAAGCCTAAGTACCCTGCACATATACTTTGTTACGTATTTAATAACCAGACATGGTGCACAAAATAAGCCTTATTTTCAACATAACCTGTCTTCAAAGGGAACATTTCTCTTTTAACATTCCTCTACTACTCTTTCCAGATTTCACTTGGACATGCTTCCCATCTGCTAAGTCTTAACACATCTCTGCAGACTGATCACTAACTGGGGCGTGGTTGAAATACCTGTTGCTGATGTACACTCCGTTATTTGTGATAGCTTTACATCTCTCCTACAAGCATGCAGCATGGGCTGTTCCTGGAGCTGGAGCTAGACCTCTGATCTGAAAGACCGTGGTGCATTCCCTCCTGATAGTTCTGTGTGATGCTTTTGGGAAGGCGAGGGGCGAAGGGATTTATGGGTGGGAAGAGAAGCACTCCCCACAGAGTGGATGCGGTGGTTCCTGCAACTGGCTGCAGGAGGAAGCTGCGCTGAGGAAAGACGGATCCATTATTCTGCAGCATCCCCAGTTCTCAACTCATTTTGCCAAGGCGTTGGCACTGGAGCCAACGGCACAAAGCACTTTCCACTCTGGGACTTGGCAGCTTGCTCCAACACTGATGGCTCCCAAATACCCCCATCATGAGGGGTCCAGCACCACACAGCCGCTCCAGATCCCTGGGGCCTTGCAACAGGTGCCCAGCAACACCAGTGCATGTGAATAGCTCCGTTACAGCCTATTTTAATTCAAGCAATAGAATTGCTGAAGATGGGGGCAGCATGTTTCCTGGGAGCCGGGCAAGGTGTTCCCAATAGCCCATGATATGATGCAGCTTTTTTTTGCCAGTACGGGGCACTGAAGCTAAGGGAAGAACAACCTTTCTTGCACTATTTTTGGCCATCTCAGAGAGAAAGAAATCTAATCATGGCCCCTGGCTTGTCATCTTTTCATGAAAGCAGCATAAGCCGGAGCTCCCAGCAAGCCTCATAAAACTCCGGATTTACAGGGGACCTTTCATCTACATCCATTTAAAATGTTCCCTGCCAGGCAACTGACTATGGACGGAAATCATCATTTGAAAAGATCTTACTTTAAGGACTGTACACAGTGTCTTAAATTCTGCTTCAGTTCTTCATCCTTTTCATAGGATTCCAGCATGGTGTGTGCATCATCGTGGCGATAGCAGTAGATTTTATATGTGTCTTCTAGTGGGCCTTTAATCTGCAAGAACACTTCCCCTGTTAAGGAGAAAAACAAAGCGTGTCAAGCCAGACAACAGCATCTCAGAAGGAGTTTTATTATTCCACCACATTAGCCGTGAGCTAAAAAGGCTGGCTTCCACTTTACTTCCCTTAGAAACGATCTTGCGTGTTTATGTGCATTATTTATTACATGTATTTCTCAGCTGCTTATCTTTGTCATAGCCAGGCACCATTATATCAGTGTTAATGCACAAAAATTCCCTCAGGAAAAGGCATGAAATCTCTACACCCTGCACCCCTTCATACACAGCCCCCTAATTCACTGCCCCACCTTAATGCCCCTCCAGTGGAAACCACACAGGAGAGCCTAACTGTTAAGGGGAGACCATTTTTGTGTCATGGGCTGGCAGGAGGAATGAATGTAAGCCTGTTAATTTTCCTTTTGATTTTTTTTTTTCAACTGAGTATGAACTTAAATGGGTTATAACAGGAATAATGACTCCATCTCCCATTAGCCATTTCACTTTTATCTGTTTTGCAAAATCCTGAAATGGCAATTGTTATGGCCTGGAATAGAGATTTTTCTTCACATGACAGAGGAACAACCTCCACCCCTCTCCTAATTAAATGAAACCACTATGGATTACAGCCATTTTTATATAGTATTTAGGTTTATATACAACTGAAACGGGAAAACATTTCCATTTCCAATCCTCTACACCACCATTTTCCCCAAAAGAACAGTTGGGAATTTTAGAGGCACTAAAGTAGTCCTGCGCCCATTTCCTATTTAATTCTGGTGCCCAATTCTCTCAGCCTACAACTCCTGTGTCAGCTTCTGTGTATGCAAGAAGTATTATCCAAGTGGAGAAGGCATGCTTCATCTCTTCTGCTGAGATATTAATTCAGTTCTTACACCTTTATGTAGCAGTGCCCCGATCAGCATCCTTGAAAATGCAAATAATAAACAACAGCAACGGTGAAAACTACTGTCTCAGGCATTTACTGAAAATTAAATCTATGTGGCAATCAGTCCAATGCTTTATAAACATTCCTTTTGAGTTATAGCAATGATTATTAAAGTTAAAAGCCGAACACCACATTAATTGGGAGCTCTCTATTCATTCACAGAGTGAGCGCCAAGCTGTCAGGCACACTGCATGTTTCATCCTGACCGGAGTGGGCTGTTTCATAATACATTGCATTGAACTGCTCCGTCTTAAAGTGAAAAATGATTCAGTTACCACAGTAACACAGCTCTGGGTTTTTTCCCCTAGCAGCGAAGGTTAACCGGGCTGTCTAATGCATGTTGGTTTCAAGGTGCAAATAAGGGAACAACACTGACGGAGCTAAGACCACACGAGTTCATTTTAGTTCCTGTAAGGCCACGGTCAGAAAAGCACTGGCATCCCATAGTTAAATGCTCTTTAGCTGTCTGTCTTCTCCGTCTTGTGCTTAATGCTAATGCTGATGGCTACCAATGCACATTGCACCCTGACTTTCCCATGAACTCTCTATACAGGCCTTTATTAGCCAACGGTGTAAAGGGAAACCTTAACAAGCTTTGTCTTGATCCTGCTCCCTTGGCGCCCGATTCTCAGAGATGCTGAGCTCTCACAGTTTTCACTAACTTTAAGCAGAGCTCCAAGTGCTTAGCACGGCCCATACTATGCTAAGCCCTCAAGAAAGATTACGTTTTCAGTAGCAAATTGCAAGCTATAGACTTACAGCTTATTTCAGCATATACTGGAGGCTGGATATTATGATTCTCTTCTCCAGAATGAAAAAGATGAGCAAGATTCGTTCACTGATGTATTGTGCCACAATGACACACACTTTCATTGATGCTCAATGATGAGAAAAATTACGTGCTGATTTCACAGATAGGGCCTTTTAAAAGCAGACGGATTTATTTCTTAAGCCTAAAGTCCTTCTTGGTTCTGAGCCATATGGACCGAATCAGATGAGCTTTGGGTGTATCACTGTGGGAGCTTGTTTTATGGTCGAAAACCACAGAGTATTTGGACACAGCTTTAAAAATACGGAGTCTTTTGTGCACTCTGACAGGTGCAAATCTGCGTGATGCCTCTTCTTAAGTGTCGTGGTCATCACTCTCAAAGACAAAGTCCTAGGCTTCAGTGACAGAAACATTTTCTCCCTGTGGCTTTCAGTGCTGCTTCCTGGGTGGACAGCAGTGGGAGAGGGAGGAAGAAGGGGTCTAATAGCTAAAGCCAGGGCGAGGTTACTAAGTCTTCATATTCCTCTGTATACAGTATCCAGAGCAGACAGGAGAAAAAATACAGAAGAGAACTAGACAGGGTATTTAACCTTAGTGGCATCTCTCAATCCACAGAAACAGGCTACAGCCAACCTGAAGTAAGACCTCCTGAAATGTGTAGTATGGATACCAGGTCCTTAGCAGCAATTGTTTCACTCTACAAGTCTGCTCCTATTGGACATCACTACTTGTCAATGTGAACATAGCATAAGGTGTGGAGAACATAGTCTAAAATAAGACATGAATAGGAGCAACCACATTGTTTTGGTTTCAAACCAGTGAGTTAGCAGTTCTCCTCAACCTCACCATGACTGGGTTGCCTTCCAAAGCAACATATTTCAATACAAGATGTTTAAATACCATAAACATGATAGAATATGATGGGTGTGTTAAACATTCTCACCCTGCTTTTTCTATAGACTGGCTTTAACAACTTTTACACTGATTATGAAGATCTTGAAAAAATTATCACCTTGATGTACTTTTAGATGATGACAAACTTACTAACTTATTTCTTAGAGTGATGCAATTATTCTCCCTGCTTTTGTCTCAGCCTTTGGAAGAATGTCTCGCACCTCACTTGCCATCTTTATCCCTGCCATAAGTTAGACAACTCTGTGATCCACAATTCCATGCATTTTCATGGTTCTTTGGCTGATTCTGGAGAAATGCACCCTAATAGATGGATGAAATTGTTTGTCTTTGCTTCTGGATGTGGCAGGGAACTAAAAGGATGATTCTGTTGGCTGTGAGAAAGGCACTTCCTGCTAGAATAGAACATTGCTTATTAAGGGTATGACTCATCATGATGCACTTTTATTGAAATACCGCCAAACAACACAGTCACATCAAACTATGTTAAGCTGTTGCCTTGGCAAACCAGATTGAGATGTGCTAGAATGAGTATTTTTCCCAAGCCTCATATGCTTCAATATCATGTTTCTTAGTCAAACAGCAACCGATAGTTTTTTACCTCATTATTTGCGAGAAAAGGGGTCCTTTCTCTAACAAGTTACCTGTGGTATGTGGTCAGTTTAGGGAAGAAAGAACCTCTCTGACTTCTGAATCATGGCTGGAAGTTTTTTAACCTAAACTGGCTGACTTTGCACTGAAGCAAATTAAGAATTGTCACCCGATCCCTTAAGGTGGATAACCTACTGCCTCTGGACTGAAGAAGCAGTTATGGGAGAGCTGATGTGTGTTAACTTCTTAAGTCTCTCCAGCTGTGCCAGAATGTCAAGTGAATAGATCACAGCCTTAACGTTCATGGCCTGACCTGCAGAACGTGTGACTGTTGTGACATATCCAGGGCCAACCCGTTTGCTGAAAATGTCCACGATCCC
>NW_009648444.1:2573820-2597326 GCF_000708025.1 Charadrius vociferus
TGCCTTTACTGACCATGTCCCTCTTGAGCACACTTAATGACCTCTTACATTAACTGTATCGCCAGTAGATACGTTTACAATGTTTGGGGGTATGGGGGGTGGGGTTGTACATGTTTATTATTCCAATCATTTTTAATGCTTTTCTTGAATGGGACTATTATGAGTATGCAACATAAGAGTTGGTGTAAGCATGAGCAGAGTTAGGTAGGCAATATCAAACTAGATGAAAAGGATATTATCAGTATGTGGCATAACCCGGTGCTGCAGTTTTTACTCATGCTAAACTCACTCTCACCTTCCTTCCTTCTCCTCAACGTCCAGATGGACGGAAAAAGACCATCATGATCATACAAGTACAGTAGGGCAACTGGACAGGTTTCACACGTCACTTTTCCTGTGTTGTTATGGACAGCTTGTAGCATGTTAGCCTCTGGGAGTGGTACTAGTTAAGTCTGATGAGATTAGAGGACAGGAGTGTTATGTTTATTCTTTGACGTAGCTTTGTAGAACTCAAGAGGACAGTAAACATACCGATTATTTGCATGGGTGGTTCCACATCTGTCGTGGCTTCTTCCAACAATGACAGCAGTTTGGCTGATACTTGATGGACCAATTCAATGTTGCTAAATAAGCCGTCCACGTCAAAGCGAGCAATCTAATGGAATACAAATATTAAGCGGCTACTGATGAAGGATAAAGAAGGACATTGTGTATTACAGACCTTCTCTTACTATGCCCTGAGTGTTCAACACTCCAGGAAGCACCACTTCTGCAAAACCTCATATAAACATCCTCCTTGTGACTTCAAGGACACATATACAGTTTTCAGATTAGTCTAATGTGGTTGACGCAGTTAACAAAGGGCATGTTATCAAGTGCTTTTAACCTTATTTTGAACTATTCCTAATCTGAAAGTGTTTACCTAGGAAGGAAATAAATATTATCATCTCAATAGAGAAAAGATCCTCAGCTGGCTTTAAAATGTTTGTTTACTTTCCCACTGAGGAGAAGAACAGTTGACAGTGGGTTTGATTCCCTAATTACCAGTTGCTAACAGAGGCCGCTACATAAACTGAGACCTTGGCGCTTTGGTGTCAGCTACCTGCTACAAAGACTTCCAGATGGTGGTACCATTTTAAGTTAGTTGTCCTATAAATCCAAAAATACAGTCAAGATCATATCCTTTTCACTAAAACAAACACATTTACAATTCTGAGTATTAAAGAGCTTCCTACAGAGCCTGGGTGCACACTATTGACTTCAGTGAACTGCATCAATTTATACCAACAGAAAATTTGGTTCTGTGTCCCCACTCATTTTGAGAAAGTAAAAAAATTCCAGGACACATACTTTTCATGCAGGAGTTATTTATTTCCTTGCACAGTGGGGCAATAGTTAATATTCGGGGACGACTGGAGATAGCCAGTGGTAATGCGCTAATACTGAGAACAAAGGCAAGACTGATTTTGACATCCATCTCTCCATTAGAAACAGAACTGCTGAACTTACATAGCAGCTTACCAGATGCCAGGAGGATCAAATTGCATGCTATTGTAACAGAATCAGAAATATACTTTCAGTACTAATGCAGTTAATTTCTTTATAAGTATTATAGGGGCTAAAACATGTTTTAGCCATTTGGAAATAAGAAACAGATTCATTGCTAGGTCAATTTTCTAAACGCTATCCTTCTCTAAACACATTACAAACTTTCAATACAGTCGTTTATCCGAGAACTAGTCTTAAAACTATATAACATTCTCGAAAGCCTTTCAAAAATGCAGAGGTTATTAAATTAAGACAGTTATAATCGCTAAATTACTTTTCCTGTATACATCTAGCACAAGACTTCTGACCTCTGCTCCAGCACAATGCCTACATAATATTTCATAGAATCATAGAATCATAGAATGGTTTAGGTTGGAAAGGACCTTGAAGATCATCGAGTTCCAACCCCCCTGCCATAGGCAGGGACACCTCCCACTAGACCAGATTGCCTAAGGCCACGTCCAGCCTGGCCTTGAACACCTCCAGGGATGGGGCCTCAACAACCTCTCTGGGCAACCTGGGCCAGTGCCTTACCACCCTCAGAGTGAAAAATTTCTTCCTAATGTTTAATCTAAACCTGCCCTCTTCCAGTTTAGAGCCATTCTCCCTCATCCTATCACTACATGCCCTATTTGGAACTATGCTGTGCATAGACACTTACACACGTTAATACAGTGACAAAGGACAGAATCGAAACGTGTATTTTCAGTTGGCTGGAAAGGAGCAAAGGAATACAGCACACTTGTCAAAAATCTCAGTGAGTTCAACCAGGGAATACTCTTTCTCCATGCTCGCCAAGCTGGGGAGGGAGTCAAGTGGAGACTACTTCTAAACCGATGAACAAGTGAGGAGGAAGAAGTCAAGAACTCCTTAAAGTTATGCCAGCAGATGCCAGCTCTTCTGAAAATGGGTTGGAACAAACTCTGACAGGATTTTAAGAAAGAAAAAAGATCCTGCAGCAGCTTAAACAGCACAGGCTTCAGCTGGCCACAGCATTTCCCAAAGAGGCAGTGCCAATGTCATCTGAAGACACTTTGGCACCTGTATTTTGTCACCAGTTTAATAAGAAATCCTACATACAGAATACTTGGGTCAAGGTCTGTTTAAAATTATTTTTATTCTGTATTAGCAGCAGATACCATTTGTGCAGCCTCTGTGAATGCTATGTTGCAGGCCCCACAAACATGAATCTTTCTCTGGACAACCTCTTCTATTCCCAGCTTTTAGCTGCACAATTTTTCTACAAATTGAAATACTGTTGAGAAAAAGGTGCTTTTTGAAGTCTCAGCTGAAAAAGAAAATGGATATCATTGGCCTAATAAGAGCTTTTGCCTGAAAGATAGTTTATGAGCTTTCCTTCTTAAATGTACCTTTTCTGTGTAGAATGCAAATTTCTGAAGTGCTCGCTGGTCTGTCAGGCATGGTATTTCTCCACCACAGCTGTCTGAAAGGCTAGATAAAGTTATCTTTACGACTGAATTTAACTTTGATGGGGAGGTTCATGCTATTCCAGGTTGTTATCATGGAAAATACTTGGATTTATTGGTTTTTACTGCTTTTGGAGGCGCCAGTAAAGGTCTGCCAGGGCACGTATCAGAGGTTATAATTACAGACCAGTATGGAGAGGTGGAAGCTGCTGTTGCAGCCCATGAGCAGGGATATAGCGTCCCAGCAGCCCTCTGGGCAAGTACCTTGATGCAGGCTTTATGCAAGTGTAGCACAAGTGTCAGCAGCATATCTGACTTCCCACTCTCCTCGTGAGAGCC
Source organism: Charadrius vociferus (assembly GCF_000708025.1). Classification (NCBI taxonomy): domain Eukaryota; kingdom Metazoa; phylum Chordata; class Aves; order Charadriiformes; family Charadriidae; genus Charadrius; species Charadrius vociferus. Next base: position 2,577,135 of record NW_009648444.1, read on the forward strand.
CTGGTACATCTCTTTCCAGAAAGCTAGCTCTGGAACCTGCTCCCGGCACCGTGTCACTCTCACACTGACACTTGTGCTTGCATTAACATTATCTGCAAGCAGAACGTGGGTGAGTTGAGACTTTGACGTCACCGCCTCGTCCTCCGCCCCCGGCACTCACCTGCTTGTTTCTCAGGGGCTGAATCACTTCCTTGATGCAGAGATCCAGGTCGCTGATATAGTCTTTCTCTGTCTGTATGAGTTCTGTGATGATTTTCACCCTTTTGGTCATCATGCGTCTGCTAACATGTTCTTCGTCCTCCTGCAGCAAAGTGGCAGGGGTTGAGGACTCCATCTGCGGGGCCATTTTTTCTGTTTAAAAGAGAGAGATTTCTGAGGAGCATCACAATACCACGTGCTCACCGAGCTTGCCCTGCACGACCATAGAGGAACGTAACCATCGCCTGTTGGAAACTCCCAAATCGCCATGGGGAGCAGGAAAAGATGCATAAGAAATGGCAATCCCAGATCAGACTGAGCGTTGTCCCATCTCCCTCCTCTAAAAGTGGACACAGGTTTCGGGAAGGAAACCATACATTTGGCAGTAAGGGGATAACCCATCATTAGCTCCCCAGCTTTGATGTTAGGCATGTGGGCAGAAATTTTCCATGGAGCACAGGAGAGTCTCATCCTTGTCACACTTAAATTCAAGGATAGCGGATGTCCTTCTACTCCTCTGAAAACACAGTCTTGTGTCTGACATCTATTATGATTTGGAGGATGGGAGAAAATGTGTTCCTGTGGAACGAAAAGGCTGTGTTTACCATAAATAAGCTTCACTGGAATAACCTTTGCTCTGTATGATGTTACATTGAGTCTTTTCATGGGACGCTAAGGGCTGTAGATGCTGGAAGACAAACTTTCAAATGAAGACAATGTTAATAGTGATGGCGATGAAACCTGTAATTTTATTTAAAAAGATTTCTTTGAAAGAGGCAAAGGAATTAGAGGAGAATATGGGAAAACCTTTCATGATCAGTAAGAAACATTTCTTGGAACAACAGAGATCATTGGGATCGGGATGTTCTTAACTATTTTTCCATGCTTAAGACCTAGAATATCTGATTTGTTCCAAATGCATGGAAATGCAAGTGAGTCTTCCACAGATAAGTAATTTACATATGCTACAGGACCTGCACCCAACCTACTTATCTCTAATTGTGGTCTTCCCTTTGCTGGTTTGTAAGCCATCCTGCAGGCATCTGTGTCAGCTGTACAAAGGGCACCAAATTTTATCTGTGTACACTGACAACCTGTGTTTTTCATTAGGAAAAACACACATGCACGCACACACACACACACAAAAAAAAAAAAAAGTGAAAGATTTCAGGCGCTATTCTGGTGTTTTTCTGCTAGCCACAAGATGGTGCAGAGTACCAACAAAGATGGACATATCATTACCGCACTCATCTCTGCGTTACCCAGGTCGTGCTTTGACAGCGTGGGCTTTTATTGCTGAGCGGTAAAGGACGGGAATCTGCACCGAGGATCAGACTGCTACGCCTTCATGTCAACTTCTTGTAGGGAGCATAGTGTATAATGAGGCAATAGCAAGCAGTATCTGACGCTTTGCTCGCTGATAGCCAATATTGAATACATTGCAGTCGTTTGAGCTGACTGTCAAGGGCGAGGTCACAAGTGCTCAAGTGAGCGTCGAACAGTGTGCAGCTCACCAGTACACAACCAGCCAAGGCTGTAGATGATAAGCTGGAGCTGGACTTGTGGGAAAATCAAGCAGCTTTCAGGAGAGAGGGCTTTGAGCTATTTTCCGATGAGAGCTGTAAAATGTTGTAAATCCAACATATCATCATCCCCAACCCCTTCTGCAATTACGCTGACCACTGATATTCAGAAAGGACAGTTTGGTTATTAATCCTTCTCCCATTGGGTTTTCTAGTGATACTGATGTGACCGCAGCTATTGTTTTAAATAGCTGCTTTTGGAACTGCACCTCTGTGTCTGTACTGATAGTTTTAAACAGTGAAGACACGGAATCCAAACAAACCGGGGAGGAGGGGCCGTTTTTTCAGACTTTTTTCTATTTTGATGTACTTTTTACCTTTGAGTTTTTAGCCTTGAAGTCTCTCTATAAGACAGGCATGAACATTTTGTCCTCAAGTTTGCACACAGACAATAAAATAGAAACATGATGAGGATGTCTTCTCCTCTCTGCAAGGCTTGGGCTATCAAAAGAATTTTAAACTGAATCTTGCCTTAGTGAGTTTGTGCTGGTGTGAGTGGACGGACTGCATAGGAGCTCACCCTGCTGCAGAGCTCATCCACCAAGGTGCTGTGTGCTGGAAGAAACAGACTCTGCCCTTACTTTAGTGAGGTTGAGGCCAAAACTGGTACCAGTATCACTCCACAGTTCCCTCAGAGCAATTTTCTGCTAGGGTTGAAGAAATGAGACCACCTTGCCTGCTGCTTACGTGCTAAAATGGCAGGTATTTTTTCCTCTAAAAACTTACACTATGTAACCACACTTATAAATTCACAAGGAACCATATGAACAATCCATTCCCGTTCCAGTTCGGCACCAAAATCAGCATTTTTCTTGAGATTGGGTGTGAAAATGTTTGCATGTGTGTGACTGTATGTGAGAGTTCAGGATGACTCCTGAGAAACTGCAGAGAGGACCAGACGTCCTAGAAGATCTCAGAAGTGTCATTTTGTCTCAGATGCAGCACTGTTACAATATCAGATGGAATTTGAAGGTAAACACAAGATGCTGTGCAAAAGAACTTTCTAATCTTTTATACTGGTGGCAGGGGAGGGCATTATATGAGCAAAATAAAGCCACTGTATCCCACTCCAGGCTTCAAGTCACAATCCCTCAGGAGGCTGTTCTTTCAGTTTATGTCATTAGATCACCCTGATCAAATTTGATTCTTGAGTTATGTCAGGGCTCATCTATTATCCTTATTGCATGATAGATAATAATGCCAGGAAAGAAAAACTATTCTCAACAGGAAGAAATAACCATGAGAAATATCAGGTAGATGCTGTTTCCTTATAGAAAACATGTTTTTTAATAAATGTATCCTTTTGTTAAAAGTAATATAATTTTCCATTTTCACTCAATACGTTCACTTTTTCATTTCAGGCATGTCTGTCTCTATAGAATGCAACAGCAAGATCCTGAAGTGATGATTACAGCCAAAACCTGTGATTTCATGTTCGGCTGATTGCTTTTGACCAGTTTGAGAACATTAGTAGCTTGCTGAAATCCTTGTGGAGTAAGTGAAACTTTAATGAATGCAAAACCAGCAAGTGCATATCTGGAATATAAGCAGACTCGTTTCTACTTGGTAATGTGCACCAGCCCCAGAATGGTTCGAGAGGGAGGATTAGCAGCAAGAGACATTGCTGAGGATTAACTGTTACCGTAAGAATTTGGTCATTTGTCCTCAGAGATGCTAGGTTTAGAAAAAAGAAAAAACTGTCCATTGAATGGTTTATTAGACAGCTACATCTTAAGACCCATTCACAAAGAAGTAATTGGTACTTTTAGTAGGCATAAAAATAAAGAAGAAGGTAGTGTTTGCAATTGTTGCTTTGCAATGTCAGTTATCTGCAGGAGTCACCCTTCTGGATAACTTTGCTTTGGAGAGGAAGGCGATGACATTGTTTTTCCACCTGCGTATTGAAGTACACGGCTCTAGTTGCATGCAACAAGAGGTTCAGTATGTGATGACATGGACAAAGCAGCCACACATCTTACAAAAACAGTTTCTTGCAAGTGTGAAATCTAAAAATATCCCCCAGATGGAGACATCCAGCAATGTAGTGAGTGTGGAGGAACAGAGCCCGCAACGTGCAAATCAGCAGCTCTCTTCTAGGCACAGGGGAGGTATTGGGGGATCCACAGCAAGCAACCAGAGGAACAGCCAGAGCAGGTCTGCAAGATCTATGCATGCAAATTTCCCTAGCTTTCCCACCTAGAGAGCGAGTGGCTCCCAGAGCTCTGCTCTATCCATCCTTCCTCCCAGGTAACGTGCTCAGGTTGGACACTAGGTTGGCCCCTGGGGATGGGACCCAGGTTTCTCCCCATCTAATTCTTTCCATCTGGAAGTGAAGGCACTGACACAGAATATAGCAACAGGTACAGTGATGTCGGTGCATGGAGAGAGTAACAGGTCTTTTCATTACTCAGGCAGCATTTGGAGGACACTGAAGGAACACAAGTTCTGCACTCATGCTGTGCAGATACAGGGATTTTGCCTGGCACAAAGAAGTTGCAAAGGCTAAGTTATCAAGGTATAACAAACAAATTACAGCATTACTGTGTTTTCACGTGTGAAACCTAAGTCTCACACCACCCTAGATAAAATCATTCCTCTGTGAAAGCAAGTCCTCAGATAGCCTGTACCCTCAGCTAACCTAGCGATTACACATGGCAATGTACACTGGCTTTTATCAGCTGGATTTGGGAATGAAATGCAGGCAGCCACGTTCAGAGACGGCTGCTGTGGCAGCTTTCCTCTCCCCCCTCACATCTCCCTTCGCACCGTGGCCTTGACGCTGCCCCTTACAGCCCTGCTTCCACTGCGGGTGCCAGGAAGGCTGCGGGGCACAGGGACACTGGGATCCTTGGAAGTGAGGGAGTCTGAAATGGGACAAGCAGTGGGAAAGGATGGAGTGTCCCACTGCGTGTGGGAGAAGTGCATCACATGAGCTAACACACAAGGAGTTTTACTCCAGATCCCTCTCCCCTTATAAGGGACCACTTCATAGGTGTGTCATCATAGTTTTGCACCAGTGCAACAATGCGGTGAAAACGTGGTGCGAACGAGATCTGCTGAACTCCAGGTCGGGCATTGAAATACAAAAGGATTGGGAGAGGGTTGTGGAAAACACCTTTTTTTTCTTTTACTCACAGACGCACCTAACAGCAGCATTGCTCAGCAGCGGGTTTGTTGCACACGGGCTGCAAGTTACACATGCAAAAAGCCCCTTTTCTGAACACAGGAGGAGAATACGGCAGGACCGGAATGACCTTGCACCAGTCTTCCTGGGCAACAGGTTCACTCATAAAATCTGCATCAGAGACTTCCTTGCAATTAGGTCATTCAATCTTTGATCATTTTTCTGTTCCATAAGGTACAGAAAATATTTACGTTCAACAAGCAACTTCTTTCTTCAATTCCTTGACAGCAGACTGCTTTAATTATATGTGTGCTGACAGGACTACAGAGAGATCCCATGTGACCGCAGTGGAAAGGAAGAAAGCTTATCATCAGGTGACAGAAGAATGCCCTTATTGTTAGCGCCAATACTTACTAATAAACCCTTCCAGTGTGTCATATACCTGTATAAATATACCACTCCTGTGGCATTGAACTAATATGCTAATAAAGTAAGAAGCAAAGAAAGGCTGCGTCTGAACTGCTTCCCCTGGGACACATGCGCCTCAAGATTTGGCACTGTGAGCTGTGTGACCCACAACACTAAGTATCCCAATTAATAAAACATTTGCTAATATGCTCAGAGAAGGATCCGTAAACCTCCTTGGGTCCCAGCCTTCACTCCTTTACCCTGGTTGCTCTTACTAGTTATGCTGCAGTAGCTCCTAAGAGTCCTAAGCCACACGGCAGGACTTGATTGTGCTAAGTGCTGTGCAAACACAGCAGCACAAAATGGATTCTGTTCTGAAAAAGATGAGCTGGCTTCCCAGCCTGGCTGCCACTGCAATAAGTTCAAGGAATAACTCCAGCTTTATTTCAGCGCAAGTTAACAGAATTAGATCCTCTGAGCTTACATTTGCACAGGAGAAAATAAAAGTATTTGTTAGACTGTGGTTTCTCATCACCGGGCACAGGGGGGTATTTTCATCAAGCCATCTCCTCCACTTCAGGAAATAATCCGCACTTTTACTCCTTACCTCAGCAAACCAGCCGCTCCAAAGATCAATACATTTTTGCAGTGAAATAGGATATTATCTGCATTGTAGTCCATAGAAAGTTAATCAGTAAGTACAGCGCAAAGCAAATAAGGAACTGGGGAGAGGTGCGGAGGATCTTTACTCCTGGTGGGAGGTGCCGAGAAGCTGCGTGCAGGGGCAGCCCACGCAGGGAGAAGCGGTGTGCTGTGCAGGCAGGGAGGAGGATGGGGTGGAGGAAGGTGCCCTGCTTGTGATGGAGTGGAGGGACGAGTTGCCTCTCTGACTGGACTTTTGTATATCAAGGGGTAGCAGCTGTCCAGGAATTTGTATAATTTTGCAGGTTTCTGCGTCATTTCTGGTGTCGGTTATTTCTCACAACTACATCAGACACAAGCAAAACGCGAAATTCAGGGTTCAGATACGAGCTCTGAGGTAACATATTGTGGTAGCTGTGTGATTTGAATCACTGTCTCTACTACAGGTATGTCACTGATGTATTTTAAACTAAAGCATGTGCAAATCATTTAACAGTGCAGCTGACCCATTCACAGCTAAAGTTATAAGGGAGTTAATATGTAATAGATTTGTAAGACAAGGAGTGTTTTCAAAACACGTAAACACGTATTGTTGCGCTGAACACTGCAAATGCAATCTCTGATTCCTTCTGGGAACCCACCATTTTCTATAGGTCATTTTTCACACCAAGCACAAGTTTGGTATATGATTATTAACAAAACCCAACAATCTGTCCAAAACCTAGCAGACGATGAACTATGTTTTAATTTCCTTTTCATGGTCTGCCCGTATTGGTTGATAGCATCTATCCCCACTATACACTGTATCTTAATCTGCCCTGACCTTGCAAATATTTATGTGCCAATAACTACATCATGCAAACTCTTCTTACCAAAATACTTAGGTACTCACAGAATGGTAGCTTTAGGTTAATTTAAAGAGTGTTCCCAACATTAATGCGATACATAGATATTAATAATGTTACTTTTACAGCTGCTACTGCGGGATTTTCACTGTAGAAAAGAGACCGACTCCTACCAACTAAACAGGTACATATAATACATTTGAAAAGAGAGCTGCAATGTTGTGCCATTGCTGAAGGATAGTAGCAAGTTCTTCATTCCTCTTGAAAGGATGTATATGCAGGATTTTCTAGTGAACGTAGAGCAGAACACTGCATAGAAATATCACAGGAGCTGTGTCTTAGTTCTTATAATGACCCATGATATTATTTCTGCATCCACCACAGATGCTAGTGAATACATCTTCCTTAAACACATTCTTCCTTCTTTAGAAAAGTGATGCTTCTGTTCAGTTGATGGAGAACTATGGAAGAAATATATGTATATGTCTTGATCGAGGTATTTCTGGACTCATCCAAGAGTAGTCCAACTACAACTGAATTCTGGATGACTGCATGGCTGCGTCACGAACCTGACATTTGATAGCAATCGCCCTATTTTCCCCTATCTAAAACGGGGCTGCAGGCATTTGGTTATCTGGCAGGATGAGTTGAAATAGATGCACTAGCTACTGCCAAGCTCTCTGAGAACATAATGGTTACTTTGCATCTTGTTTCCTTTTTAAAAAGAGTAAAGCCAGGAGGTGTTGCATGGCCATTCACACCAGATAAGGTACTGAATAGATGTGTCTAGTATAATAATTAACAATGAAAATGCTTTCTTGTGTTTTTAATGAATCCTTAATTTTAAAGTGAAAAACACTTGCAGAGGTTTGCACCTTTGACAATGCTATTGTGCTCATGTTTGTAGACTTACAGAGCAAACCACCTTGATTACCCCGGAGATCTGGGTGGTAGGCTCCCTTTCTCACTGACTCTTTACAGCAAACATTTTGGATTCTGTATAAAATAGCAAAACTTAAGAGAAATCCAAGAGCAGAAACTGAATTCTCAGGAGTTTCTATGCCTGACTGCTTGCTCAGTTGTTTTGTTGTTTGGTTTTTTTTGTTGTTTGTTTGTTCATAGGCTTTTATTTGGGGACCTATATTTCTAGTACACTGAGCTGCACTTGGAGCATATACTTCAGAGCTGCTGGAAATGGCTCGGGAGGCAACAGCCTGGTTTCTACTCAAGGAACCATATAAAGCACGCAGAGGACTGGAAGGGCCCTGGAGAGACGTCTCACCCGTGCCTCACCTTGTGCGAACGCGCTGCAACACTGAGGTAAGCATTGCAGTGTAAAGACAGCTTGGTCCCCGCGCTCTGCCTAGATTGCCTGCCACTAGCAGAGGCAGGGGGCCTCTAGCCTCCGACTCTTGGCTTCCCAGTCCCGCTCATGAGGAATTCCCTTCTGCAGGGTTTGCTCCTGTCTTACACATCCTTTTCCGTGCTAACACCAACCACAGTTCTGCCAGCTGTCTGTTAGAAAACATATTAACAGGGGACTATAGAAGGAAGGGGCAACTAAACACAGAGCTTTTCCTCCAATTCATACGGGAAGCAAGTGCAAATTATTACCATTTGTATATTTTTGCAAAGCATTTACCATTCTAGGGCGACTGGAGAGTCCCAACCTGGTGATACACAACAGACAGTTTGTTTATGTCACCAACAGATCTGTTGGGTTTTCTTACCAAGAATGGAGAACTCAAAAACTTTGTGCCAACAAAACCACTTCCCTCACCTTGGAGTAAGCTGTTTCATGTCCAAGTGCTAGTGAGAAAAATGAAGAACATAAAGGCGTACAATCATTGCACATCATCAGCGCTGGCAGGTAACACATTAGGTCTGGGATCCACGATCGTTATGCTCAGATCCAGGCACATCTAGCTCAGCAAAATTTGATCCAGATCAGGCCTTGGCACACAAGCACATTTCTTTCTATTGCGACTGTAAATACACTTCATGGGAATTTCTGCTGACTTTGTATTTTCACTCTGAGGACAGGCAACTTCTAATCCAATATAAAGCCTGCAGGTACCTTGTTAACCCCTCACTGTTTTTCTTGAACAAACGTGAGCAAGCAGAGTGAGCCGACACCAGGCCAGTGCTTTGCAATGGGTGGCCGCGGCAGTCTCAGCTGGTGGCAGGAGCCGTAAAGCTGGATTTACTGTCTCCTTGGACTGCTGCCATAAACATAACCTCATGCTCTGCCATGACTACCTAGGTTTCCCCGCCTCCTTTGCTCCTGATTTTAAACAGGAGAACGTTCATGGCATGAATACACCTGACACGGAACAGAAAGATCTCACGCTTTTTGCTGGGTACCGGTCTGATAACCTTGACCTCACCTGGGCAACCCCCTTCACGAGTAAAAAAGCACTGGTTTGGTGGGACGTGTGCCAGGAGCTTGCCTGCCCAGCCGTAGCGATCTGTGCTTGTACCCTGAAACTCCCCCGCCAGATCCCTGCAGCACGTGCCTGGCTTAACTGACAATTTTTCATCTTCTCATTGATTAGCTATCACGAGGAAGGAACAGCATAATCGATGAACCTCTCTGTTGTTTTCAGTGCATGCGGCCCCATAGAAATCCTATTATTTTTCAGGTTTATGATTTTATTTTCTGCTTTTATCATCTCTCTGAAGGAATGCTGCTTCCTAATTAAGTGCATCAAAACCATAATACAGCAACCCAAAGTATTTTCCTATTTTATTTCCCCATAAAGGATTATTGCCACAAGAGTGACTGTCATTAGGCATTTATATCACTATTAGTAATACATGCTTATATTATAATACTACTCAAACCCCACATTTGTCATGGGACCCTATTGTTCAAGACCCTGGAAACCCACAGAAATTCATAAGTTTGTGTTCCAGAGCACTCCCAGAAACAGCCATACACATTCTTCATGCTTTTCCTCAATTTGTGGCATCACATTTAGTTTTTGATTGACAGGCCCAATATTGATATAATTTGCCAATTTCTGGTCCAGATGCAATTTGGTTAGTTGAAAATAAACCCTCTTGATAATGGTAGAATTTGAATCAGCATATCCATCAAAACACGCATTTGGATGTACTTCAGTTCAGGCTCATACAATCTGAGCAACAGACAAACACATTATAGATCCTGGTATTTTTAACTGAGAAAAAACTGCCCTTGATGCTTCTAATTAGTTAGCATATACCCCACTTGGTATGACAGCCCAGCCAAAGACAGATAAGATAGAACCATCGTATTTTCACATTACTGTTTGCGTTGCAAATGTGCTCTGGTGACGAACGAAAAAGATCCATGTTGCATACAGATTTCGCAGGAACGCACCAAAACCTTCGATTTTGCATCCTGTCTACATGACATTATTTAGAAAAATTAGGGGAAATGTTTCACACCCTGGAAGTGGGTGCCAAGGGTGAGAGGGGGCAATTTCTTGCTCCAACTGTGAGTGCGTGGGGGCAGAGACTGCCATTCCCTTCTTTACCCCAAGGCTGCAGCCTGGAGGGCGTGGAGATACCACCCCAGCCCAGAGCATCCCTCGCAGCAGAGCACAAACAAGCTTCCCCGGTACCTTGTAATTTCTGGCTGTACTCTGTCCTGTCGGACTGACTCCTCCTCAAGGTGCTGTGCTCCCCGGCAGCGGTGGTGTTCTCCACCACGGGTTCCGTCCTTCTCCTCTCCCCCATGTACAGCTTGTTCCTCAGCAGGGCCAAATTCCTCCTCCTGCCCCCAGCACCTTCCTTCCCCGGACAGTCCGTGCTCGCCATGGCCAGCCTTGCTTGGTGGTGGTGGTGGCAGTGGCAGCAGGGTAGGGGGGCGATAGCTTGGGTTTTAGGGAGGTGAACTCGCTGCCCAGCTGAAGGCTGGTTGCTTTGGGCTTAGTTTTGGAGCAGGGCTCCCCAGGGTCCCCAGGGCCCGGGCTCAGCCCTGCCACCTGTGCCGGAGCAGCTCCACCCCCGGGAAGCTGACGCCCCAGGCGGTGTTTGCATTCACCTGCCTTATGTGCAAGCACGCCTGGCGGGGCCGGTTTTGGAGCCAGCCCCGAGCCGCAGCCGTTCACCGGCCCTTTCCCCGCTGCAGGGTATGCTCCTCACCCCACTGTGGGGCCATGGGTGCCGGCACCCCGAAGCGGAGTTGCATCCTCCCAGCTTGGCCTGAGCTGTCCCTGCCGTGGGCAAGCATCACACTTTCCTGGGATGCCTTCCCGCTCCACCATGCTGCCGGGGCAGTGGGGAAGCAGAGGGTGAGGCAAAGGGGAAGGGGAGTCCAGCCACCCCCTTCACCCTCGCTCCCTCTCCTTCCGCGGGGCTTCTGCCCAACCCGCAGCCCGGTCAGGATCCCAACTCCCAGCGTATCTAATTGCATCTGCCAAGCTCCCAACCCCACCGAGATGTGTAGCCTTCAGACTGGAAACTCCTGATCTACGGGTTTGAAGGGAGACCGATCCCCCAGAACAAGGAAGAAAAGGGCTGGGAGAGTGATGAAAAGCCCTCCAGGAGGTGGGAAGCAGCATGGAGACAATGCTTGTCTCAAACCAGGCTGCGTCCTGCTTTACACCATACACAGAGAAGCGACAGAAAAGCCTGCCAAGGACCTGCAGAGGCTGTCCTAACAAATCACGGTGCTCCAGTGGCCAAGGAAGTGGACAGCAAAACACCTGCCCATAATACCTCTGGATCAGCCCCTGGAAGAGACCTTGTTATCCTGTCTGCTAGCAATGGCCTCTGGCATGCAGGCACTGTCTAGTGGTCCTCCGTAGCACCAGTCTAATCAAGCTCATGTTAAAACAGCAGGAGCTGCTGGCATCTAAACTTGGACCGGACTTACCCTGGGAAGAGCCCCAACAGCCATCAGCAGCAATCACTGCCGCCGCTGCGATACCCACCCCCTGCCGCCCTCCCTGCTCTCGGAAACGCCTGGCGGGAGCCCCGCGGTGCAGCCTAATCGGTGTCACTCACACGCACGCTCATTGCCACAGCATCTGCTGGGGGACAGAACTAACATCCCTCTGACAAACGCTGGCAGAGCACATTGCTTTAGCATTGCCACACTGGGTCCCCGGAGGACTGCGTAGTAAAGAACAACAAGCGGGGACGCAACGTAGTAGTGTAACCTCATTTCCAACTTCTATTTTTCTTTAAGAAGCTGGTCCTGTGATGCAACCTTCTGATCAAAGCCCCTCGTTTCTACCCAGCAGTGAAAGGAAAAGGTTATGAAACTGTTAAGCAATTTACTACGTCAATTTGCAGCCCCGTGCCAGTGCTGCACAAAGTGTCCAGCCCAAACACACAGCCTGGCAGAGGAATAAAGCAGTGAGGGGGATACTGGGAAGACTTTGTGCTCGCGCAGAGAAGTCACGTATTACGTAGGCAATTCATGTGTTAGTCTCACCTCCCCTTTGATATTCCCTAAGAAACTCTTTTTGTTTTGCAAGTCAGACCACAAAAGTTCCTTGAAAGGCAGAGCAGTGGTGACAGTGGGGAGAGGTGCACGCAGGGACTGACCCAGTGGCACCCTTGTGACAAGTACTGGAGCCCCAGCAACAAGTAAACAGATTAAGGTGGGAGTTGAGGGAAATCAACCACCCCATTCCCTTACACTGGGGACTTCATGAGGGTTTTTTTTTCCCAAAGCAATGGCTCCGCATTCAGACAGGGTGGTAAAACTGGTTTAAACAGTCACCACCCTGACTGCCCCTCTCCCTCGGGTAATTTTGTTCCCACTATTGCTGCAAGGTGTAAACACCCGCATTTGAGAGGAGGTGGGGGAACCAATCTGGCTGAAAACTCCCTCCCTCCTCCCTTTCCTCTGGGCTATTTTCCATCTGGATCTATGCTCCCGTTTAGTTCATCCCCCAGCTAGGCAAGCAGTTGTGGCAGCGTGAGGCAGGGGATGATGCAGGGGCACCTGTGAGCAGCTGGGGGTGAGGGCGGGCGGTTGCGTAAACCAGCATTGCCCAGAGAAGGTATTTCCCCTCGCCAGCATTTTATGGTGTCGTGTTTTTCAGAAGACACAGGTCCCATCGTTCTTAGGAGATCTCATTATATTTATTTAAATTAAGATGGTCTGGGGGAGAACTGGGGAATATATTTTGGCTGGGTAGAGGTGGAAGAACAAACTTTATAAAATTCTTGGCTTTGGAGCCTCTCTGCCACATATGCAGAGTTACAGCCAAGATAGGATATAGTAACGTTTGTTCAGGTGTTTATTACGACAGCAATCTACCCACATGCAAAAATTGTCTTCCTCTTCCTCCTCAACTCAGTGGCAGGGGGGGAAAAGGTGTGTGTTCGTCAAGCAGGAGAGCAGCCACGGGAAAGCCGGCTGTGGTTTGCTGCTGCCTTTGTGCCTGCAGTGGTTTATCTGGCTTCAGCCAGCAGCACTACTTCTAAGGCAGCCAGGAGCCCAGAGCGAGCTTACACCGCAGTTTGGAAATGCAGATGAGTACTTTCTGCAACCTCAAAATATCTCCTCTGTGCCACTCAGCATGGAAAAGGCTGAAAATAGCATCTCTTCTGTGATGCTCCAAGTGAGGGGGACGCATGCAGGACCAGTAGCTGCCCTATCCCCTCTGGAGGGAGGGCGGTTTGAGACACATCTTGGTTTATCCATCATCACGTCAAATCCAATGATTGTTTTGCACTAGTGGGTTATGCCAGTGCAGTAACCAGGAGGAATATGTAACAACAATCAGAAGCATATTTGAGCAAGAAATCCCTATAAACTCTTATTACTGTTTACTGTACTTTACCTGGACCATAACAAAATGCCACAGAAAGCACAGTCGGAACTGCCTGTGAAGTACTTGACTTCAGCTGCCACTTGTGATAGTACGAGCAACCCTCTCTCAACTTCCAAATTATTCCTGCTCCCTTTTGGCCCCAGTAACAACTGATGGTCAAGCAGTATCCAAGCCACTAATCCGTACAACAAGAGGGAATATTTGGCATCTATGCAGACAAAACGCTCTTTTGACAATTAACGTGAAAATCTCTTTAACTGCTGTATGTTGTGCTCATTTAATTCTCCTAAGCAAACTGGAATCCAGTTGATGCAAGCACTCACACAGGAGTTATTTGCACAGAAGCCACCCTGCTTAAGAGAGAGAACAGGTGCTGGTGTCAACATGGACAATATTGCCATTGTGTTCCCAAGCAACTGTATTAGACGCATATAAGAGCTTATTGTTGTACGGTCAATGCTAACCTTTATCTCGGTCCCGAGATATAAATGAACCGGGAGCGCCATCAAGACTGATGGCCATTAAGTAAGCAAACAGTTATTTGTTTTCTTGTAATACCTCACAGCTGTTACAGAAGATTTCTTTATAACTCAGTATCCCAGAGCATATATGAAAAACGCTGGTGCGGGTTGACTCCCGTGCCTGTTCCCTTCGATTGGAGGCACAGACCGCTGCTGGAGTCCTGCAGCAATGACAACCAGACTGCCATTTTCAAGGTTGCTCGCTGCAATGGCCAGCACAGCCACCACGCGAAAAAGAGAGTCTCCATATGCGGCTGCAGAGTGACTTCACTGGCCAGCACAAATTTTGCCCGTGTCAAGCAATGACGCTTGATGGGCAGTGGAGAAGCAGAAAGGTACCACGGTACCGCTGCAGAAAGCTGTCCTACCCTCCTCACAGGTGGAGTGTGACAGCAAAGAGCGCAGATGTCTCTATAGCTCCCCACCTCCGCATGAGGAAGCCGAGGTGCGTACAAAAGCAAGCCTGTATCTCTTGTTGCTCTGCCTGTGTGCACCAGTCATAGCATAAGATGTCTTCTGAGGGACAAAAAGTAGAGGCTTTGATAAGAGCACTCACACATAAGGCCCCCAGAGGACTTTGAGCACTGGGAAGTGCTAGTACGCACACCCTACCTGTTTGCAGCTATACTGGTAAGATAAGAATGGAGTGACGGGTGAGGATAAAAGCAATAAAAAGGGAAGGCTTAAGGACAGGCAAAACTGGAGTCTACACATTGATTCTTCACAATGAATGAATCAAAATTACTTTGAAATATACACAGAAAAAAACAACTTCAAACACCTTTCAATAGTACAAAAAGAGAAAAAAGCCTGTCTATAGGGGAAAAGTTATTTAGTGTGGCAGTGTCGCCTTCACTCCTACTGTTGATCTTGCCACACTGGTGATTCCTGTAGAGAAAGAGGTCTTTAGAAGCAGATGCAGAGTGATAATTTCTTTTAGACTTGTCTATAGCGTTTCTCATCTAAATATTTGTAGGAGAAATTAAGAAAGCATATGTCTGCCAGGGCTCAAGCTAGGCTGCGGATATTTTGCAGAAGGGATGGCTCAACCTATCAGGCTATGCAATCCATCTCCTCCGACTGCTGCGATGCTTTCTTACTCCGAACAAAGACTCTGCCCTAGTTTACACATACAAAAGGCCGACGCGTTTTCTGCCTACAGAGAGGGAGCCGGCTCTCAAACCAAACACCTGCCAGAGAGGAGAGGGGATGCTGAGGGAAGAGGTCAGCAGGGCTTGAATTGTCCTCGCAGCACCAGTGGATCCGTCACTGTCCAGCCAGGGCTTTGTGTCACTCTGTGAAACAGGCTCAGAGCCGGGCCATCTCCCAAAGGCACACATCTAAGGGCAGCGCTGCTTTGAAAGGGCTGGGAGGTGTGGAGGAGAGGGGAACTTGCTAAGGAACCGAGCAGCCCTTTGATTTCCTCGGGGTTACAGCTCCGCAGTTATTTGCTAAGGAAAATAACCTGACTCTGTTGATCAAGTAGATGGCACTGTGATATCAAAGCTAATGAGGAAAGACAAGCAAGCGAGCGAGGCACAGATAAAAGGACAGGAAGATGAATCTTCATTATTGTTATGTTTCAATGTAAAATAGGGAGGTGTAGAAATTACCAAAGATGAAATATTTTCGGTGGGATTCTTTTGAGTACCTTATGTCTGGCAATTCACAAATCAAGAGGGGAATGGTGCCTAAGAAAGACTGTCACGAGCAATAGGCGAGATTTTCCTTCTAGGTCCCTATTTTGAATGAATAGAGATTTGCAGCGTTGCTCTAGAACTTCATGTTTCCAGACAGTCTTTTTATGGCTGAACTGGAGCATTTTTTCTCTCTCTCTTTTTCTATATATGCACATATGTGAAAGAATGAATGAAAAAAATGAACAGGAAAGAAGACTATTTGGTGAATTCTGTTTTGTGATGGGGAAGTTGCTTTGTAGTAATGAAGGCGAGAGTCTTAAAAAAAAAATAAGTTTCAGTTCATATTCACAAACAAGTTTTGGTGGGAGTTACGGTAGGCTGAAAGTCGTTGACTCCCAGGGCTTAAAATGAACTTGGTACAGATGCCCAGGAGGAAAGAAATGGGCATACCCTACAAAGCTTGACTCAGCCACAGCGTCCTGGCATCTTGACAGGCAAATCACTTTCTAGGCAGAGGTCCAGAGAAGTCAATCTGGCAAGCGAATCCTAACATATATTACGGGGAGCCTAACAAAAAGCATGGTTAAAAACAAAACGAACAGCTCAGAGAAACAATTTATTCAGAAAAAAAAACAGGGTGTAAACTTGACATCTTCCTATACAGGATAGTGGCTAAAACCAAATTTTGCATAAATACAGAGGATCAGTCTTTTTAAAGCAATAGGGTTGCTGAAATGAGTTCACTGCTACAAAAAAGGGTTCACAATCTGAGCCAAGGTACTTAGTTTCTTTGGGATAGGAGCCTGTCTTTACTTACATTGAGATGGAAAGTAATGATGTAACTTGATAAACCTAATTCTAGCTACTGAAATACACAATTTGTTCCTGTTAGTTAGATAATGGAGTCTTTTGCTGCCATCAGGCATTTGTCAGCACGTAAAATGCAAATACGTGTAGGAGTAGGCTGTGTGTGGACATCCTCTCCCAAATCCCGCTGTGGCGACGAAAGAGGTTACCGACTCCAACCATCATCCTGACTGCAAACAAATATGGGCCGGTTCACGCTCCTTAACTTGCTTCAGCTGAAAAGCGGCCCGACTCACTTTGTCCCTATACCACCTCAGCTAGCCATGCCTGGCTTGACCTCAACCAGGGAGCGCCAACAGGAGCTGATCCATCGGCTCGGCACGTTGGTGAGATGGTGACATCTGAATGAGTGACCTGTTCCACCCAGGCGGCTGGATAGGGAGGACGGCTGTGCGTGGCTGCTGGTCTCTTGCACACAGGTAGCAGCAAAGCAGAAGGCTGGCAGGGATCGATTCCTTCAGATTAATGGTCTTATAAGCCACGGAGATAGAAAGTTACATTACAGCAAAATTTAACGATAATGATGTAATCACCAGTCAAGAGCAAACGCACTGAAATAGCACATAGTGCTACTAATGAAATTCTTCAAAGCCTTATTAGCTGAAAAGATGGAAATGATTTTCTTTCAGGAGGAACAGAAACTGTTGTGTGGGTTTTTTTAATTATAATATAATGTTCTCTGCAATTTGCACAGCATTTTCATGGGCAAAATGTACATTTTTTATGTATGTGTCGGTGTGCCTATAAATACATATAAAATAAATGTAAATGTACACTGCAGAGTACAAACTTTTCAAGTAAGGATGTCCTTCAGGCTTAGGTGATTATACCGCTGCTAAGTTTTTGCTATACTCCAGTGGCATTCTGCTGGAATGAGATTCACCCCTGTGCAGAGAGCAAGCATAAAACCCAAGTACCATGTAAGTCCTACTTAGGTCTTAAGGACCTGGTTCTAATTCCATTGAAATAAACAGCAACATTTTCATTGTCTTCCAGTGGGAGCTGTTTCAAGGTCAATATATGGGATCAGTCCTATACATGCCCTTTGCTGGCCCAGTTGGAATGACACTTGAAGGAGCTGGATGTAAAATGCTTGGGAATAAAAAGAGGCGAAATAATACCTTGGTAGTAAAAGCCTTGGTAATTCTGAAGAATTTGCCTAATGTAGATACTGGAATCAAAACAGCCATTTGTTTCAAAGGTTCAAGGCTGTTGGGTAAATTTATTCTAACCAGGAAGCTGTCTTACCCAAATCTGACTTGAGGAGTCCTGTACTTCTGCTATATTCTGTGTAATATAATGCACAATACTGAGAAATGCAGTCAAATCTATTTAGAGCTTTATTATTATTACTATTATTTCTGCAGTACTAGGAGAATTTTGGATACCTTAGAGTACTAAAACATCATGTTCTCTGCTCTGGCAGCATTAACAGGGTTTCTGTGTGTTTTTCCACTGCATCATATACCCTTGCTCGGTAACACGATGGCATCTCCTTATGCATCTGCACAGAAAGTCGTTTATATTTCATAAATTCCAAGCATTTCACAGCTGATTTCCCATTACAGATAAGAAAGCTTTAGACAAGACCACGTCCAGAACACAAAGCAACAGAGAACCCTACGATCAGCCTTCACGCATCTTACAGGGACTCCTGGCCACAGCATTTCACTTCCCAGCTTGTATAGGGAAATAAATATATATTGGACTCCTTCTGGAATAACCTTACACCCAACTGCCAACTTTGCAAGTGTAAAAATACCGTGTGTGTGCTCAGTAAGTGATTTGCAAAGGCTCTGACCTCCCATAAATGAAATCCAGATTCCTCAGAACCAAGCAGAGGTGGAAGGCTAGGCCTGTGGCACATGTTTGCTTTTAACCTTGCCTGTTTCAGCAGTAAGCCAACTCAAAGAAAGCGCAGAATAGATATTTTTATAATAGAAAAAAAATATCACTACCTTTTTTTTTTTTTTTGATTTATTATTATTCCACATGAAAAACAGATGGTTTGACTCCTTGACAAGCTTAAAAAAAATGAAGAACTTCAAACAGAGACCGTACATGAAGAATTTCACCCCCACATGTCCGGTTGAGGAGGTTGTCCCTGAAAACCTTGCATTTGGTGAACTCAGTGAAGACATCAACTCCCCTGGTGAAATGCCAACTCCTGTTTTGCAGCTTCTGCAGAGGTGGGTAATGGGTCTGCAAAGTAGCCTCTCTGTTCTCCCGAAGATAAGTCTGTTGTAACAAATACAGCAAGTAGTGGCACAAATCAGAGGAGACCGTAGCGCTTTTTTTTTTTTATTTCCCCAGAGTCCTCACTGTCATGAAAAATCCACACACTAGAATCCAGCTCCCTTCAAGATCCAGAGCAGCAACTAACACATTTCAGAGGAGTACATGGAAGAACAGTGACTGAGGCCATCATGAAAATCTCCTGCTCTGGTGTAAAATAGTGCTGGGTCCTTACTGCAGACACCGAACAGATAATCCTGATGCTTTTGAAGCCCTATCTACCAAACAGTAGAGGGGACAAATAAAGGGAAGAAGTTGTTACATGCTGTTTAAATATGATGGAAGACCTTGACTTAGCCTTTCTGCTGCAAATAAATAATTCCCAATAACATTTAAAACACTGTATAAAATAATCAGGGTAACACAGAGTTACCCTGCAGAAATCTTTCAGGGTAATTCAAATCAGAGTTAAAATTCAGAGATAATATTGACCACCACCTTTAGAGGTGAAGACACAAGATGACTGGCTTGGCATTTAAGAGTCATGACAGCAACAGTTGTTGTTCTGCCTCAGTTTCTCCACCAATAAAATGCAAATAGTGGTATCTGCCCCTTTTCAGGAATTTTTCAAAGATCCACAAGCTCTACACCAAGAACTACCACCCCTATTGACAGATGAAATCCATTTGAAATCCTCCTCAAGTATCAATGAAAAGAAAATTCAAAGGAATCAGATCATATGTAGGGGTGTAGGGGTGTAGGGGTGATCATATGTAGGTGCTTTGTTAATAAGCTTTAAAAACAGCTCAACCTGAATACAGTTGAGAATCTAATGGAAGTATCAGCAGGGTTCAATATAAAAACGCATCTACCATCGGGAACCCATGCACACAGCCCGCCTGTAAGTGGTGCAGACAGAGACTTGCCTGGGTGATATTAAACTGTGCATGTGAAGAAGAAATGCACGCTTCCCTCCCAAGGCAGCAGCAGGGTAGGGTCGCCACACCAACGTGGGCCTCAGGTAAGGAAACAAGCCTGCCACCATCACCCCTCATTTTGCCACCACAGTTTTTGCCAGCGCTGGTGGCCTGAAAGTACCTCAGCGTGGGTACGGCTGGGGTATCGCCTGCCCCGACTCCGGCTGGGGGACACCTGCCACCTCAAGCGGGGTGGTTTTTGGGGCGGGTTTCTTTGTTAATTTTCAACTCGGCGGAGCTCTCCCTTGAGGCTGGCCACCCTATAGCCTCCTCCTTCCTCCGAGGGGCTGCCCCTGGCCTCAGCAGGGGGGAGCAGCCACCTCCCGAGGCCCCGCTGGGCAAACGGGGCAGCACCTGGGCCCGGCAGCTGGCA
>NW_009648444.1:2597754-2601237 GCF_000708025.1 Charadrius vociferus
CCCGCCTCGCCGGCTGCTCTGGTGGGAAGGGGCGGCGGCTTCCCTGCTCCCGCCGAGGCCCCTCGGGCTGGCTGAGGTGTCGCCCCTGAGCCTTCCCATCCCCGCTCCACGGGGGCCGGTTTTTTTTTGTGGCGAGCGAGGGGATTTTCTGGCAGATAAGCTTTTGGAGGGGATGCCGGGCCTGCTCGTTCCTGGGGGCCGGTGTGCGCGGCACAGCAGTGCCCTTCCCCAGCCCCGCGAAGGCCTCAGGGGGGTGAGGGGGGGTGTGAAGAGGTGCTGGGGGCGCCGGGGGCGCAGCCCTGCCCCGGTGCGGGGTTGTGGCAGTCTGGGAGCCCAAGGACAGCCTCTTGGCAGGGGGAGCCTCGCCGAGCCTCGCCTGGCCTCTGCAGTGCGACAGCCCAGCGGGTGCATGGCCTGTCTGATGTCCCCTGTGACCAGGCCAGCCCTCTCTCCAGAAACGTCACGGTGAGGGGAGGCTGGCATCCAAAACGTGGGGCTGCCCAGCCCCGAGGGGGGCTGTGGGGCCAGCAGCAGCAAGCGGCAACCGGGAGGGCATGGGCAGGGCTCCAGGCGGCTTCCCAAAACCCAGTGAGGGCTGGGGGTGTGCAGCCTCAGTATTACGCATTTTAGTAACGACGTTGTCTATTTGTGTGCCGCTTCTTTAGCACTGGGTTTGTATGGTTTTGGTCCACTGACTTACAAGCAGTTAATTCTGACGTCCATTGGTGTGAGAGAGTGCTCAGTCCCCAGGGGGCTGCCAGCACATGACCTCATCTAGAGAAAAGTCACTTTACTTAGCGGGAATAAGCAGCCTACCACTAACCTTTGTTTTATTTGGGAGGAGCATCTGGGAGGCTTCCAGGAGTTGCAAGAAGAACTACAATTTACTCCTCTTTACTGAGGTGGTCAAAGTACAGACTAAAGCTAAATGAAGTGCCTTGTATGCATTTCCCTTTACTGTGAATAGGGGTGCTAGTAGAGGATAAAATCTTCGGGATTTATGTTGGCACCTTATATTGTTGTTGATGTTTGTGTTTTGGTGCAATACTTAGGCTTTTAGTGTGTTGAAAAATTTCCAAGTAGTTTGAAAAGCATAAGCATCCACTACAGTGAATTTTGTTCCTTTCTACAGTGGGAGTAAGACTGAGGAGCAGATTGGGCCCCCATTAAGTTAATGTCAATTTCTGCTGGTTTCAAGGCATGGTGTTTCATGTCTAGGGCCAGGGGATTTATCCCATCCCTTGCTTACTCTTTTGGTCAGACTTTGGCCTACTATGTTGGGGGATTTTCTCTTTGTGTTCAATGAAACTCAGTTTATTGGAAATACAGTGAAGTCACAAGGGCACTATTGCTGGAAACCCAGATGAATTCACTGATCATTGTGTATTGCCAGGAAGGAGAAAAAGAAAAGAGAATGAAAGGATCTTCTCATCTTTACATAGCTTCTATTCCCAGATAGTCAGAAGAGAAGTGTAGTATTGAATACTAAAGCAATAATTTTGATTCTAATGAATCCTTATCAATCAATCAAATTCCTGGTCCTGCATGTAGGTTATTTTTTAGTCCTTGCAATTAAACTTGAGAAAAAGTTTAACTGATGCATAGTTGTGGCGTATCATACGTTTCTGTAATGCATAATAGTTAGTAATAGCAACATCTTATGGCATATCTTTAGATTTGTAGTGTTATTGTTTGGTTTTGTTTTTCAGAGAATGCAGATGGTAAATACATTTCCCCATTTCATGACATTCCACTGTTTGCTGGATCTAAAGAGGTATGTGTTTATACCTTGAAACACAACTAATTTCAAAATGTTAACAGTTTTGTTGGTATTTAGGTAAAAATGCAGCTTTTAAAGTATTGTTGGGGCTTTGGTTTGGTTTGGGTTTTTTTGTTAGCACTTAACAGACAAATGTATAGCACCAGAAAGGACCACTTTAATCCAGGCTGATTCCTTATGTAACAATAAGGACACAATAAGCGCAATAACTCCACCAAATTTTCTCTGCTAAGTTCAGTAACTTGCAGTGAAACATAATGATTACTGTGTAGACAAGCCTAGGTGTCACTAAGTCTCCAAGTGACTGAGGGTGCCGGGAACCCTCTTTGTATCTTGTGTTAATTTTCCGCTATGTTTAAGGTTTGTGTTTGTGTGTGATTGAATTCATTTTCTACTATTACTCTTTTTAAATTGACATTTTTCTACACCTGCAATTGAAAGTGTACGTTTCCATGCAGTAGGAAATGTACAGCACACGCTTACACAACTTATGGTGTATTTCATTAATTCCCAAAAGGAGCATTATAATTGGAAGCCAACAAAAATGCCCAAGAGAAAAGTGGTAATCGCACCTTTCGAGAATCACAAGGCGTGAGGTGCAGCTGAGCACTTTCACGTCTTGTTAGCCACACTCCCTGGAGTTTCATTATAGCAATAATGAAACGCCTCTTTTATGTGTCACTGGTGGGAACTGCCAGTCTTTGGTTTAGGCTTAGGTTTGCTTGTTATGGTATGCTTGTTACACAAACAGGTTGGGAGGGTTTTGGCTGTTTTCTTGATTTGTTGCTGGGTCTCTATGGATGATATGAACAGAGAGGAAGGTCAGCAGTTGTAACGTGTTCAGTTTGAGACTTCTGAACTAATGAACCAATCTCTTGAATTATTTAAACTGAGAGATTAAAAATATGCATGAAACCTTTTTGATCAGCAGACCGTAAGCGTGCTAGTCAATGGAAAGGTAAGTCTCCTTCAGAGAGTCGTTGCTAAGATGCTCTGTTCAGTGGGTGCTATTGCTGGAAAAGCAGTGGGCATTTTCGTCACATGTTCCCTGGCGGCCTTGCTGTCCCGGCATATGGAGTTTACGTTTTGGAGGGGTGGATTACAGTCTGTGATTTTTCTGCTGATTAAATTATAGTACAGCGATGTCTGATCAATGTGGAGAGACTTTCATTTTGATGTGCGAGCAAGGAAAGAGCATTCCACAGGATATAGGGGCCTGAGGGGGGAGCAAAAAAGGAGTCATTGTGAAGGTCTCCGTTAATTTTGCCTTCTTTGCTATAGGAGGATGTAAGGAATTGTGTGTTATATTCTTTCCCTCCCCTGGTCTAAGTTTTGTGGACTTTATTGTATGATGGATAGCTCCAGCCTTATTTTCCATACTTATTTTGTTTTTTATTTTGTCTTTTATCTTTTTAAAGTGAACAGAAGGATGACTGTTTTTAATCGGTTGAGGACAGGCCTAAATTGCTGCTTACATCTTTTAGTAGCTGGGAGAAAGTGCATGTGTCCTTGTACGTTTTTATCTTCCTCTGTTAACATCTAAAAGGTTATAATCTCACAATTAAACAGAACTGAGTACTTTTAAAAGTTACAGTTTGGGCCTTTATGTTCACAAAGGGATGTTTCAATTGCATTGAAAACTACTGTTGTCTGTATTTATATGAATACAGTATTGCACTCTAATGTACTTTATACACTTCTTC
>NW_009648444.1:2601283-2603433 GCF_000708025.1 Charadrius vociferus
AAGACTACTGGAACTGAGGTACTGCTAAGCTGTTGTTTGGGGTTTTTTTGTAACTATTCCCTCTTTCCAACATCACTTCGCTATTCTGCAAAGCGCACTTGCTCTCACTGAATATAGTTGACATATCTTTAAATGCAAGTCTTTTAGGAGAAGAAGGCTTAAAGGGATTTAATATTCTCCTCTTTGAATGGGCCAGAAATGTCAGCATTCTTTTATTCATCGAGATGTTCTCAAAGGCGAACACTTTTATACCATTCTTTGAAAGGTTCATTACGGCTGTTGCAGCGTAGATACGTTACCTTTTTTGCTATTGCATTCATAGTCATTTGCAATAAAACCTCCATTAATGAAATATTCATTATGCTCTGACTGTGGGTAATCTTTGATATATATACAAAACTTCAGAAATTCCTAAGTGTGTTAGGGCAGAAATTAGACTTAGTATCTGCTTTTTAGGACTGAGGATATGTTGTTTTCTATACTCATATGGGAAGTCCAAAGAGAGAAAATCACATCTAATGGTTCAGCATTAACCAGCACTGAAGTTAAACCTAACAGAAGCCCCAAAAAACCATGGAAGGTCTACTCAGGCTTTTTCTGCCAAACAAGATTTGTTTATGCAAGTGTCTTTTCCAAAATGTAGCATTTTTTGCAGTGCTTTCCCTGGCACAGGAGTACCTGAAATTTAGTTGAAGAAAGTGAAAGAAAGAAATGAAACAAACTATGCTTTAAGGCCATGATGTGTTCTTGGGGTGAGGGTTGAGGGGTGCCCCAATCTTTACCTTTTCATAGCTGTTTGGCCAGTCATACTGCACAACTGTAACT
The DNA here is from genome assembly GCF_000708025.1 of Charadrius vociferus. Taxonomy (NCBI): domain Eukaryota; kingdom Metazoa; phylum Chordata; class Aves; order Charadriiformes; family Charadriidae; genus Charadrius; species Charadrius vociferus. Next base: position 2,602,109 of record NW_009648444.1, read on the forward strand.
TCCCATCTGATGTGAAAGAACTGTCCTAACTGTTTGGGTTCTCATAGTTTGGCAACTACTGTGTGGTGCACTGTTCTTTCTACTGTACAACAGTCCCCACACAGTCCTGCACTATGTATTTCCTCTCCCTTTGCCCTGTGATTCATTCAAGCTACAGTGCCTAGGTAACGCTTTTTAGATTTTCCGTTGCTTGATGCCAATTTAAGTACTATTTAGTAGGTCTAGAATCATGTCTAAAAGAAGGATTGTTGACGAGTATATGCCAGTAGCCTTTCTCAAAAATCATTGTCTTGCAACATGAATTCTTAGTTACTGTTCTTGCTGAAAGTCAAGTATTCCATTTCTTACCTGCTTACAAATACCGTGACAATACCTTGCTAGTTGCAAAGATGCAAAGCCTCATTTACGCAGTCTAAAACTGTTCAAAACTGCATTTGTCTGTGTAGTGGGAAGCACAATAGCTTGTTGAACCCCATGTTTCTAGTACCCTTTTTCTGACCTCTGCATCAGCCTATGGAGCCGGGGGCAAAAAATGCCAGTGAGGCTGAGCAGCTCTTGCTTTCTGGGCCAGTGTAGTCTCCAGAGCTGCTTCATGTAACTCCTGCTATGAGAAACCTCTGGACTGTGGTTTAATAAAACTACAGAAAATGAGCAAAGGCAAGTGTACATTCCAGTCTTTGTGGGCTTGAGATGCGAGTAAGCAAACAAACGTGCAGGCTGTAGGCATCCCAGACATGCTTGGTCTTTGTTTAGATGGTGAAATGTGAGAATGCAAATCATTTAGAAAACTCTTTTTCATCATCATCTTTGAGAGTTGAGGAGAAGAGAGAAAATAGAGGGATCTTTGTGTTCAGGAAAGCAGTTTCTTCTTACACTGGGCTCTTCAACAGCTCTCCTCACCTTGACCTGGTGGGAAATGCATCCATCTGTGCCTGTATGCAGGGAAAGCACAGCTTAATCAAGGGGTAAAGTGAAAATGAAGAATTTGATGCCAATTTCTGAAGACCTTTGAAGCACTGTACTGAACTCCTTACTCTCCTCTAGGGACACAAAGACTACTATTGATACCTGGTGTTCAGTTGATCCTTGCACTGAATTTGGCCAGAATTCAAAGCTGGTAGTTCCTCATGCCCTGGAAGCACAGTGGCATCTTTAAAACTTGTGCTTTTAGGGTGGCAGTTATTTTTTACTCTTGGCAAGGGCAAGCCCTCTCAAGAGTGTGTGTTAAATTACACTGAACTGGTGTTCATCAAATGGCAGTTTAGCTATGGAAAATGAAGATAATTCTGTATGAGTCTCCTCAGTCTGTCTAATCTACATTAAAT
>NW_009648444.1:2603456-2658494 GCF_000708025.1 Charadrius vociferus
CTTTCAACATTCATGGGATAGGGGAACGAACATCATACAAGTGTCTGGTAGCTGCTTTGCAGTCTCAGCTTTTACTTGTAAGGGAGATGCTGTGGTGTTTCTGTATGAACTGTTCTCAGTAGTGCATCCATTTCTTGCAACATTTTAGACCTTTCCAAATCTCAATTAAATTTAGCTTTGCAGCCACTCTTGACAACTGATCTCTTTGCTTTCACAGATGTTTTTTGGCTGTTTGAAGACTAGAGAGAAGTTATTTTGAGGGAGAAACTGTGCTGAAAGAAATCATATTCAGCTCCAGTCTCAAAATTATTACCAGCTTGCTATCTGAACCTCTGCTTTGTCTTAAGCATTGCAAGCACTTGGAATCCACTCCTGCCCAAGTAAATCTTTGTGAAAGGTATCAAAAGTTTCACATCTCTATCTGCAAGAGTGGATGTTCCCTCTGTGGTTACAGTCAAAACTGTCAGAGGCTGATTGTTGAATATGGTCTTCCATGTCTAGCAGGAAGAAGGTTTGAAGAGGTCATCGTTTTCTTTTCAAGACAAATGTGACATGTTGCTTCCCTGCGGTAGTGGAAGAGTTTCTAATCTACTTGTCATTGTATGTCTTTGGTAAAGGATTCACATGTCGTCTCATTCAGAGGACCCAGGTGTTCTGGAATGCAAAGTTTTACTTAAAATGTTGGCCTTGGTAAGGAATCTGTTCAAGTATTTAGAGCTTATAGTCCTCTAACTTGCAGACAGCCACAAGAGCATTCGAAAAAAAAATACAAAGAGGGAAACAAGACAGTTCTTGGTTTTTTGCATCCTGCAGGTTGCACAGTGCTAGAATGCACTTGTGGACTTGAATTGAATTGCTTCTGTCAGGCAAAACCTTCTGATAAATTAACTAGTCAGGTGAGATATAAGGGGTCATCAAAATAGTCATGCAGTCTGAATAGGTGATCTGATAGAGGACCTCATGCTTGGAACAGTGTTCAAAACTGGTGTTGAGAGTTGTCTTATGATAAAGTTAGTATGTTTCATAAGAAAGGACAAGCTGTCATCGTTTCCCATGCAGTACAGGTGCAAACTTTGTACTGACTTTGTATTCTGTCTTAACTACAGCCTCTGTAACCTTCTTTGGTCACATAAGACATGTTTTCGGTATATGTAACCTGGGCTGTAGTGTGTCCATTATGTGTATTCCGGGATTTGTGCATTTAAATTTTAGATTATCAGCGAAGCTTTCATCCTGATGCTTGAACTTCCCCAGCCTTTTTCTATGGATGCATCCAATAGCAGCAAGCCTTGATTTGTGTTCCTGTAGATTAACAAATACTGAGAATAGAAGTAATCTTCACTCAGTGGTCCAGTTCAAATCTACTGGAGTAGAGTTGGTTTACTGAGGAAAGTTGCATCAGCGATTTGATCAATCTTAACTTCAAATAAATGGTTCCTTAAACTTGAGAAAGTCAGTGTTTCATTTTCATTTGTGTCATGGTTATACAGTGAGTAGTTTTGCAGGTGAATGTGACCAATAACTAGTTTATCAGCTAATATGCCTGACACCACTTTTGGGATACCTGTAAAGTAAAAACTTACATCGTGTTCGTGATTCCCTTTTCACTATGACGTGAGGGAAGTACACTATGAAGAGGCACTTCGCATTTATGCTGTGCACTGCATTCCTTTTTTGCTATGTGGCATGTTAATTTATATTGGAAAAGTTCCACTGGCTTCTCATTTAGATACAGTATATTTGGTCTCCAGATGTTGCTGGCATCTGGTTTGTTGTTTTCATTGGCAAATACCTTCTAGCAAGTGTTACACTGGGAATGCTTATAACGTGGGTACTCATTTTATAAGCAAGCCCATCTCTGTTTACTTCTGGGTGTGTTTCATGACAGTCCTTATTTTCCTTCTCCTTTTTTTCCTTTTTTTCTTTTTTCCTTTCAGACATCATCCTTTGTTCCCACTGCTGCTGAACTGCAGCTAATCTTTTTCATTCTTGTTAGTCCTCAGGTGTGTGCTGCCATGTTCAGTTGATGGTTGATGAGAATCCCTGCAAGATTGCAAATGAGCAGACGGAAAAGAAATGGAAATTATAGCTGCTTTTTCTTCTTGCTGTCTTGTCAGCTCAGAGCTTCTCAGTGAGGAAGGGTCAGCAGCCCCCAAATGCTGCCTCTGATGCCTTCAGAGTTGTTTTTAAGCACTCTGCTATAAAAACGACTAAAGTAAATGCAAGCTTTAGCATATCTCTTCTCCCTGTCATGCAGCGGTGATGGTGAATGGCAATCAGGCCTTAAGAAGTGGTGATGTTTGTCACTTAATTAGATTATACTGAGTTTTCTGTTCCTCTCTTCTCTCTTGTTTTGTCACTTTCCTCACTCGGCATAGGTGGCTCCACTTCCATTTCAAATTTGCTGAACCTTCAGAGTTGAGCATTAGGTGTTGCAACCCTTGGGCAAAATCATACCTATTCAAAACCCTCCCCTCAAATGCACCAGCTAAGGAACTTGGGAAGACTGGGAAAGGAAATAGTTGGACAAGAAAGGGAAAGTTAGGTAAGGAGGAATTCTTTCCGAGAAGGGTGTATGGGACTCGAGAAAGGCAGGTTGTAAAAATAGTGTCAGAAATGCCCTTAATTTTTTTCTTCCTGTGATATTCAGGTTTCAAATAATCAAATAATCAGCCAGAGCTAGCAGTTATTCTTGGCTATCAGTCTTAGTGGAGAGAATGCTGACTCAAGGTTTACCCGGATACAACAGTCTGTATTCTCCTTGCTTTTCTCAACACTTGCTGTATGAATATGTTGAAGTATATTTGTATATCTTTTTATCTTTCTGCGGCTTTCATATTTCAAAAACCCCCAAACTGTTCCTGTTCTCTGTAGGAAAGGGACATTTTTGCTTCTCTCAGCAAAACCGATATCATGATACATTAAAAATGATGTTCAACTGAAATGGAATGCAGTAAGTTGCCAAGCAGTATTAAAGAAAACACCCCAATAAAGCAAACATTTATATTTTATGTGAGTTCCAATGTAATGTACTTATTGTGTAGTTCTTAGGAAATAAAGGATATAATTTAATTTAGACATACTGTTTGTTCCTTCTGATGTCATTTTCTGCTGATTTGCATATTCAGTTTTAGGAATTAGGAAATGCCCTTTTGACTCCTCTGTGTTGAGCAAGTGATTTTTTTTTTTTTTTTTTTTCCTATCACCTCTTCAAGGTATAATAGAGCATAAGTGCAAGTATCTGTCTTGTGTTTATATTAACCCAAAGTCAAACAAGCTACCTAATACGCTGAGCTGAAAGTCCTCTGGGCTCTGTCAGGTCGCTTCCCCTGGCAGATGGGTTCTGTCCCTTTTTCTGAATCTAGGAAACTGTTTCCTCCTCTTTTCTTGCATGATCCAGGAGACTGTCCTTCTGAAGCAACCGTCAGCCAGCAGAGTTGGCATGAGGCTAGCCTGTAGGAACTACTCCATCTGGCCTGTTGTACAGTCTGCTGTCATGAAGTGGAGTCCCTTCAACATTAGGCACTTGCAGAGTTGGATTAAATCTGGACTGCAGTGAGCAGTGATCTCATAGGCAGACCAGTTGACTGCTGTCAGACTAAGGCAGTTAAATGGTAAACTTTCCAAAGCAATAATTTTCGTTTCAAGAAAATCTTTTTTCTTTTTCTGTCACGGGAAGGTGTTTTAAATGGGCTGTTGAAACAATCTCACCATTGAGGGGGTAGAAATGCTCACCTGGGGGTTTGGTGAGGTGGAATTTTTTTGTTTTACTGATTTAAAATAAAGATAAGAATATCAATTACCAGATGCATTCACCATCCAAAACTAACCACTGAATGGCATATGCAGATGGTAATCTGTGAAGACAGGTGGTGTCTGACACTTGCATTTCTGTTTGCAGCTGAGGCAGCGATGGTTTTGCAGCAAAGGATGGGGGAGAACATTAAAGTGGTCTGAAGGAATAGGTGCTTGGTCTGGGAAAATAAAAGTGGTGGAAAAATACCCGGGTGATACTTAGGCAAGGAGGGAAAAGACAGGAAAGAGGAGGAAAAAACCGCCTAAAAAACCAGAGGAGTATACTTCTCTGTATCTGTCAAACTATCTAGTATGTGCTCTCCTTTCCACACCAGTGAATCCTGTCTCATCACACTGAAAATGTGATTGCCCTATAAATAAAACTTTTTATTTTTAAATGTAAGCACTGCATGAAGTTATTAATCTCTTGTAAATGCTTGTGGCAGCTTAGCATTAGAGAGAGTACTTTCGGGGATTTTTTTTGCATACAAATTAATCTGTCAGGCTGTCACATTTAAGACTCTTGACAATTCACATTTGACTGATACCACAAATTATGAAGGCCTGGTCTTATAGCTGAGTTAAGTCCAAGTAATATTTTTGTTTTTGAGAGCAGTATTGTGTTCATTTCAGTCCAGTTTTTGTCCAGCCCTGAGAGCTGTTTTGGTGAAGACCTGGAATAACTCTTGACCAATTAAAGTTCCAAACCAAGATTTACAGGCTGCTGAAGCCATTGTATCTGACATGGTCAGGAAAATGTACAGTGACATGTAAACAACACAAATACAGGATTGGGGTGGATGAGAAGGCATTGTGTACAATTCCAGAAGTAGTTTGTAAGTTTTCTGCCTGTGGATACCAGTCAGAACAATTCTTTGACCTGCTTGGCAGTTCCCTAAGAGTTTCTTGTCATCACTGGCTTTCACACTGTGCATTTCTTTTTTTCCAAGTGTTTCCCAGATGGATGTGCAGACTTTAGTTGGCGCTCCTCCAACCCTTCCCTTACCTGCTGCTGCATGTATGTTGCTTTGTTCTGTCCGCTTCCTTAGCATTGACATCTTTCAGCTTTCTTTCTGATTACTTCTCTGTTACAACCGTAGTTATATACGTAAGGTGTACTTTATGAAACTGATCTGAAGCACACCTCTTCCCCCCCACCTTGTTTTATTTGGTTATGACCTGATCGGAAAAAGTGATTCCATCTGACATGCCACGGACTGCAGTATGGGCACAGTACTTTTGGATGGTGAATTTAATTAAAATTTACTGGGAATTTGCCGTCAGGATTGTGCATAGCTTGTTATCTCATGGGAGAAATGCTGAGTGACAGTTGGGATTTTCCTTTGCTTTCTTGCTTTCCGCATTCCAGGTTTGTTTGGGAGGAGAAGATCATAGAACCATTGGAATTACTTTAATCACAGTGTGGCATTGACCCTGGTAATGGTATTTGTTTGTTGCAGCTGCAGGATACAAGGAGCAAAAATACAAATATTTGAGTCCCCTGGAGCCTTAGTTGCAGTGTAGTTAAACAGTCAGTTCTAGTCTTCAGTTGGTTTGACTTTATTCTTTTTTTCCTACAAATTTCTGCAAAAACATACTTCGTCCTTCCTGAACTGTGGCAATTTTTAATACCAATGCACGTTTTCTTTGGCTATGAAGAGATGTCCCAGGCAATGTGATGTTTTGGGATTATTTTAGTAATCTAGGAGAAAACAGGTTGTAGACAATGCTGTGTGGTTTGGTCTAGTTACTCATTTCGATTAATACTCTACTCCTTGGTAGTACTTAACTGACAGCTTCAGGAAAAGAAACCTTACAGCAATTACACAGTTTCCTCTTTTGAAAATGTCGCTTTAACCTCCTCAGTAAGAAGAGCGTAGATTACTTATTTTTCTTCTAAAAGCATGAAGGTTTACATATTTCAGGTTTATTTCCCCCAGACTCCCCTTCTTAAACCAGCTTTCACTTTGTTTCTATTAGGAAGAAGGCTAATACAAACATGAGGTGTCTGTGTCCACATCCTTGCTCTGCCATCACTTTTGGATTCATTTTGCCTCACTTCAACCAGATTTGACTGAGAATCAGAAATGTCAGTAGTTGTTGCATTTGCATGGGTTTTTAAAAAAAAAAAATAAAAATGAATGAGGCAGAAGAGGAGGGCCTGAAGAAATAAATCTTCAGGGGAAAAACCAAACCATTGTCCTTTCCAGTGCTTGAAGGAAAGCTAACTCTGTCCTATAGGACGTCCAGTCCTCTTTGAGTAGTAGACTGAACCACTGCCTTGTGACAAACCATTCCATGGACTTTCTGAACATTTTGTGAAGAGTAATATTGATCTGGGAATAGAAAACATCACATGGATTTCCACTGCTTGTAGTTGTTAATATTCTCAAAGGGGTGGGGAAAGGGTGAACCAAGGAGGTTGAATATCATTTTGCGGAACTAAGTGAATTGTACTTAAAGTAAAAGCAGCTGGAATAGAGAGATATGATGTATGTTGCTGCTGAATACAGAGGAGAGAATTTGTCTTACTGTAAAATACTGATTACCAAGTGGATTTCATTTTCAGTTCTGTCATTGTTTTTTGTTTTAGGTCCTGTTTAATATGATTGTGGAAGTGCCTCGTTGGACAAATGCAAAAATGGAGGTAATTAAGAAAAATACCTTGATTATATAGGTATCTGTGAAAGTTACAACAATGCAGTGGCTTCCAATAGTTGGAGTTTAATCAGCGTGTGGATTACTCTTTACACATAAAATTGTTTCTGTTTAAAAAATTAATTTGAAGTTGCGCATACAGACACTTCCCTTGCAATTATAAAGTGTTGAGGTTCTAATTTTCTTTCCCTCCTGCAGGTGAGTACTTGATATTCTTGACAGCCCTGTGACTGCAGAGTGCAGCACACCTGCAACAGAGTCTGGCTTGCAGGGCATTGTCCAACATTTAGTCGTACTCTTGCTTGCTCATACAGCATTACACTTGGAGGACTTAATTCCTCTCATTTCCACTGTAGAGTGTGCTAGGCCCAATCCTGACAAATGGAGTTGCAAATGAAAAAGCATTTCCTTGTGACAAAAAAATAGTTGGGGACCTCACTGACTGAAAGTATCTAGTGCTGGAGGGAGATACTTTAAAAGTAGAGCCCAGTAGGTTGTTCCTCTGCAGTTACAATATAGAAGCTGAGTAACGTTTTGCCTGTAGTGTTTGTGAGTGTTTGTGAAACAACAGATTTACCAAGATATGTCCCATCTTCCTGAATGTTTGTATTAATTTTAGGGATGCTTCCTGGATGCTTTTAAGGAAGTTTGTGGTTGAGCTGTTGATTATTTTGATTATTAAAAATAACACCAAAGAAGCTCCCCAGCATATTATTTCAGAATTCTGTTTTCTCCTTTCTCTCTTGCTGGAAAATCATTTGAACTGTGTTTACCACCACAGTTGCTACTCTGCAAGCAGGGTTACCTTGGATATTTACCTTGTATTTTAAGATGATGATTTATTGAGGAAGCTGAGTTCTCTTTTGCAGAGCTTCCCTTTGACAATGCTATTTGAACTCTGCATAAAGGTCAGGTTGCTGTCCCTCCCCTTCTCGTGGCATGTTCTGTCAAGGGTAGAAAAGTTTACTGTTCTGTTAGGTTCAGAAATCAGTGGGTTTAGACATTTCTGGCTTGATAGAGGAGACCAGATGTAGTTCTCTAATATATAACTTTTAATATACTTGAAATTTCCTGCATTAATTGTGAAAGCAGTCCTGCTGTCCAGACTGTGGTAAGGTGCTAATACTAGGTCTTGTCTGCATCTCGGTGCTGAGATTCCCTCACACGGAATGGAGACTGTAGAAAATTAAACCTTACCTTAGGGCGAATGTTTCCCACTGTTACATCCCCAGTGCCAGATCTCCTGCTCATGAGTTTGTTGTATTTCTGTTCTTCTTCCCTTGATTTTACTGAAGGTGGTTTTCACGACACTTTTGTCTGCTGTTGTCAGTTACTCCTCTTTGTCCCGGTTTACATCAAGAAAAAGCATTGCTGAGCTCCACTTCTGTCAAAGTCCCAGGTGGCATATTCGAGGTCTTCACTATTAAGTTATGACCAGAAGCAGGTAGAATCAAGTGTGAAAACAGAAATGTATGAACCTTGATCTCAGCTCTTGGGGAAGGTTTACTTGTGGAATAAGTGCATGCTATTGACAGCTTGGTGTAGTTCAGAAAGGTGGAATTCCTTTGGGATGGTTTTGGTGGTGGTGCTTTAGGTAAATTACAAGGATGTTGTAAAATGAATGTGGACTAAGGGCTATGTGCTTATGCACGCAAACTACGTACCCTCTGAGCTTGTAACAACTGTGATGCCTTTCAGATGAGTGTTTGTAAGCAAGAACCAAGCTAACATGGGTTGGGTTGCGGTGTGGAGTGTCAAAAAGATGGTTGCAGTGAATTGGCTGATGCATGGTAGGTAACTCATATGGCAGAGGGTTTGTATTTGAGGTTTTGGGGAGGATGATGACAATAATAAACAGTTCAGTGTTAATTAGTTCAGTCCTTCTGTGAGTGCTTCTTTGGCAACAAGAATGCCGGCTTCTAATGCTAGCTTAACTTGTTCCAAATCTGCATTAAGTTGGCATTTGGTGACTATGCAGGACTTGTGCTTACTAAAAAGCATTTGTATGCTGAGAGGTGATGAAGAGAAGGGGTACATGCAATGGGAGAGCAAGAAACAGAGGGTGAGAAGAAGATGAAACATCTCCCCTGTCGCTGTCAAAGCCCCTGTTGTCAGAAGAACTTGTGCCACCATTCGCCTGTGTGTTGAACCTGTACTATAAAGTGCAACAGCCTCTAGCTTAAGTTCCTTTCAGTATTTACGGTTGACCGTGATAGTCTCCTTATAAATTTATGACTTTCTCTTCTAGATTCATTTTTTTCCTTGCATACTTCACAACGTTATTTAAAACCTTAATAAGCTGCTTTTTGAACGTGACCCTTGAGATTTAGAGTGAGGCCATCACACTTTTAATACTTCTCAAACCACAAGCACATGCTCCCAGATGGATCTTTCTAACTGGTTGGGTACAGAATGAATTGCTTTCCACTTTACCATTCTCCCTTTCTCTCTCTTTTTTCACGATCTGCTTAGATTGCCACTGAGGAGCCGTTGAATCCCATTAAACAAGATATAAAGAAAGGCAAGCTTCGATATGTGGCAAATATCTTTCCTCACAAGGGTTATATATGGAATTATGGTGCCCTCCCACAGGTAACATTTTTGTTATAATGGTGAAAGTTTTCTGTCTTCTGTGTAAATTGCCTTGTAAATCTTGGGTACTGCCTGAATGCAAATCAGTTGCAAGAGGGATGTTTCTCTTTGATACATTTGTAAATTAGGATTTTTTTATGTTGAGCTTTATTGCATCTATAAATTTTGATCAGAATTTGGGTTTGGGTGTAAATATGTGCTGTGTTTCAGGAAGGAGTTAAATGGTCAAGAAATCTCAAATCTTTAGTCTGTGTCTGTACTGTAGTGACAGAATTAAACTGTCATGGTCTGTCATTTAAGAATACTTTGTCAAGTAGCCCTTTTCTGCTTAAGCAAGGCATTTTTTTAAAAACTAATTTAGGATTTTCATGTATTGCAGCATAAATTTTAATTGCTATTTCTTAATATCTTTAACAAAGAGGAACACAAGGGCTGTTCTTTTTCAGATTAAACCTCAACTGCCTTAGTTAACTTTTCTCTGAACTGTGAGACTTTACTGATCATGACATATTCAAAATTTTGAGCCTTGAAAAAGCCCGACAAATGGCTGAAATTTTGAGCGTAATGAAAAGTTTCAAACTTTTTTCATTTCTGTGAATAACACATTGGACTTAAATTATTACTAAAGAACATGATGGAGCTAGAAAAGAGTAATTTATTTTCTTTATGCTTAACTGCATAAGCAATGAAAGTTTATTCCTGGAAATCTGCTTATGTGTTTGGTCCCCGAAGAGGAGATACCAGGCAGATACTGGAATATAACAATGAAGTTCTTACCCAGTGAGCAGTCTCAGTAGACAAAGTTTCCAAGTAGGTATAGTTGGGAACCAGCAATTCCATTTAATGTTTTGAAATTCATGTGTGCCTTAGTACAAAGTCAAAATGAAACATTTGAATGTTTTCCTGCACAAAGTGCATGATTTTGGACTGATGACGCTTTCCCCAGGAGAAATGTTCAGCTTCCCTTGTTACCTTGTGAGTCAGAGAGGGCTGGAGATAACTGTCATTTTTATTTTCTATAATAACTTTAAAATACCAGTTGGATCGTTACACCTCCAATTGTTGAAGTCTAGATGATACTCCAGATTCCTACTAGCATCTGTAACATATAAAATCCAGTTCAGCGTCTCTGTTGTCACAAGAGGACTTTTCATCAGTATCAGCAGGTGCCGGAAGTTCAACCCTAGTATGTGGTGTAAAGAGATGTGTTTGTGGCTGCTGTTTTATGCTGCGGAACAGGGAGTTAAAAAATGATGGTAGGACTATCACTATTGCAGGAGTTGCTGTACTGTCCAGAGAACAATACCGTTCCTAGAAAGCTTTCCTTCTAACCTACAAGTGGAGGCATGCAGCTGGGCAGGAGAATAGTTACTGGTATAACACAGCCTTAAATAAAAAGCACTTGCTAAAAAGCATATTGCAAAAATAAGTTTTAAGTTTAAAATTCTCTCTTAACTCCACTTCAGCATTTTTTTGGTAATGATTCTGTTACATAAACACCTGAGCATTTGCTTTTTACCGTTTTGCCTTTTAGTATCGGTCAAGTTCTCAAGAACACATTTGAGGTGGAGGTTTTACCACAGACAGCAGGAGCTAACAGTATAGCTGCCTGGAAAAAAAAAATTCCAACACCCTTTCAACAAAATTTCATTGGACTCAAAATTCTTACCAGGAAAACTTCTCAACTTTAGAATGAGTTACTCATTGCTAGCCAGTAAGAGACAAAGCAAGTACTGGTCTAGTAATTCAGTTAGTATAACTTGGCTCTGATTCCTTGCTTGTATGGAGCTCAGAGTAGGGGTTTGAACTTGCCTGCTGGAGCAGCTTCTTTGGTCTTAAGCTGTTGGCTGTTCTTGGGAATGTACACATCTCAAAATACTCAGAAATATTTTATATCTAAATCTAAAAAAAATAAAAAGCTAATTGGGTGCTGACAAATCCATGTACAGGAGCTTGGTTAGCTCAGTGTCTAGATGTTTTTGAAAGCAACTTACTATATTGCCATGGTATTTAAAGAGTATAATAAGAATGTAATTGTAGGATGTCCTAGCTTAATCCTACAACCACTATATTCAGGGTCCTCTGATGCCTTAATCGCCTCAATTTGATAAAGTGTGTTTGTTGAGTCATGGATGCAGTTAATATTTTTGTTCCTGTGTCCCCAGTAATCCTCATGTTACTTGTCCTGAGTGTGAGTTACTCAACATCAGTCCATTGGCCGTTTCTTTGTTTGTTTTTTCTTTTCCCATTGAGCAAGTGTGTTCTCAGAAAGCTGATGTTTTTACTGGTGTTTTTATTAATCTTAGTAATTTAGTGGTTAGACGGATTGTAATTGCAGGTCACCTGGTAACTGGTAATTCTCTTCCCTTTGACAGACCTGGGAAGATCCAAACCATACAGATGACAATACAGGATGTTGTGGAGATAACGATCCCATTGATGTTTGTGAAATAGGTTCAAAGGTTTGTCTTTATCAGGATTAATTTAATTTATCAAGGTTAATTTAATAATTTGGTAACAACTTTTGGAATAGAAGGGTAGATGGAAAACTATAAGAGATGGTAATAAGTCTCAGGGGATGACAAAAGTATGAATAGAAGATCTGAGGAGGGAATGGGTAAGGAAATGGTGGATTTTTAAAAAGGAGGATTTGGTAAGGTTTGTGTACTGAATAAAAGGGATACACTGGATAAAAGGGATAAGAGAACACTGCCCTTAAGTTCTGTGGCTGGACAGTGAGTTTTGAGTGAAGGAGGAGGGGGTTAAGATTTTCGGGGGAGGAAAAGATTTCTGTCTTGTTCCCCTCTTAGCAGTACTGGAGCTAGGAATAGCTTTCTGAAAGATGAGGAACTATGGCGGCGTCATGCACATAAAATTACAAGGTCAGATGCACAAAGGAAGCAGGTTTCAGTTTTCTCATGGGTGCAAACAGAAGTAGATCCCTCTCCTCTAGAGGACAAGACAGGAACCTGTTGCAGTGTTGCAGAGTTACGAAATATGGAGTGGGTGGATGAAAAAGGTGCAGCAAATGCCATTAGTAGGTATAGGGGAAAGGTTTAGCTTTATTGTATCAAAGATGGGGTTATGAAATGGATGAGTTTGGAAGAGAGATTTCTTGGGATATTTTAGGTAAGGGGAAACGTAATTGGTGACCTTAGCAAAGGTGGCTTTATTTGAGGAAAGGAACCTAAAGCTGAATTTCAAGGGATCCAGAAAGAGTTATAAAGGGAGTATTAGCTGGTAGGGAGAAAGTTCCCAAGAAAACGCAGAAAAGAGTTACGCTGATATTTTTTGGGAAGGGCTGTGTGTTTATGTGTGTATATTGGAGTCTAGAGGAAGGAACAGCGAGAGAGAGGTTAAGACCAAGAGTTGAGAAAACAGAGTCAAGAGGCAGGAAGGATTTAAAAAATGAGCATGAGATACTTTTGACTTGTAGTTTCGCGTAAAGGTCAAGAAGGTGTTGGGGAAGTACAGTAGAGGAAAAGAAAAAAAATTCTAGCTTGTGTTGTCTACTTAAATAAATGCGGACTGGAGAATTGAGGGTTGAAGAATAGCAATGGTGGGAGAAATCTAGTAATCTTAAATAGATGTATCAGTGTTACAGATGTAATCTGTATTACGGCTTTATCTTGCAGTTCTGTCAGCTGCTGGTCAAAAATGTACTAAAACTATTTTGTTTGTAAGGTAAACGAGAAATTCTACCTAGTGTTTTCCAAATCTTTGCAAGATTATGTTCTGTTTCAGATTCGTTCTTCTGGTGAGGTGGTTCAGGTGAAGGTCTTGGGTGTTTTAGCTCTTGTTGATGAAGGAGAGACAGATTGGAAGATAATTGCTATCAGTGTGGATGACCCAGAAGCTCAGAAAATCCACGGCAAGTATTTTTGTCTTTCTTAATGCAAGTTATGTTAGCAAATTGCACAGTAGAATGGTGCCTGAGTTTAGGCCACCCAGAATAACAAGAAGCTGAAAGGCAAGACTTTTCTTTTTTCTTTTTTCTTTTTTTTTTTTTTTAAATCAGGTTTTTCCTTTAAGGAGGGCATATGTGCTTTCACACAAAGCTCTTGAAAAGGTTCACTTGGATTTTCAAGAGGACTTGTCATGCAGAAAGTCTTTTGACTTCTGAAACACAACTGCCTTAGAAAGTGACCTCTTAAAATTACAGGCTTATCTCCTGTGTAATAGTGCATATTTACCCACTGAGATTATGTAGCACACCGCTGTTTTCCATGTTGAAAGTGTTTGTTCTTTTTATATTTGCAGGCGTTGTGTTGCATTCTGAAAAGGGCTGTATATTACCAATGTTTAGTCACTTGTAACTGGGTTACTTCCAGGGTTTGTTCCCTAGTATGAATGATTAGGTTTCACCTTTTAGCTTGAAAATTTGCAAAGTAAACTGCCAATGCAGCTCACCCTGGTATCAGCCTTGATGATGACTAATTGTGCAGGGGGAAATATCCTGTCCAGACATGTCCTCCTAGTGACCATGCTCCCGGTATCCAAACGGAATTCAAGTGCTAAAATGTGTCTATGAATGGCACATGAAGTGTAATTCTGCCTGCAGGACTGTTCATTAAGAAGACGATACAGATGTGTTAAAACTGCAGGGAGTTAGGTTTTTACAGCACAGGTAAAGAGCAGCTTTTCTCTGGATGAATGGAGGTTCACTTCCTCAAATGCAATGTTACTGGGAATCATGAGAATTAAGCGCAGAGATTTGTGTAAAAGTTAGTGATTGTTATGAGACCCAAACCCATATATACCATCAAGTATGCACGCTTGGAACCTGCTCTTTGTTGGTAGGGAGCACCAAGGCCCAGAATGGCCTTTCTGTAGGAATAGGGCTATCCAGTGGCTTCTTAAGGAATTATGTTTCCTGGCCGTTGAGGCTTTTTCCTGGTTTCTGAATGTAAAGTAAGTATATCACTGGACTGGCCCTTCATTCTCAGTTTTCTTGCAGGTTGTTTTCACGTGGAGAATACTTGGCTTGTGGGGAAAGAAGGGGAGAAGAGGAAATGAGGAAAAGGAAACTCTTGGGTTGATGCTGATTAAAATAATGGGCAGATGAATTACTACATAGTGTTTATGACTCTTTAACTGCTTTGACAGTTAGAGATTAAGAAGTTCAGCTTAAGGAAATAGTAAGTAATAGTTTGCTGTTAATGTTAGTATCAATTTAAACCTCTATAATGTGCAGCAACGCATGATGTGTCAGTAGTTAAAAGACAAGTAATTAGATTTTATTTCTATACATTGTTCTGTTTAACTCTTACCTTTTTTCCTTAAAAATTTCTGAGAGAGTTTAATCAGAAGAGTGGGTGAGAGAATTTAAAAGGAGTCCCCTAAGTAGGGGTAAAACCGGCAAAGTTTATGCCACTGGGTTAAGTAGCTCTAATTGAAAGCTCTCTGTTTTGTTTTTGTTTTTTTTTTTTCAGGTAATGACTGATTTGTGTCAGCTGTCTTACAGTTTTAGTTTGTTTGGGAGAGGAGTAAGAGTTTTAGTCTTGTTTAATAAATAAAAAAAACCAAAGCACACAACCAAAATGAGCAAACTATTGCTTGTAGTTGATTCCTGTGTGATCCTTTCTTATCAGAGAATAGATGCAAAACTTCAAGAGTTTAACTCCTTCTGTCTGAGTTTCAGAGAAGTGCAGAAATATTTATCCAGTTTAATATGGTTTCCCTTTGGGATTGGAGTTGCAGTCCAGGATTTACAAAAGGAAAGAAGAAGGAGGGGAAAAAAAAAAAGCCCCCATCTGCTTTCACAAAACATGACTAGCTTGCAGTGTTTAACAGCAATCCTTCAGTCTGAAAACAAACAAATCTGTTGGAGTAGGCAGTACAATATGTCCTTTTATACTTGTTTTCCCCCCTTCCCAAAGATGTTAATTATTTCAGTACAAAGGGGATAGCAGCTACAGATAAAACTGGTATCTCCCTCAATAATTGACGTGCTGCTGTGTTACCGTGGTGGCCTCCTGGGGGAAAATGAGGCTAAGCGTTGCCTTCTAAGTCTGTCCAGTCATTTTTGTATCATTTGCTAAACATTTCAAATTGGACTGAGAATCATCACATTTGCTTTCAGCTCAGTATGTGCACAGCCCCCAGTGAACATTTGGAAAAGATAATTCTGAGACACCAGAGTGGTGATTACTTGCAAACCCCATCCTGAGCCCGCGCAGTGTGTTAACTCCTCTTGCTGCTTTAAGCACACCCCAGGTACTCTGTGTATTCTCCTTCTGGGATTGTGATCATTCTCGTAAGTGCAATTGATTTTTCTGAGACTTCACAGAACTTAAAACTGAGCAGTCCCAACTTCTGAGCAGTCCTCATTGTTTATTCATAGCAGTCCACTGTACTGTGTCCTGCAGGCATTTATTGATAAATACTGGTTTAAATTGGAAACCCTGCCTAGAACTTTTCTTTCACGCCTAACAATGAGAAACTCTAGTTTATAGTGACAAGACCCAGGAATGAGAAGCAGTGCTTAGCACCTATTCAAGTGGGAACTCTGTTGTCAGTGGGAAGAGCAGAGACTTAGTGTGGGACTGTACTTTGGAAGGTAATCTGTTTGAAGTTATCGCACTTAATACTGGTGAGCATAGGAACGATCTCACTCCAGATACAAGTTGTATGTCAGATGCAGGTATCTGTATGGGAGAGTTTCTTTTGGACTAAAACTGGACATTCAGATTTATCTATTTCAATAAGATCTGTCTTTGTGGCTACCTGAAAACTACTGTGTTGTCTTTTGCTCAGGCAGTTACTAGGCAGATGGCCATTAGCGGACCAGCAAAGCAACTTCAGACCAAGCAGGTGTGGGAATGAGCCTAAAAGCTCCCTGCACACCAAAACACTACATCTTGGTGGTGTAATAGGCCTGGCTGCATTTTTTTTTGGGGGGGAGGGAGGGGGGTTGTTGCTTTTTGTTTGATTGGTTTTTGTGAAATACTAGCCAGGAGAAGCAGCAGATTCTTGGACTTTCTTGTCTGCTTATCTCATAATTTGGATTGAATTTAATATATTGGAATTCACATACATATCTGGTGTCCTTTATAAGGTTGGGCTTGGAAAGGAAGAGCAATATTTTTGTGCTCTAATTTGGCCTAAATGTATATGGCATCTTCATGTTGGACAAGAGGTTTTGAAAATCACTGGCAGTTGAAGCAGGAAGTGTGTTTGAAGCAGCTTATGAAAAGTCTGGCTCTCAAAAGGTCATCTTACCCTCCCTGAGTAAATTGGACAAATCTTGTATGATGGATGGCATTTTGGAGGTGATTTACTGGCTTGGAATCTTAGCAGCCTTTTTTTGCTATTGCTCACTGGAAGGATGCCTGGATATATTCAACAGCAGTTGGTGATGTCTACCATCTTTGTTGCGCTACCATTTGCTGGTACTGGTATAGTTAACTGGGCTATGTTGCCATGCTGCTTTTCCACTGTGCAACTCGAGATTAGCTTTTTGAGTTAAGTGATCAAACCCTAAATGGCAAAACCAAAGTGTATTGCATACTTTGTACCATATATTGGTATAGACCCTTGCCTGTGAGTGTATTTATATGCAGAGCAGCAGCAGAGGCCCTGAAAACCTTTGTTGTGGATTTGTGTAAGCATTCAATATAAAGAAATTAATTATCTGTACTGAGGCTCCCCTCCTACCCCCTCACACCATGCTGCACAAAATACACTAAATGCCTTTATATGGAATGTAGCTGCTGCTTCCTGTAAATGTTTATAAGATGTTATTAAAAACATATGTCCTCTCTTCCCACAGACCTTGTTTAGAAAGCTTGCTGCAAGCATGTTGTTTTAGCTTTGCTTGCAAGAAGCAGCATCTGTTGTACTAAAAATGGTAGTTTTGTACAAATGCTTTTGTTGTTCTCTTTTGTAAAGCCAGATAGAATTGGGATCGGCGTTTGCATTGGCTTGCTCCCTTGACAGAGAGCTAGCAGCAGTTGTTTGTGCCAACCTCTGGAGATTTTCCTTATTGAGACTAAACTGCAACCCTTAATGTGATTAGCCATCTTGTTTTAACCCCTGGTGTTTAACTCTGGTGCCCAGAAAAATGGGACCTGTGGCCGTATGTAGAGAATATACAGAAATTGCCGCCTAGAGCCCGGTGTGTATGTGCTGATCATGTACCTGCAGGAGCCTGACCTTTCTGCTCCGTCCCTCTGAGCAGGGCCTGCTTGCAGAGCTGAAACCGCATGAAGCCAGGTACATGCTTGCTCCACCTGTGCTGGCTCAGACCCTTTTCACATCAGTGTGAGTACACTGCTCTAAGGGAAGGTTAGCAGTCAGGGTCAGAAAGAAGTGACTAACGGTGTCTCTTGCGGAAAAGACATCTAACACTATTTTTTGGTTTTGATCATGATACGCAGCTAGCTTCTATAGATACCAGTGCAGTAAATCACTGTACTGCTTATCGTGATCTTTCTTTTACCTTTCTTTGCTTACTCTTTTCTGAGTATATTTTTCTCCTTCTGCCCCTGATGTCCCAAAGAAGCTGTCTGGATTTCAAAGTGGAGGACAAGCTTTTCTATGGCACCTTGTAATGAACTGAAGAGGTAGCTGCTGTTTTCTGTATGTTTTGTGCTATGTGCTGACTCAGCAGCAGCAGAATCGTGTTTTTTCCCTTTTTTTTTTTGGTTGTACTGTTGCACTTTTTCCTACTGTTTGCCACCAACTCCCATAATAAAGAGTAGTGAAGTGTCCTTCATAATAAAGAATAGTGAAGTGACGCATGGGGATGAAGGAGAATAACTTGCAAGGAACCAAGGAAATAAAAGCAACCACCCTTTTAATTCCTCAAAACCAGAATATACAGTACTGTAGCGGCCATATAGTGCTGTAGCCTGGTGCTGTGCAGTCATTTCACCGAGGCAAGGTATTTTCCAGTAGAGAGAGGGAAATTCAGAGAGGTGATGCTGTCCCTGAAGATGGTCATCCCTATCTTAAGAAGGTAATGAAAGCCTGCCCCAAAGCCTATTCCAATGTTTGGGTCCTTTAAAGAAATATAAACTAGGCCTATAAATAAAGAACAGCAGATGGGGAAGGGCCAAAATGTTGGTTAGTAGACAATAAAGCACTTTTGATGGACAGTTTTTATGGTAATATGAGGCAAATAACCAAGTAGGAGGAATGGAGAAGCAGCAATAGGAGAGAAGTTTGTTGAAACAGGAACCAGGAAAAAAGGAGCAGCAGTCTGAGAAAGTATACTTAAATTTAAGTAGTGTTTGGAGATGGAGACCTGGAGTTCGACCACTGTTGGGAGCCATGGAAATTGCTGCAGCAGCCTAGTTTGCTTTACAGACTTGAGATACTGTTTCTTCAACAAGTACAAGAAATTGTGAGTTCAAACCTCACAAGAGGAGAAGATGACAAGGACTCAAGATGGGAGGAGGGATGTACTCTTGCTTGGAGAGAACAGGATGATACGCTGGAGCCCTGAAACCCATTTCAATTGAAGCTGCAGTTTTATTAGTGCCCAAATGAAACATCCTGCCTCCAACCAAATCTCACCCTTTTCAAAATCATTACTTCTCGGTTGGTGTCACCCACCCACCGCAGTGCAGGGCTTCTTGTACTCTTAAACATGTATTGCAGCTAGAAGACCTGCCTGTAGCACAGCCTTACGTGCCCTTGCTTTTTTCTGGGCTTCTGCCAATGAAACTCCTAATCTTCTACAGGCGGATGGCCAGCAGCCAAGTTCAAAATGTGTTTTACTCCGAGTCCATAAACACGTAGCCCTATGAAGTGCATGCAGAAGCAAAAATTTACATAGGATTTTTCAAAGTTTTATGTTTTATTCTTTGAGTAGTGTGTGATCCAGTGGAATTTGGAAGTGGCATCTATCAGATACTGATGAATGCTCAGCATATCTTCTCATGTAGGTTTGGTCTCACAGTTCAGTCCACATAATCTCTCTTGGTGGTCTATAGAGAATTGAATGGTCTTTAGCACAAGACTTTTTCCCTTCTATTACTGTTCTTTTTTTTTTTTTTTAAATACTTGAATGTCATTGTTCACGTTCACAGGCTAGGTTTTAAAAAGACATTTAGGCACTTAAAGATGGAAAGCACATGACTAGGTGTCAATCCCGAGGACTAAACAACTCTGAAAATCGGTTTTATGGGACTGGATAGACAGAATAGTATCCATCAGGAATTACTGCCAGCCAGGAGATGTCAGTGAGTGAGGTATATCTATGGGAGAAGAGAATGAATTGGCCAAGCAGTATGGAGAGGGAGCAAGAGAGAGAGGGTGAGGCATCAGGGAATCAAAGGGAGAAGTGAGCAAGTGACTGGCAAAACACTAGAGAAGGAGAATAATGCCACGGAAGGTGGCCTGGACAGAGTGAGGTTATGAAGTAGCTGGAAGTCTGCATGCACTGCACAGCAGTAAAAAGTCAGCTCCCATTTCCATCAGAAGTGACTGTAGGAATGAAATAGATGGAAAGAGGATTACACTAGCTACAAAAGGTACTTGTCTTCCAGAAAGGACAAAATCCTTTATTGTAGCAAAATTAATTAAAATTGTATTGAAGGCTTTTCCATGTAAACATGTTGCTGGAGAGTTAATTTGCCAGGCGGCTGATAGGACCACCTCATTGCAAGTGACAGGAGCAGTGGTAGTCTCACAGGACAACCTGGTAAAATTTGATGTGCACAGCAGAAGAAAACATTTAAGATCATGAACTGCCTCTTTACTATAGCCGTATAGTCCTCGAGCAGAATTACTATGTGACTGTTTAATCTCTCTATACCCACTGGGCAATGTTCACCTATGCCTCCTAAGGGTGTCCTGCAAATGGCATGTGTTCCGCTTTGTGTCCTGTTCCATTTTTGCATGGTAGGATTACAGAGGTAAAGGCAGAATTGGCTTATCACTGCAAGTATGCAGATATCGCAGAATTATCAGCAGAGTTAGTGTTTAGTGCTCCTGGCACGTATCTGTCTTGTATCTAATGGGTTGAATTTGGAAGTAATGTGACAGAGGGGTGCCTTTAACATAACTTTGAGGAGCCAAGCCTGTATTTTGTTTTGAGGTGCTGGCTTAAAAATCCATGCGTTGAAATTGTTTTTACTAGCTATTCTTTCATATCAAAAAATGCCTGTAGTCCATGCAGTTGCTGGGGAAAAAAATTACCTCACTGAATAATCTATGTATTGCAAGAGGTACCTACTGAGATGAAAGCCTATAAATATGGAATTTTCCTCCTCTCCTGTCACATGTATGGTCCTTTTATTCATTGTCCCTTTGGGTCTTAATTAATGAAGGGCAGGAGGCAACTGGTTTACCTGTTTAGTGTGCTTGTGAAATCATAAGATACCAACTATGGGCAGCTAATGTAATAAAGTGAAGTTCCCCAATGACTTTGAAAGTGCTCAGTGAAATCTAATTGCTTGCAGATCTATATGAGACTTTAAAAAATGAATGTTAGGAAAACTGTCAGTAAAAATGAGTAAAAACGGCCTTTTTTTTTTTTTTTTAAACTTACAGATATTGATGATGTCAAGAAGCACAAACCAGGTTACCTTGAGGCTACAGTTGACTGGTTCCGATTATATAAAGTTCCTGATGGAAAACCGGAAAATCAGTTTGCTTTTAATGGAGAATTTAAAGACAAGGTGAAGATAATCCAAAATTAAAGATGCATCTTTCTATCATGTGACCTCTTTAATACAACCTAGAATTTTTGAAATTGCAAAGGAGGAGGTTTAACAAAAAGAATTTTTATGCAAGGGATCTTTGAATGTAATTTATTATGCTAGAAATAATGTTTTCTGTCTTCCATTCTATTCAGGGGAAAATGCATTGGTTATAAAAGGAAGTTGCAAAAAAACATCCTAATCCTGACGAGACTTACACACGCATCTGTATGTTTGTAGATTTTTTTTTTTTTTTTCCACAGCATTTTTTTTTTTCCTGTCAGGAATGAACAGATTGTCTTTTCAGGTATTTTTTCAGTTCAGATTGATAAATTTTCCTGACTTTTTTTTGGTTTTTTTTAAGGCTCTGCAGTTTAAGGCAGACAATAGGTTGCAGATTTTTTCATCTTCAGTATTTGCTCAAGGTATACATTTTCTTGGTAATTTTATGTAAAAACATTTGAGGTGGTTTTGGCTTGAAGGCTGAAAAAATATTTTCCCCTTTTGTAGAAAAAATGAATGGCGTTTTAAACTATCTACGGTAAAAATGGCCAGTGTTTGAAAGGAGAGTGGACCTGGGAATAGACCTCGCTGAAGAAAATATCTGGATTTTTCCAGAGGAAATTTGGTGTGATTTGAGTAAAAGTGCTTTGCAAATCGTGTATCACACGCTCTCTGTAGACTATTTTTGGCAAAGAATCACAGGTTCCTAATGAATGATGTCCGTGAGTCAACTAGTTCAGCCTTGCAGTGTGCTATCAAAGTTATAAAATGCCTTCTAACCAGCACAGGCAACTTTACATGTTTTTGTCTGGTTAAAGAGATGCCCTGACTCCCTTCTGCACTAAAACTGTCTTTTAAATCAATCAAACGTGGAGTTGTAAGGCTTGATAACCTGATCTTCCCCCTGTTCTCCCAGGAGCTGCTCTTAGAGATTTTCCTGCTCTATAAAGCAGAGTGTTGCTCTGTAGTGACAGTTTAACGGTATATCCCCGTCAGGCCATTGGACTTCAGGCTTGAGGCACTAAATGCCCCAAGATAGCTGGGTTTGGAGCACTTGAACAATTCTCAAGCATTTCTGGAGACCCAGGATGTGGCGAGGTGGCTGTGGCTGTGCTCCAGCAGCTCTGGTGAAGTTCACAATGTTCCAGTGGCATTTTGCCAAGTCGCTCCTTGTTAGGAAATGTGAATGTTCTGTTGGCAGCTCTTTGCAAGCCAGTCTAGATATCGTCATCCAGACACTGAGGGCTTATTTTACTGTACTTTTTTTAAAGCTTTTTCATCCACACCCCGCCCCCAATATTACTTTTGTTTTAAACAAACAAAAACTGTTAAGCAGCTGACATGTTACGTTGTTGCAAATGCTTAAGTGTATGATTGGGCAATTAATGAAGTAAATGCAAATTTTGCCACTAGAGGGGAAACCTTAACTCTGACCCTGATGTGCACGCGTAACAGAGGAGTCAGCTCATACACTTTGTCCCATTTAGGACCTGGTACAGTTTTTTACAGCTGTAGGTGTCTGCTTAGCATCTAGTGCTGATTTTTTTTTTTTTTTTTTTTTTTTTGGTGCAGCCTTCAGGTTTTCTGGCTGTAGACTGAGGGGAAAGTCCTGAATATGTTACCAGTGTATTTGACAGATAATGAAGTTTGTTTCTTTTCATAAAAAAGCATGTTATATTTTCCAGAAATTTAATGAAGCCTCAGAGGAGGCCCCTTAAAAAAAACCCACATGAAACAGTATGTTTTAATAAACTAGTTCTGTGGCTTTTTTTCTGTTTAATAACATTTTACATCATAAAACTTTTCCTTGATGTAAACTAGGATTTTGCTGTTGAAATTATTAAATCCACCCATGAATACTGGAAAGCTTTGCTTCATAAAAAAGCTGATGGAGGTACTATTAAGTGGTAAGTATCCAGTCACATCTTTTTTTTTTTTTTTTTTGTATTGTGCTAGTACTGGTGGTATTCAACATGTGGCAGCTGTGCATGAACTGCTTAGTTTTTTTACTGATGACAGGAATACTCATGATTTTGATTAATAGTTGATAATAGATTATGACTGACTAATTGCACCTTGTATGACAATGATTTATGGGTAAGTGGTTCAGAAAATATATTGATTATAGAAAAGTGACGTAGATTGCCTCAGCTTTTGAGAAGTGGCCCTAGAGTGTTTGTTCGGGTTCATTTTGGGAGAATCTCAGTATTCCATGCAAATCCTCTTATCGCTGTTTGTTGCATCCTTCCATGCTGCATTGCTGTGATGCAAATTCTTTTGCAGCTTAGCATTCCGTATTTTTTAGTAGTTCTCTGGAATGAGAGAATCAAATTCTCTCAGTAGGCTGGTAAATTCTTTACTAGTCTTTGGCCTGATCTAAATTAAAATTGGCTTTATTAAGCTATCTGGACAGGTTTGCATTGGCAGTTCTGGCACCAGAGGCCCTGAAGAGCAGGGTCACCGGTCTTTGCCTGGTGCTTTCCAAGGGCTGTACATTGCCATTAGCTAAACCAGAGGGTAAAGGCTGGGGGGGGAAGCTGTACTTGGATACTCGCTGTTGTCTTCTGCTTTATTGGAAAAATGTGACTTTCTCTCTCTTTCTTGAAGTTGATTGAACACCTGAGCAATTGGACAGGTTCTCCTTCAGCATGGCAAGAGTACTGTACTATAATATTCAAATTTTGGTCTTGATGATTTCAGAGGCACTTTGAGCTTCATATTGAAGAAATTTAAAAATAATTAAAATTGCAGTCTTGCTTTGAGGAATTGAGCTTCTTGCTGTTTACTGTGTAGGACCTTAAAAACTCATGACCAAACTCACTTCTGGTGTGAAAGGATATGTATTCACAGGGAAACGTTTCTGCAAAGTATTTGGTCCCAGAGTTTGTCTGCTCTCTGGAAGTAGTACAGGTATCTGCTGCTTTGTGTTGGAGCAGAATTTTGACCTGTTTTTTCCTTGTTCTTGTTAGATACTGCAGGCAGGTTGCTGCAAAGCAAAGGTGGCCTGCCAGAGAATCTGGCCAACCTTCACACCATCTGTGGTAGTCACATCTAGGTGGTCTTCAACTCCCTCAGGAAGTGCCAGTTTCTCTCTGCTGACTTTTGGGGGGATTTAGTCTTTTAACTATGGTCCTCTGAACTGTACCCAAGTTAGCTGCCAGAAGCGCTGAGTGTGAGCACTGCTTGCATTAATATAGAACATGTAGCCTAAAAAAAACCCACCCTCAAACACAATGAAACAAAGAACACCAAGAACACCTTTCCACTCCCCCATTCCCTTCCAACAGTACTAGTTACTTTGTGTTTTTGACTTACTCTTTTCTTGCAGATACGCATTTCTGAGCTCTCTATGTGAAGGTGTTTTTTTTTCAATAGGTACTTCATTGTGTGTGTCTCTTTTTCCACTGATTGATAAAACGTGTTTTTAATTTTATTTTTCAGTACAAATGTTCTGGTGAATGGCAGCCCATTTTGTTGCAGTGAGGAGGTTGCCCGATCGATTGTGCAGTCGGTAAGGATAATACTTTTTTTCCACCCTTTTTTAAAAAGTGATTAATAGGAAAAGATTCACAGCTCCAAAGCTGAAATAAAGTAGCTAAACTGAAATGGTCCTTAAACAAAAATTTAAGGCATAAAGTAAAAGGAAGAGCACAAAGGTTGTGGGGGAAACGTAAGCATTATAATATAAACCTTTCATTGCAGTGGTCCAATTGTGCTTTCTGGCAGTTTCATTACTGTTCTGGCAGGGGTTTTTTTTTGTTCTGGTTTCTTTTTTTTTTTTTTCTTTTCCCCCTCCCTCTGCAGTGCTGTTTCTTCTGATCCTGAGTAGCAAGATGGACTGCTATTTGTATCTAGCCTGCTGTCTTCTCTGTCTCCCCTGTTGCCATGAGTTACCACCCAGTGTTAGAACTCATTGACTAGCTGACTGTAGTCCCTAATCACTAAAGGGATCCTTTGTTTGTCTACTTGCATAATTAAATGCATTGCTGTGAGAGAGGGGGATGCTTTTTTGAATGTTTCTTAAAGAATGCCTGTCATATTCTGAAAATTAACATAAAATTAAAACATGTGGGTTTCCTGTTCAGGCGAGAAAAATGTCCTGCAGGTCTGATGCTTTCATGTGCAAATGCTGGTGGAGGAGAGTTTCTTCCATTTTAAAATATGCTAGTTTGGATGCCAGAAATTAAGCAAAGTTACCAGAAATTATATGGAGAGAAGTACCTCCAAGTATTACTTTTTTTTCTTTTTTTTTTTTTTAAACATATGCCGTGATTGAGCCTGTGCTCGTGACCACATGAGTGTAGTAGGTATTATGCACATGTGTATGACTGCCTGGGCAGCCAGTGTTTTGCCCCAGTAGTCAAAGTGGTTACGTAAGTTCAGGTGTCAAAGGAGATGCTGTCCACTGTCTTTGCAGTTAACATTCCAATAGCGTTTGTACTAAGAATGTGTTGTCCTGGGTGATGTTTTGTCACAAACAAGTAAGACTGTTGCAAAGAAAAATCAGTTTAAGTCCTAAAGAAGTGTTTAACCTAACTGGTTTTCCTATTCAGGTCTCTTGCTTTCAGTACTTCTTTGAGAGTACCTTTGTGGTTGCACTTGTGAATGTTGATTAATGGGACTGTAAGTTTTAAATGAAAGAAAAACTTATTTTGGAATTCAACTTATGTTTCTAGGCGTGTCAGTCAGAGCTATAAGCAAATCTTTACCTCCTCTATACTTTCAAATTTACAATAACTTCTAGTGAGTGTTTAAATGCAACTAAAATTTCGAGATAAAACGAATTTGGATGGTGACAAACCTGCAAAGGAATATTTTGTTTCGCATTCTCCACTGTTTGTACTCTTAAGTATGTTGAGTAAATAATTGTCTGTTTCAATCAGCTCTATCTGTTTTTTGTCTCTAAATAACAAATAAAAATTTTTCTTGTTTTTTGAGGGGGAGGTTAGTAAAGCCAGTTCATAAAATAGGCGCCTTGTATAAAACTTTAATGTCTTTTCTTATTATGAGCACTTGCCACCTTATCAAATATTACCATTTTCTGGCTTTTTTTGTCTCACATTATTTTCTTTAAGTGATGCTGTTTTCTGAAGTTGTCATCGCATACTCCTTTCCATCATTCTCTTTCACTTCAGTCTAAGTATTTTAATTGTGTCTTTGTAGGCTACTGTCTTTGGTACTTTTCAGTTAGGGAAAAGATGCAATGCTCTTAAATACTGTTCATACTGCATGCAGTTTCCAGTCTACAATAACTAAAAAAAGTAGAATGCTGTTGAAATATGAATGGTGGACAGTCGAACTCTAAATATAAGCAGGGAGGTTGACTTGCACATTTTAAGCAAGTATCTTTTTGTCTAGTACACTACACTGCCCACTTTGGTTGTCAGGCATTCATCTCTTTCAAACTGAAGTGAAAGTACGTGAGTGTTGGCTGCAGAATTTTAATGGCTGTGGTAATTTTAAATGAAAGCTGCCTGAGTATGTCTTTGTGGGGTTTTTTTGTTTGTGTTTTTTGGTTGTTTTTTTTTTTTTTTTAACTAAAAGCAGACATTTTTTCATCTAATTTATGTCCATCTGTTAACTTCTGGATAAAAACAGAAGAATGAAAGCTGAGGTAGAGATTTTATATGCAAGTACAGCGAGAAACATATTTCAGCTACCGCAAAATTTCTGAACTACTTGTGGAGTGAGAGCTGGTTCCCTACAATTGTTTCCTGGGTCAGACTTCAGTTACTGAGTTTTTGAGTGGGTGCTAATTGCCTTAAATCAGGTATATTGCGTTCTCCAGAAGAAAACAAAACAAAACAAACAACCCCCAAAAAAACAAAAACCAAAACCCAAAAGGTAACACTCAGTATTGTTATGAATCAATTTTTATGGTGAGCAAGAGAACTATAAGAACCAAATGGAGGACACACAAATCCTTACCAAATTTTGCACTAATCAGAATTTTATATAGATTTTGATTGGGTAGTTCCCAATATAGCCCTGTTGATTTCAGAAGGATTTATTGTGCTATTATTGGACCTTTCATTATTTTACAGATGTGGGACTAGAATGGCTTGTCTATATTGGGGAATTTCCACTCTACTGAGTTAGTTTCCAGACGGTGGGCATGTGTACTGTCATCTGTATTGGTGGCAAACTAGGAGTGATTCTACAGCTGGTGAAGTTGCCATGTCCAGTCAATCCCAAACTGATAGAAGATAATCTGTGCATATGGGAACACATACTGAACATTTGAACCAGCCAAAATTACACCAGCCTCCTGCAGCTACAAACTCAGTTGATTTTTAACACTAGGTGGTGAAAACTTCTAAGGTTCTCTTGACTCTGAAAATTGTTTGATCACTTTCTCAGCTCTAGTACTAGTATATGTTGAAAACTAAACCCAGGAGGAATACAGCTTTGTAGCTGAATGTGTTCATGCTAAGATGTACTGTTTATTTCAGGCTTTTAAGCGTTGCCATCTGTAAAACTGACCAGGACAGCCAAACCTTTGTTTAACATTAATCCTGAGAACTTCTTGCTCACTTGCTCTGTGAAGAAGCTGCTGAGGACTTTGCAAGTTGGAAAATCTCCAAGACAATCTATATTTAGTTAGTAGAGCAGTGTTTCTCAGACTTATCACATAATTCTTCCCTTATAGTACTGGAAAGTGAGCTAGGAAAGCTTTGCTAGGTGCGATCTCTTTTGATAAAATGCAGAACGATGTCTTACAGGGGAAAATATTTGTCTTTTCCTGATAATTTAAAAAATCTCCAACAAAATTTGAATCTGTATACTTACTAATGTGTTTCAAATAATTCAGATCTAAGCATGGAAGTCTGTTAACTGCCTTTATCCCTGTTTTCTGTGAGGACATTTCCATTTGGAACTTAGTAGAAGCAGAATTTTCTGTTCTGTGGCCGGTTGTGAAACAAAAGATTGGTTTTTGCTCTGGGGTTTTTTTTTGTTTTGGTGTTGGGTTTTTTTTTGTTGTTGTTTGTTTTTTTGGGGTGGGTTGTTTTTTTATTTGTTGGGGTTTTTTATTATTTATTTATTTCATTTTTTAAACAGTGTTCCAAATGAAAGACTGTGTAGTGAAGAGATTCCTGGTTCAGTGGGATGAGTTTTTGATCTGTTCCTGGTAGGAAGGTACTGAGTCCTTATCTCAGACTTTCTGAGCAATTATCCCAGAAGTGGCAGACATCTGCTTATACATGGTAACCATTGGTTCTCCCTGCCTTATGAAATAAAGCTTTGGTTTTACTACAAAGAGGGAGGGTGGTCTCATGTTAAGGCCAGGAAGACACTTTCCATAGAGTGTGAGAGCTCTCAATCCCCACAGGTAAGAAATCAGGAAAGCACAGCAAGAGGCTGTCATGGATGAGTCAAGACTTGCTGGTCAAACTAAAGGGCAAGAAGGAAATGCGCAGGCAGTGGAAATAGGGACAGGTATCCTGGGAAGAGTATATGGATGGAGTCAGGAAGGCCAAGGTGTGGCTGGAGCTGAACCTGGCAAGGGACGCAAAGAATAATAATAAGGGCTTCTATAGGTATGTCAGCCAGAAAAGGAAGGTAAAAGAAAGTGTACCCCCCCAATGAACACAACTGGCAAACTGGTAACAACAGACAAGGAGAAGGTTGATGTACTCAACTTTTTTGCCCCAGTCTTCACTGGCAGCCTCTCTTCCCACATCTCTTGAGTGGATGGACAGCAAGGCAGGGAATGGGGGAGCAAAGTCCCTCCCACTGTAAAAGATCAGGTTCGTGACCACCTGAGGAACTTGGACACACAGAAGTCTGTGGCATCTGATGAGATGCATCCCAGAGACCTGAGGGAATTGGCTGATGTAATTGCTAAGCCACTCTCCATGCTATTTGAAAAGTCATGGTGGTCAGGTGAAGTCCCTGGTGACTGGGAGAAGGAAAACATTGCACCCATTTTTCAAAAGGGTAGAAAGGAGGACCAGGGGAACTTTCGACCAGTCAGCCTCACCTCTGTGCCTGGGAAGTTCATGGAACAGATCCTCCTAGAAGCTATGCTAGGGCACATGGAGGACAGGGAGGTGATTTGAGGCAGCCAGCATGGCTTCATCAAGGGCAAGTCCTACCTGACTAATCTAGTGGCCTTCTATGATGGAGCAACTACATCAGTGGGCAAGGGAAGAGCTATGGATGTCATTTATCTGGACTTCTGCAAGGCCTTTGACGCCGTCCCCCACAACATCCTTTTCTCTAAATAGGAGAGATATGGATTTGATGTGTAGACTGTTTGGTGGATGAGGAATTGATTGGATGGTCACATCCAGAGGGTAGTGATCAACGGCTCAATGTCCAGATGGAGATCAGTGACAAGTGGTGTCCCTCAGGGGTCCGTATTGGGACCAGTACTGTTTAATGTCTTCATCAGTGACATAGACAGTGTAGTCGAGTGCATCCTCAGTGGGTTTGCGGAGGACACCAAACTGAGTGGTGTGGTTGACGTACCCAAGGGACAGGATGCCATCCAGAGGGACCTGGACAGGCTCGAGAAGTGAGCCTGTGTGAACCTCATGAGGTTCAGCAAGGCCAAGTGCAGGGTCCTGCATGTGGGTCGGGGCAACCTCCAGCATCAGTATAGGCTGGGGGATGAGGAGATTGAGAGCAGCTCTGCTGAGAAGGACTTGGGGCTACTGGTGGATGAAAAGTTGGACATGAGCTGGCAATGTGCGCTCACAGACCGGAAAGCCAACCATATCCTGGGCTGCATCAAAAGAAGCATGGCCAGCAGGTCCAGGGAGGAGATTCCCTCTGCTTTGGTGAGACCCAACCTGGATTACCGTGTCCAGCTCTGGTGCCCTTAGCACAGGAAAGACATGGACCTATTGGAATGGCTCCAGAGGAGGGCCACACAAATGATCAGAGGGCTGGAGCATCTCTCCTGTGAGGACAGACTGAGAGTTGGGGTTGTTCAGCCTGGAGAAGAGAAAGCTCTGGGGAGATCTTATTGCAGCCTTTCAGTACTTAAAGGGGGCCTATAAGAAAGATAGGGAAAAGCTTCTTAGGGCCTGTAGAGGTAGGACAAGGGGTAATGGCCTCAAACTGAAAGAGGGTAGATTCAGACTAGATCTAAGGAAGAAGTTTTTTACAATGAGGGTGGTGAAACACTGGCACAGGTTGCCCAGAGAGGTGGTAGATGCCCCATCTGTGGAAATGTTCCAGGTCAGGTTGGACGGGGCTCTGAGCACCCTGATCTAGTTGAAGATGTCCATGCTCATTGCAGGTCCCTTCCAACCCAAACTATTCTATGATTCTAAGACCCGGATTATGTTTGTCACATCCTTTCAGACCAGTCACAGAAATGCCATGTGCGGGTAATTATGCTGGGTAAAGTGGGGAGAAGAATACTCTTTTTCCCATGCCTCCTCACAGGCTTTAACCCACTCTTCTGTGGATGGAGCTCTGTGCCTGCTTGGAGACAGGCAGGCTTGCGAGGGAATTTCACACCAACGTAGCTCTGCTCTTGAGTACTGCACTGTGCTAAGCCCAGCTTTGTGGCTTCTGGGTTAATTTGCCTGCCTGCAGGGTACTGCAAAGTTTTCATTAATGTCTTCACGTGCTGTTAAATAGTGGCAAGAAGTTCCACTTGTTGGCGTGGAAGACATGGGTGGTCACTGTGCGGCTTTGTTCTCCTGAAGCTTCAAATAGCTGTAAGCCCTACCTTTGAGGTTGTTTCTTTTTTGCATGGTTCATCTAAGTGATTACTCCTGGGGTTATCTGCTTCGTAAGCGTAGTTAGGGTGGGCTTGTGTCTTGGCAAAGGCCAACATCCACACATTTGTTGCGGTTGATTTGTGTGTGTGAGTGAGTGTGGTAGGATTCCTAGAAGCAGAGATGCTCTCTGTTGCTTTCCCATCAGTTACGTCAGCTGAAAACTTGTCTGTGAGGAGCTGAGAGAAGAGCAGTGGAGAATTGCTGCTATGCAAGTAACTATCATCCTTGTTGTGAGGCAGGTTGCTTCCAGTTGGTGTTAAAAATGGCTTTAATTTTGTCCTTTAAGTAATAGGACAAGACATGCTTTGTAATACTCCGATTGAATAGTGGTGAATCCAGCTTTGAAATGGACCTGGACTTACAGACCTACATCTTTGAAACGATTTGTCACTTTCCGGAGAACTGCATTCTACTCTGTCAAAACGTGGCTGTAAAAGAGTTTAATTACACATCTTTTTAATATGTTTTTTTTATGTTTGCACATATGTAATGTAAATTGTGTGTGTTTTTATATTCATTCATATGTGTACCTTTATACTGAAACATGTATAATAATGTAATTGAAAAGGCATTTTTACTCTTAAGTATGTAAACAGCAAATCCTGTTACCCTCAAAGACAATACAGTAGGAAAATCCCCTTTACATTAGTTAAGATGTTAATCTATCACTCATTATTAGTGTGTTTGTTTTGTCATTTATGAGCAACCAAGACATTGGTACAGTAGTTATGGGGGAGGCAGAAGGGGAAAAAAAAAAAGGGGGGGGGGGAAGTCTGTAAGGTAAAGCATTGTCCTGTGGGGGCAACAGAAAGTTCTGGTTTTATTAATCTCTCTTGACTTCAGCAGTAAAATAGGTTTGAGTTTGGGTGCTACCTGTGAAACTGTACCTAAACACTGATAGTTGGTTTGATATGTTTTTTTTGTTTGGTTGATTTTTCTTTTCAGGCACCAGTGCCTGTGAATGGAGATCCAGTTTCCCCAGAAGGTACGTTTTTCCCCAAATGCCTTGTGATTTCCTTAATCGCTTGCTTTAAAAATTGACATTAAAACTGTAGTGTTGAAAAAAGGTGGCTTTGTGCGCATGAGAATGATAATAGTTATAGTCTGTCAGACTGTACTGCCTGTACCCTTTAAATAGAACATATGCAGAAATTAATGCATGGTTTGTGGGAGAAGATTATTTTTGACTATGAGTGAAAAGTGTAGTCCATGGAAAAAGATGAGAACACTAAACTTTTCTGTCACTGGTCATGGAAGGCAAATGCATGACATTTATCCTTTTCAAAGAAGAAAGGTTTCTTTGCCTTAGTTTTTGTCATTCTTCACAGTAGCTAACTAATCAAATAAACAGCCCCTTTTCTTAAAAGTGACATAAACATACTTAATTTTCAACTGTAAGTTCTGAAGACAAAATTCTCTCTTTCACTGTTATGGCTGTTTTTCATGTTAACAGAACATGTGTTTTTCATCAAGAAATAAGAATGCATTCTACATTTTCGTTTTTGTTAACTACTTTAAAAAAAGATATTTTTTTACTGGCAGGAACTATAGAGAAGACATACGTGCTTTTTGAGATGCAGGGAGTTACAGAAACACTAAGAGAAACTTAGTCATGAGTCAAGTTCCAGATTGTTTGCGAAGTAACATCTGTGTAGTCAGTGTCATGGGAAAGCATGTTGCATTCCATTTGCCCTTATATGGCATGCCAATAAATAGCATTTATTTACTGAACTATTGCATCTCAGACCTCTGACAGACAACTGAACATAATCTGCCTGATCTTTGATGTTTTCCAGGGATGGTCACGTCAGTCTTGTAACTTGTTGCGGAATTGTTTCAGCCAAACTGTTAAAGTGAACAGATACTATTTTAAGGCAGTGCTTTAGGTAGGCTGGGGATAGAGCTTACCCAGCATTAGTATGGGAGGGGAGATAGCTGAAAGGGCAGAATGTTACTTTTCCAAGTGTTTGTGTCTGGCTAGTTGTATGGAACTAATGTCATTCTTGATATCTATTTTTTTTTGTTTTAGTTGATTCCTGGCACTTTTTCCCCAAGTGATCGTCAAAGTGTTCTGAAGCTGCATCATCAAATCTTAAAGTCATCTGTTTTTTGAAGACAGGCAAAAGCACTAATTGTTGGGTTCCTGTTGAAACAACTTTTCAACTTGTGTAAACCTTCTCTCGTGTAAATAAACTCTGACATTATGAAATGAATGTTTCCTTTCTGTGTCTGTCTTAGTGCAGGGTGGAGCAAAGAGGAGAGGACTGGCTTGCTTCTTTGTTTCTGAATGTCAGAACTCCAGAATTGCTCTTATCCACTCATGAAGTGTAGTATCAAATGAGATAAGGTGTCTTCAACCTTCTTCCCCAGATTTTGAAGTAATCCAGCCATGAGGTGCATAGAAGACTGTGTTAATTTCTATTTTAGGGCTTGTTTGGCTGCCCTGACTGTAATCCTTTTCAAGTAGACAATAATCTTTATGTAATAGGCTTAGCAGTTTACCATGTTCTTTAATATGCGACTGTGTGCTTTTCCTGAGTTGTATTCACTTTTGTGCCCAGCTATCTTTGCATGCTTCAGAGAGTTATGAGCAGAGCTACTTGCTTTAAAAAAACAAATGCAACTTCATTCCAAAGAGTAATTTTACTAGGAAGGGCTAATTCCATAACAATTGAAGTAAGGATGCATGTGTGCTCTTTGTACTACATCCTGTTTTGATAACTTGTGTGTTTCATCACACAGGAAGGACTTTCCTTATGGAAAGCTTCCGTTTTTAGAATTGTCTATGCCTGAAGACTTTTGATAGTTCCTTATTCAGTGAGACAAGATTAATAAAATGTGTAGAACTGAACTTTGTGCTTTTACGGTAAAAATATCTGCCACTTTTTCTATTGCAGGATTATATCTGACCTGTCTGTACCCACAGTGTTCAGTAAAAACAAAAAAAGCCAGATGTTAAGTAGAGAGGAAATGATAGCTTTATCCAGCTTGTTACTGAGATAAAAGGTGAGCATTGTCTGCTTTGTATGATGACTTAAACAAAAGGTTAATATTGCTGACACATGATGGAAATGGAAGATGAAGAGCTGAAAAAGTTAGGCTGTGACTTGCCATAGACGACTAACTTTTCCTTAGAAAGGATAAGTTATTGGTAAGAAAGCGTTTGCCTTTGGGAGTGTTTTTCTGACTTTAGGAGATGATTTACTGGTTTAGAGTCTCTTTTCTGTAGAATATTGTCCAGTGTATAAGCACCAGTCACTTGGGAAATCTCAGTTTGGGCCTCAGAACTTATGAGTAGATGGAGTTCTCCCATCTACATACAGTTTTGTATTTTATACACATAGTTTAGGTGTGGTATTAAAAATGCAGCATAAACCTCAGATATTAAGGACCACTATTTATTTATTTTTTTTAAGTCAAGAGATACATTACATCCAGCATACATCTACAGTACTGATTTTCCATACTTTATTTTACACTTTAGAATTCTAAGTACATGTAACATTATACCTACAGATATAATAGCCTTTTTTTTTTTTTTTTAAATGGAGTAAATGTTTCCCTGGTGTCTTGGGTTCATGTGCAGCTTCTCAGTATGACATTACTCTGGTTCGAGATGAGCTCTTGTAGAGTGCAGAACAGCCACTGTATTTGCCTGTGGGGTGGTACATGTAGGAGGTTTACTGTTTTGTAAAGTGTTTAGGGACAGTTGGACAATGAAGGGCACTGTGCAAATTATCTTCCCTATACAGTGGTCAGTGCTGTCCTTTTTTTGATTCTTTTTTTTTTTTGAGACATAGAATGACAAGTTGTGCACATATGAAAAACAAGTATTGATTACAAATATACCCTTGCTGAACTATCAAGAGCAGGTCAGAAGTTACTTCATTTTTGCTTCAAATAAACTTAGTATTTATTTTTTTTAATTTTTAACTGTATTAATGGCATGTGGTTAGGAATTAAGCAGGAGAAATAAATTTCTAGATCAGATTAGATTTTCCCAAGTACAAATAGTACTTGGGAAAGCTGAAAAATTGAAGTGATCAGAAATGCCCAATACTGTCATAAATTTGAAAATATTGTAATATTTCTTACAGGTAGAGTATATAAACAGATGACCCTGTTGTCTTCAGATTACTTTCAACATGTGTTTATGTACATTTTCTAAAGGTTTTTCCCAAGTGGGATAAAAAGATGTGCCATTACATGTAGCCTTGCTGCTAAAATGTACTGAATGCTACTGACGTTGATTTCAGAAATGAAGTGTAATGAAATAGGTGTGGAGAGAATGTCTGCTAATAAGAGGATTGGGGGGATAGAACAGAGAAACCAGAATATATTTTTCAGATCTCATCAGGAAAAACAAGTCTGTGCAATAAACACATTTTTTAAAATTTTATTTTGGCTTTTTTCATAGGCAAGGTCTTCTGTTTGTCTGTATTTATATGCCTATATTGTTGTATTTCAAATTGGTTTCATTGTAGTGGGAAGCTTAGTGTAGCAGTGTCCAATTCTCGATAGTTTTATGAAAAGAACTTTTTCATATCTGATACTAATACTTCCTGGAAAGATGTCTTGAAGAGACATAAATATCTTTTTTTTTTTTTCTCCCCGGGAAATAAATCCATCCTAACTGTATTTTCTGTGTTGAATATATAATACACATATACATATGTTTCTTTCAAGGATAACTTTGCATCTTGGTTTCATCTTTTTGTCTGTTGTGGAGAGAAAGGAGAGGCTACTCTTTTTTTCCCCTCACTATGTGGTGGTGAAGGTTCTTTTTACATATGGAAACCATTAACTGCTGCTCAAAATAGTACCTTTGACTGACATGAAGTCTACACTTCATTCCCTCCAGTCAAAAGTGGGGTTAGAATTTTACTTATGTGGAAATAATGTTCATTATTCTTTAAAGTGTGAAAATAAAAGGATTGTGAAAATAGTATGGTATTATCACTGTTAGGATGTTATTTTCATGCTGTTAGTAACAACGGACATCCTCTGAAAACCCCGAAAGAATAGAAAGTAATTCTGAAGTGTGTTTGGGAGAATGGTTCATAGATGTTATGCAAGGAGAGTGCTTTACCATAACTTGCCTGTGGTTGCCACTTGTATTAACACGAGGGCTATGGCATGAAGCAGTCCTAAACTGATTGAAGTATTATTTCATGCGTCTCTGCTTTTGCTGGGATTGAGTGTTTTTAATGGATTGTAGTTCCATTTTAGTCCAGTTAAAAGGCAAAACCAATATTAAGTCAGTAGGGTGCAAATTTTTTTTTTCTGCCCTTGCTGTAAAGCTGAAGGTGATTTCTTACCAGGTTTGATAACCTGGGTTCCACCCCCTGAGGACAAGAGATCTGGGATGTAGAGAACAAGGAGGTGAAAAGTTAGCTGGAAGAGAACAGAAAGAATGGAAGACAGACCTGGGAGGTTCAGGCAAATAAAAGTAATGAACAGAACATTAAATAGGAGTGACTGAAATGCTTTAAAACAACTTTGCCTAAATATTGGAGCAATACATAACAATGCTGATTTCATGTGACTGGAGAGGTCAATAGGATGCATTTGCCAAGGAAGAAGATTATGTACCACACAGAAGCTAGAATTACGTACCTGGAAGGTAGTACTTTAATCTTTGGTCTCCGGACTGGGGAAAAACAATGGAAAGCAACAATTGTATTTATTGTTGAGTTGACTTTCTGGAAGTCTTTTGGCTTGTGGAGAGCTGACCTGGGTGTTCAGCAACGTTGGCTGACTGATCCACACGCAGTCTTTGGTTTCTCACCGCTTACTGCTCTGTGCAGGGGGATGCTGGATGTATGCAGTGCTCTCTTCCTGAATCTGCAGATGGGGTCTAGAGGGTAGACCAAAAAAAGCCAAGCTCACTGCAGTAGATTGTCACTTTGTGATTATTTGTTGGCTTTGGTTAATTAATTCATTGCCAATTCTAGTGGCAGAAACTTTTGAAGTGTTGTGGAGGTATGGGCAGAATTCAGATACTGCTGCATGTTTTCTCTTGCTCTTAATCTGGTAAGTTACAACTGAATCAATCATATCAGTGATTCAGTATGCTAAGTCAGAAGTAGTATTTTTGGTTGATTTTTTGGTCTACTGTAAGAGTCAAAAAAGATTTTCCCTTTTCAAGGGAAAATGCAGAAGCCACAAAGGATTGCGCTATCCTGTGCATGAAGACTATGTCTTATGTGTCAGAACACTGCTGCCAATTAGCTTTTTTCCATTAGAACATTCTCATAAAGTTTCTAGATTCTTCACAGATATCACAAAGTTTGACACTAACTTTTTTGTTTGTTACCTTTGGAAGAATAATACTTGCATTACCTAGATATTACAGCACATATGCAAATTTATGTGTTCAGTTGCACTCCTTGTGGTTTGCTTCTGTATATGCATTAATGCTTGCCTGGAAATTAAGGGTGGGGGAGGGGGGCGGCAGTTCAGATCTAAAGATCTAGGTTTGTGTGCCTTGTTCAGTGCTGGTCCTGTCAGCTTCTCTTTCAGGATGAAGTGAGTAAGTGCAGTCACTGAAACGGCTGCACTTTGTAGCTGTTATTAGCTTTATGTTCATTTATTGATGTGTATATAAGGAAAGGGATATTGGAATGTTATGAGACTGGTTTGTCTACTCCGTGTATCTGATTGCTGTTTGCTGCTATTATACCATCTACAGGTTTGGGATTTTTCTTAGGCATTTTGTATTTCACATTTTAAATACGATGAAGAGTAAACATCTACCTGGTGCCAAACCCCCTAGGTTGGAATACAAAGAATTAAATTTAAATTCTGCTTTTCCATAGCATACCTTGTGGGCTTGGGCAGACCACGTAATCTTTTTGCTACCTGTAAAATGGGTAGAAAAGTTTCTTCTGTGAGTGATCTGATTTTTACCAGAGACCTGGCGCTTCCCCAACATTGAGAGGGGAACTCCTTCCGTTGTCTAGGAAAGCATAGGGTACGCTCAGCTTTGTTTACAGTGAGAAGGTTAGCTATACCGACCAGCTTTCTGAAGGACTTGACTGAAGATGCAGGCTTTGTTAGTCAGGCTGATCTGCCCAAGGGTTGTCTGATGGTGTAATTATCTTAAGAGTGAAAAGAGCATCAATGGTGGTGAAAGTTCAAGGGGTAAATTGGCATCTTCGCCCTTGTGAGTTCTGCAGGAGACCAGACTCAATTCTTAAGCAGGTCTTTAAGTCCCCTAATGGCCTATGCATGGTGTTTCTGGAGTGCAGAAAAGCCAATTTCAAAGTGTAACTTGTGACCACCTGGGAGTTCTGAGCATTTTAACTCTGAATCATAGGAGGCCTGGGAACAAAGCTGGTTTAAGAGTCAAAGTGAAAATATCCTGCTGGTTCCTGCTATTTGCAAGACCTACTATGTGGTAAAAAAAATCACGTCTAGCTGAGCAGCATTTGGCAGCCTGCTCTCCCTGGAGAGCTGGGGTGAGAGGGAAGGCACAGTCAGGTGAGGACAAAATTCCCCTGACAGAGCTGTTCACTGAAATTTACTTCTTGACTCATCGTTGCCTTGCTTTGACTAGATTATTTATTCCTTCTATGTGATAATTTGGGAATCAAGAATTTAGGAATTCCTAGGCCTTTACTTGGACAGTTTTCTGACCCAGACAAACCACATAATCTATCTCTTTGTGTCTATAAATAGGGACAGTATCTGTTTATGTTACGGTAATGTTGTGGGCATTAGTTGCTTAAAAACTTTAAACATCAAGAAAGCCTTATTACTAACAGATGTCTCTCTGACCCTGTAGGTTGGCAGCACAGAGCTTCGAAGTGTTCGCACTAGAGGATTTTTTGGAATCCTGTCAAATAAAGTTACTATAGCTCTGTGTGTGTGGAAGGGAAATCCTGCAAGAGAAAAGGAGTGAGGGTAAGAGCAGGGAAGCTGAGCAAGGGTCATTGTGAAGTGTGTATGAAAAGAAAGTTGTAGCTTGTTGTGCAACGGACTGGGAGAACAGGAAGAGAATGAGGGGACTCAAATGAGGGAAAGGAAAATGGCACCTCCTATCCAAATACAAGAAGAGATTTGAGATTCATGTTTCTGTGGACCTAAGTGTCATCAGAACATCTTTGTATATCATGTACATGTACAAGTCATGTACAGGTGTTGCTCCCCGATTATGATAATCTGCTTTGTAAAAGTAGCTCTCTGATTCATTTAGCTCTCTGTCTTGAGCTGGAATGGTTTGTGGGACCTCCAACTGAAATGCAAATTAGCCTTAGATGTGTCTTTTCAATTCACGCTTCTTGGAAGAAGTGGCACAGTTCTTGAAAATATCATAATGATGTTTCTGTGACGTGCAATCTCTTTATTATATACATAGTATAGCTAATCTGAATCATACCAATATGCTTATGGTCTGTCTGAAAGTGTAATGTATGCAGGTTGCACAGCGTGTGATATTTTTCACTGAATGCATGATCTGCTGATCTCATGTAAAAACAAAAGTTATTTTTCCAGAAAAGGGAGAAACATGGGAGGGGGAAGGAGGGGGGGAGGTGCCCTTTACCAGGAAGGGACCAAGCAAACTGTAGCATTTAATGAACATATGCACACCAGCTCCTAAAACTTCAGGATTTTTTTTTCATTTTAACTTAAAAGCTTGATCCTTTTCTAAATATAAGTTTCTTTTAATAAGTGTAGCAAAAACTGTTTCTTTATGATGATTAGTTGCATAGTGAAAAGAGGTAGCTGACTCATTTCCAGTTCTCTTCTGTAATAATCGGTTTTTGCTTTCTGAATGTTCAACTCATAAATTTTCCTATTTAAAAATGCCTATTTTTAAATTCTTCATTTTGAAACCATGTTGCACTGAAGTTTTCTGACCAATCAAATGATACAGAGTATCTGTAAAAATGAAATGCTCATTCTGTATAACAGCCAGGAAGCTATTTTTTCTGTTTTTAAAGATGCTATTTTCTAAATTTTGCAGCCATAACCATTTTTCTTATCAATTAGAACTTGGGTAATCATGATCAGAGATCATTGTAGTAGGTGTGTCGAAAAACACATAGCACCTCAAAGACCTAACAATCTAAGTAGAAAAAAAACCAGAGAAGAATTAAATGCTATTCCTGTTCTGCTATTGGAGCCCTTGAGGAGCAGTGAACATTAGCGGGTTACTCGGGGGCAGTGGCTGTTACGTGAAGGAGGTAAACTCTACAGAGACTTATCCTGACCCTTCAACCTCTGTACTCTAATGTTTGACGCACAGTTATATATTATGTGGAGCAATAGTGGCTGTTTGTAATGCACAACAGTCATGTAAGCAAAACTAAGTGATAAATTTAGCATACCCTAAATAGTAAAAAAGGAGGATATTGGGAGCTTAGATCCCTGCTGCTGTATGTTACTATCTGAGTGGTCTATGTACCGCATGTTGCTGAGGCCCAGAAGAGGAAGCCTTGTATTCACAAAGGAGATAAAAGTAAAGTGTGACTCACCTTGAGGAAGTACTTTTCCCTGGGCTAAAACCTATCTGTTGTGTCCTTTTGCAGCTGAATCCTAGAGCTTCCGTGAGTGACTCCAGCCAACATGTATGTGCAACCAAACTGTGAAGAGTTACTGCCTTCCAGGAGTTAAGCTAGCATCACTTGAATTGTTTGCACAAACCCTTTGAGCTGGCATTTGGAGAATATTGACCTGCACTGTGTTGCTGTAAAACACTTTTACAGCGTTGACAGAGAACTGTCACCTCACAGCTGGCGCCAGTGAAAAAAAACTTCTGCATCTAATGCAGACCTACTGAGGTCTCGTCTTTCTGCTTGCTTCCAATCTTGTCATGTTGATGAAAATGTAAACTAAAGGCAATTGCTTTGGCAGCGTGACTGAAAGTATTTCTGTGAGGGAACTGTAGCCCTTTAAATCATAGAATCATAGAATACCAGGTTGGAAGGGACCTCAAGGATCATCTGGTCCAACAGCAAAAGCACGGTCTAGAGAAGATGGCCCAGCACCCTGTACAGCTGAATCTTAAAAGTGTCCAATATTGGGGGATCCGCCACTTCCCTGTGGAGATTATTCCAATGGCTGATTGTTCGTTCTCATTGTGAAAAATTTTCCTCTTCTGTCCAATCGGAATCTCCCCAGGAGTAACTTGTACCCATTACTGCTCATCTTTTCCGTATGACTCCTTGTAAAAAGGGAGCCTCCATATTCTTTGTTGCCACCCTTAAAATACTGGAACATGGTGATGAGGTCTCCCCTAAGCCTTTTTTCAAGGCTCAACAAACCCAGTTCTCTCAGCCTTTCCTCATATGGGAGGCTTCCCAGTACTTTGATCGTCTTGGTGGCGCTCCTCTGGACCCTCTCCAGCCTGTCCACATCTTTTTTGTATTGCAGGGACCAAAACTGAACACAGTATTCCAGGTGTGTCCTGACAAGCGCTGAGTAGAGTGGGATAATGACTTTGTCTCTGCCGGTGATGCCCTTGTTGATGCAACACAGCATCCTGTTGGCTTACTTTGCCGCAGCAGCACACTGTTCACTCATATTGAGCTTGTTGGCCACCAGGACCTCCAGGTCCCTTTCCAGAGATCTGTTCCCCAGCCAGGTAGGTCCCAGTCTGTGCTGCACTCCTGGATTATGTTTTCCCAGGTGCAAGACCTTATACTTGTCCTTGTTGAGCTTCATAAGGTTATTGTTAACCCACTCTTCCAGCAGGTCTTCCTGCAGGGTGGCTCTCCCTTTTAAAGTGTCCACTTTCACACTCAGCTTGGTATCATCAGCAAACTTTGTCACGTTACATTTGATCCCATCATCCAGATCACTTATGAAGATATTAAACAGCCTTCGGCCCAGTATTGCTCCCTGGGGAATCGAGACTGGGCCCATCAATTTAAGTTGAATTATTCATACAGTCCCAATAATTAACTGTATTTGTTAGTAGTTTTCCATCAATAAGAAATTCTGGTGTAGGAGTCTGTGTATTTGGCTTTTTACGCAAGCTGATGATGTTTGTTTCAGTAAAAGTGTGGTGTTTCGACCATATGCTCAAATGTTAACATGTTTAATGCCAGCAGCAGAATATTTACATTAAAGGACGTGGAGCCAAGTTAAACTCAATTGCAACTTTATTAACTGGATTACAGTATTATCAGCAAAAACCAGCTGTGATAATCAATTGAATGATCTCTTGCTTTTCTCCCTCTTTAATTTTCCAAACCGGCTCAGGGAGATCTGCCCTTGTTGGAAGCTGTGCTCTAATTACTATCTTAAGCCCTAGTGCAGCAGGGTAGAGGGGGTTCCAAGAGGTATTCCGTTTGGACCTGAAACCCTTGAGAGAGAGGGATAGGAAGGTAAGCATATGCGGGATTTTATTCCATACTCCCTACCTCTTGTCGGGGGACTAGAAAATGCTGCATGCTTTCTCTTAACAGTGCACAATTTAGCTGTGTTAAATTAAGCAGTAGTTCTGGAAGAGAGATTGTACAGGTAAGGCTGAGGCAGCTGAGCAGATTGTCCCCAAAAGGCTGTGGATGCACAGTATCTAACTAGCAGATGCCTTATGAGGTTTCCACCTCTCGGATCAGGCTTGCAAAGATTTACAGTTTTGATTGTATAACTGAACTGAGGGCATTTGAATAGAAATGGCAAACGGAGGGATAACCAGACTAAACAAGTCAGCAGATTTGAGGAAGTGGTAACTCTGAGCAAGGCATGGCGTGATCGGTTAGTGATAGACTTCTCTTCTGCTCTGTTGCAGCCAGGGGAAATGATCTGTTCATAGATGGTGTCAGAACTGGGACTGCAATGCAGGAATAATATCTCTGTGCGTTGTTTTAAACAGTAATGACCAGGTCTTTGCCTAGTGGAGTCACAGCTAGTGGTAGGATGATGTGACCGTGAAGCTCAGAATTTGAATAAGCATTCAGCCTTCAAAAAAAAGACAACCCCAAACACCAAACCCCTAACAACAACCTCAAACCCTGGATGTTCATCCTGCCAGTTTGGAAAGAGGATGAGAAAAGTCTTTCTTTTTACAGTTCCCCTTTCCCTCTGAAAAAGAGAACCATCTGAGGAGCACAGAAAGGGGAAGTTCAACGACACTTTTATGGTTTGTTTGTTGGCAAACACTAGGCCATTTTTTCCTTTCTTTTTCTTTCTTTTTTTCCCCTCCCCTTTCCCCTTGCAAAGTTGTTAATTCCAGTTCTGCCCATTCTGGATGATCTTGGAAAGGGGCTGACAGGGAGTTACCTTCATAGTATGATGCAGGCACAAGTGATTTCTGT
Source organism: Charadrius vociferus (assembly GCF_000708025.1). Classification (NCBI taxonomy): domain Eukaryota; kingdom Metazoa; phylum Chordata; class Aves; order Charadriiformes; family Charadriidae; genus Charadrius; species Charadrius vociferus. The sequence continues at coordinate 2,646,156 of NW_009648444.1, forward strand.
AGAAGATGGACCTTCAGCATCCCATGTGTATTTTGTATGCAATATGGCTGCCCTCAGAGGAATTCTGCCTTTTTGTTGAGACAAGAAGGCAGCAGAAGGGGCACACGGTGAAGAATGAAAAGCTGAGGAACTTACACAGAGGAAAAATTGATCTGCCACATGAGATTAGGTAGCAACAGAGCTGTAGACAGCTTACTGAGGTGATGTTTCTGAGGCTGGGGATGGGTGTTCGGGCAAGGTGAGGGCTTGTGCACTCATTTTTGGAAAGCACAGATTTGTAAGAGAGAGTGTTGGAACAGGAGTTGTCTGGGTGCTTAAGGTGAGAGGAGGTGATATATATGAAAATGAGAGAGAGAGATTAGGGTTCTAAGACGACTGTGGAGATGAAATAAGTGGATTTTTTTGAGGCTTTGTTTTTCCCTGCCTTGTGTGATACTGCTCCAATTTTATACTCGTGAGCGGGAGCAAATGAAAGAGACCCCTCTTTTGCTTATTTGTTTCTCAAAGCTCATCAGCTTTTCTGTATCCCTTGGCAAAACCCTGTGACACACACTTTGACCACAGCAGCTTGTTTCTTATTCTGAGAATATGGTCAGACTGTGGTGATGCTTAGAAAGGGGTTATACAGATGGTAGCCTCAACTTCCCCAGTTATTTTAGGGCCAAACCGCTTCTGAAAGGAGGATGAGCTTAGGGGGAACAGTTGATTCATTCACTTCTCAAAGCCATCAAGCTCTCAAGCCATCTTGTGTTATTTTCCTAGTTACGGTGTCTTCTCAAGAAGAGATCCCGTATGATGCAGGCACTGACCCAAGGAGGAAAACAGTAGTTGGAAATGTCAGGAGGAATGGAAGGAGTACTTCCACATTTGCAGAAACTTTAAGATTTGGTCATGCATTTACCATGGTTTTCCAAATTTTTTTTAATGGTTTTTTTTTTGTCCCGTGTATTCAGTCACTTCGTCCAATTCCTTGTAACGAGTTAGAACAGACAATGGTTCATTCATTAAGGTGATCACATGTGGAAGTTGGTTGGAAGTTGGTTCAGTGGTGCAGGCAAATGAAAAGACGCTCAAACCTTAAGAAAGTATGTTTGGAGGGAGGGAGATGCATAAAGATTAAGTTAAAATGAAAATGTTAACCAAAACAAACAGTGGGCTTAAGTCTGAGTTAATTTTTCCTCTTGAAGTAGCTGGAAGATTGTCTCTTGCATTCCAGATCCCAAATTTCAAGTGCAGTTGCACTTTGTGAAACTGAAGACGTATTACAGATGTTGATTTCTATATGTGATTTAGTGGTTATGGCAAGCGGCAGATTTACAGCCTCAGGACTTCCCAAGTTTTACTGCAGACTGACTCGTTTAGTGACCTTTGGGTGACTCTTGGTTAAACACCTACATAAGGAGCTTGATCTTGAGTAGAGAGGAATGGCTGCAGCTTCCCCGGGCTCCCCTTGAGCTTGGCCGAGACCCTTGCGGAGGCGCAGGGAGGGTTCCCTAGTAAGGCCCAGCGCCCCGCACTGCTGCCCGCCAGCAGCAGGGGTAGCTACGCTGCTGCCTTCTCCGGCAGTCCTCTTCCTTCCCTTCTCCTCCCTCTGCCTTGCCTGGCAGAGAGTAACCACAGAGCTTCTCCCCCTGGGTGCCTGCGCAGGGACAGGAACAGGAAAGGGGAAGTGGTGCAGTGTGTCAGCTCGGAGGGCTGCTTTCCTGGAAGCGTGCTGCTTCCTCTGGAGGTGTGCATGGAGATGAGAGTTACTGTCATTGCTTTTTCTTCCCCCCTCCGCCAATGCAAGACTTTTGGTTGAACGTCCTGAAGTTTGCTTTCTTGATGTTGGAATGAGTTTGTGACCAATGTTTCAATACCCTGAGTGGAAAAACGCCATCTGAATCTCTAGGAGACTTACAGGAGGTGAGGGAAGAGGGAAGGTAAGATGAGGAGAAATGAGAGCTTCATCCAGATTAGCTTCCTAGTTAATGCCACATGGCAGTCAGATGACTGAGCACAGCTGCATGGCTGTGTGGTCACATTAGCCACATCATCACTAACTAGTTTTACTACTTACTACGAAGTCTGATTACTTCAAAAAGACAAGTCAAGGAAGGGGAAGGCAGAGAAACTGCTGGGACCCACCGTCACGTGGCACTGGAGAGTCTCTGGTGTTGTGCTTCATGCTGGGATATATGAAAATAGTGAAGAGTGAAATACCTTTGTGCACAGAGCCTACTTCTGTGAAGACCCAGGCCTAGTGGGCAATGCTCAAAGACTGCTGATTTCCACTTTCAGCATTGACTATTTTCATACAAAGAGATGTGGTGGCAGGTCTGGGGCTGCTGGCAGGCACAGGAAGAAGCATTCAGCTGCATGGGCAGTATTTACTGTCCCCATTTCCTCCAGAGAAACAACTGTGGGCTGGGCTGGTTTTAGCACATACCTCTTCGAACTAGCTTTGCACATCACGCACGGTGTGCACACCACAGTTTGGGAAGTCCTGACCTAGATGAAGGGAAGGCAGAGAATTACTGCGCTCAGCCTGTTTGAAACTACAGTGCCCTAAGTGAATGCTGCTTCTAAAAAGACTTGTTACCAGTAAGGTGCAGCAAGCCAGTGGTGGTGTTACTTACCTGATTACTAGCAGAACTGCTGAATCAGACCTGCTATGTCCATTCACTAAACAGTCCAATACTAAATGTAAAAATAAGGTAGAGGAGGGAAAAGCAGGCAGGGAGGCGGCTAATTTAGTTTTGTTGCAGTAATCCTTTGGCTTGACGGAATGCATCAGAAAAGGATGGGAGAGACATATGTGGCTGGATGTGGTGATGGAGCAACTTCTAGAGAAAGCGTGTGAACCTGAGTGCCATGGAGTCGTTGAGACATCAGCTTCGCTTCCCGTAATTACAAGGAGAGAGGAAACCGGAATAAGGGGTCAGACCCTGGCTAAAGGCGAGTCCATCTTCCACGAGGCAAAGAGTATCCTAAAGGGATGATGAGACCGGGCTGGCAGCAGGGCAGGATGCTGCCCTACCATGGTAGGGGTGGCCATGGCTGCTTCTCTGGAAGGGCAGGAGAGGCGAGAGGCTTTTCAGTACTGGCTACATAATATTTCTCTGCCATTCTGGAAATGCTATGAGACTTCAGTACCTTATGCTGAGTGTATTTAAAACAGCCTTGATTATTTCATGAGGCTGATGCGACATGCCTACTCTGCTGTTTTTTATGAAAGACTGCTATGTTTTGGTAAAAGAGGAGGGGGATTACATGAAGTTGAGAGATCTCAAACAGTTTTCTTATTTCTTGAAAAAAAAAAAAAAACCCACACCACCAAATAAACCCCCCAAAACACAAACAAAACCCTGAAAACAAATGTTATTTTTGTCACTGGGGAATTTTGAAATGTTCAAACTAAGCAGCTGTTTTTTCAGCTGTTGCAGGTATTAAACAACAGCAAGAAAATCCTCCGCTATGACCTGTCACAGGAAATAATACTTTCTGGATCATGGTGAACAGCTGGGTTCATTGCTTCTCCTGCAATAGTAATCCTCAACTTCTTGACTTGTTACCTGCACAATGGCTTGTCAACATTTTAAGCTAACAGTATAAAAAAAAATGAAATAATGAAATTGCAGATGTTTAAGTGCATGCTTGGGATTCATAAATTATGGGGAGCTACAGTGAACTGCCGTTAGGAATAAACTAGGTGTTCGGAAGTGACCTGCTTTGAAGATATTTTTCCTTTTAAAAAAAAAACGCTAAATGCTTTTGACCTCTCTCCCCATTGCAATGCAAGTGACCAGCTAATAACACCGCTTCCATTTTGTGCTTTTTTTGTCATAATAAATAACATTTACTTTTCAATGGTGATATTTGAATTATGCAAATCAAATTCTCACTTACAGCTTTTTTCAGACCCCATAAATCTGCAGTGTAATTTGTTCTTTAGTATATAGGTCAGGGGAAATGCAACAATGACGAGGGTGGGCAGATGCATTTTGAATCCTCTGTTTAACTACATGTATGCTGTGTAATCACTTAAACTAAACACCAAAAAGCCCAAAAAAATGGTGTCCTGTATAAATGTTAAGAAATGGAAATCATGATTGGAATTGCTGTGTTTTGTGTTGTTATTGTCAATAAAGGGGCTGTTGCCAATTTATTTCACCAACAAATACCAGTGGAACCAATCCTGAAAAATCTTAAAATCTTACTCTGAGAATATCCTGTAGGCTTCCTTTACTTGGAAACCAACATGTTTATTTCTGGCTTGAATCTGCTTATTGTTTAGATTAAAATCTGCTTTGCATGGTCAACATAGTTGAAAGCGAGCAGATTGTATTCTGACATTATCAACACAAGAATAATTGCAATCACAAATAAAAAGGCAGGAAATAACATGCATTACTTGAAAAAGAACAAACAACTTTCACGTTCACAGATTTTTAAGGTTAACAGTTGCTTTCCCTTGTCTTTCTCCTGCTTTCAAATCAAAACAGAACCCTACCCCAGAAAAGCACCAAAAACTCAGGAACAAGCAAACTGCCGCAAACGCTGAGAAGCAGGCAGCTGTCATCTGTAATTGCTGGGGCAAATAAAAATCGACTTTTGCTTTGTCATTTCTAGAATAGTGTTTGAGACTGGTACTGTGACTGAACTGTTAATTCAAAGGACGCTGTTAATAAAAGCACAGGGGCATACTGAGGCCGAGTTGCCAGACCCAGCCGGGCCAGAAACCCAGTGCACTGCAGGTATGTTTAAATTCGGTATGTAGCAATACAAAGTAGTTTCTGAATGATGTCTGTATTCTCATGTGCACACCAGCCAAGGCCATTTCAGCTGGCTGATTGCACAGGATGGGAGTCTACAAGTTAATATGAGGAGAAGTGAAGATTGCAGAGTCATGAGGAGGGGACTTGGAAGGAGAGTAGTGCTTTGCACCGTCCTCTATACATTGAGAGTAGTTTGATAGCCGTAGCCAAAAAAAGGTGCATTTTAAGAGAAGATTAGATGTTCTCCATGCCATGCTTGTCCCATCCGTTTACCATCATTTTGACATTGTAGGGTTTTATAAAGAAAATTAGGGCATTAAGAGCATGAGACACCTTAAAGAATCAGTAGGTGAATACCAGTTCTTTGAAGATAAGCACAGTCTGTCTCAGAGGACTTGTTGATTATCCAACAGCAATTTGATCTCGTGCTCTGTCGGTTCAGTGATTTGACATACCATGTTGGCATTGTAATTTAGGGCGTTTTTTGTAAACCAGTATGAGCTGGTTTATCCTGTTTGGAGTGTAAGCTAGTTCTCCCATTCCTGCAACTGAAGCTAACAATTTCATTACAGTGAATGCTTTCCTTACTCGTTTCTGAACTCTTAATACGATCACGAAAAAAAACAGCTATGACCTCTGCCTTTGACGTGAGGTTGTCAGATTTTTCTTAATATAAGACAGGGGATACTGTCTTGCCTTGCTTTGGATAGTTGTTCCCCATTATCTTTGGAAACAAAACCTTTTTTAAAAAAAGGATGGTGGTACCTGAAGAACTGTCATTATATCAGTGTTTCTCAGGCTACTGTCCTGCATTGCTGGTCAGCCATAAAACATGGAATGTTATCCCAGGGAGGACGGAAAGTAAAATGCTCAAACTGTAGCATGTGTGTGCTGTCACATATGTCAGCAAATCAACAAAGTGGGAGGAAATGGGCAAATAAAAATAGCAGAGTTTTACCCTCGTTTTTTGTTGGGAGGTTTTAATAAGTAACAGGGCAACAAGCATGGTCTTGGATATTGTTTGTTTAATTTCCTGAAGGGACAGATCGCCCTTTGCTTTATTGATTTCGTGGTTGTTGGGAAGCATTGTGCTTAGTCTCTGGTCTGGTGAGTCTGATTATCATAGACAAGAGATGCCATCTCTCCCACCTCTGATCTGGAGCATTGGTGTCGCAGGCACTGGTCTGCAGGAAGAACCAGTACACCTCCTGTTGCAGCCAGCTTGTGATCAACTAAACTTGGAAACTATTTGGTTCTACTTTTTCACTCTTAAATCTTCAGACTCGGACAGTCCTGCTATTGCCGTTCTCAGAAGCACCTTCCTTTTCTTCAGGGTGAAGTGGTGTGGCACATCCATCTCGCCTGAACCATAGTCAAGCTGCTCTCCTGGCAGTGCTCAATTCAGGCAGCTTTCAGGGCGGTCTTCTTGCACGATGGCTCAGAGGTTAGAGCGTTCAGGTCTTCCATTTCTGACAAAATGCAGCCCTTGTGAAACTGAAGAGATGGATCTGAGTCCCGGCAAGTAGACAGGGAACTATGTTTCATTCCCACATCCTGAGTGAGTGCTCTGACCGCTAAGGAAGGGCAAAGAACCTGCTGCTTCCTCTGGCCGGGCTGGGTAGTAAAGATGTTGCATTTCCTCATGAGGGCAACGGGGTAGGCAGGGCAGAGCTCAACGTGCTGCACCGCAGATGAAAAGAAGGGCCTCCTGTTGCCCTGCGTGAAGGGCCCGAGCCCCCAGCAGAGGTGGGCTTAAGGAGCTTCTCTCTCCTGGGTGCTCCCTGGTGCTGGCTGAACCAGCTTATCGCGCTGGTTTGTGTGGATCGCGCTCTGGAGCATCGAGCCCTTTCCTGCACATTGCACGAGGAACCTACTTGCTGAAACCACAATTTTTGCTTCTGCTGCAAAATCTACGGACTAAAATAGTTAAGTGCTTTTTGTGTAGCACTGCTGTGCCAAAAACCTAGGTCCACAAATCGTTCGCTCCTTAGGGACAATTAACACCACAATACTCTTGAAGTATGTGCTTGTACAGAGAGAAAGTAGCGTTCGGTACTCGCTTTCTTCCTAAACCCTTCTCCCGGGATTCTGCATATTAAATATACATTAACCCCCCCGATAACTACACAATTATGACAGTTGAAACAGAATTAGAGGAGCTAACATAAAACCAGACCCTGCGTCCCACCTGCACTGCAGGCTGCTGTCAGAGCACCTGTCAGTCACGATTTGCATCTGCGCCACAGTTTCTTTCCTGAAAAAAAAAAAAAGGGCAAAACAAAAAAAAGCAGGCTTCCTTCCAGCCTGCTACCCTGATAAAGCTCATCAGTCACAGCGACGGCATAGCAAGGATAGCTTATGCCGCTTGCATCGTTTTGCTTTTAGAAGTATAGATGACACGGTGCTGAAAATCAGTTCCTTGCATCTCATTGCACTTCTGCTGCTGGTGGGACATCTACCAACAGTTACAAAAAAAAAAAATAAAAATCCAGCTGTAGCATATGCAAAGCCTGCACTAGTATTTCTGTGGACCCAACAATCAATCTCAGTGCCCCGCTTGTATATAAAATACATAATAAAATATTCTTACAAGAAAAAAACCAGTACAGTTTCTCTAGAAAGCTCTAAGCTTCCTGGGGTGGTCCAACACGCGGAGTCCTGGTGGTCTATGCATTACCATAATCCAAGAATGGATGGCATATTTCCCTTGAATAATCAGCACGCTTAGCAGGAGAATTAAGAACAAAGCACCTTTCCAAGTGGCTGGGATAATGCATTGGCATTTTCAAAGGTTGTTCTGGACTTTCAGCATTGACTCTGGGAGCCCTGAACTCAGAAATTCCAGTGTATTGCATTCATTGCTTTGGCTAGATGCCTTCTTTCTTTCTAAGCTAAGACCAAGCACTGAGGCAATTGTAGTTTCAAGATAATAATGTCTTTAGTTAAGTAAGCCCAAGACTCTGCCTTTTTTTTTTTAATGTAGCTCTAACCCATTTGTTGCAAATTATGGCTTTCTGTGTTTGCACTGCTGTGACTATGCTGGTTCCTGATGTGGGCTCATTAATAGATTATTTCCTTGTTAGCTGTAGGTAAAGCTTTGACCTAGAGCTGATTAGGGAAAAGAACTTCTGTATCTATTATCTTTTCTCTCTCATAATTAGTATAATTATGCATCTGTGCCCTAGACAGAAGTCTCAGACAGTGTGCTGTGGAGCCACAGAAACCGTCTGGACTGCGGGAATGGGAGTTTGCTGTTGAGCAAGGGATGGCCGGGTTCCATACTGTCAGGGAAAAGCTGAATTACAGCATTACACAGAGAGTAACCAAACCAGCGGAGAGAGAGTTCCCTTCCTCCCCACCCAGTTAAATCCAATTAACTGGCAGGGATGGAAAAAGCAGGTTCTGTCATTTCCACTTTTTTTTTAAGATAAATTGTCATACCTGTGAGACAGAATCATTTAAGGGCACAGTATTTCAATTTATAGGTGGAAATCACAGGCAGTGTCGAGGAGGAAAGCACCCAAATGAAACCGCTCTGGTTTTGACACTATACTACAGCTTTTTAGTTATGTGTTCACCTGCTCTCCATTGACTTGGGCTGGTTGAGAGCATTTGCAGCTGCGCAGAGTGGGTGTGATTGGGGCTAATTCAGCAGTAGGGTGGGGGCTGCTCTCACAGGTGCAGGTGGGGTTCCCCTTCCCAGGGTGACCTGCACAGGCCAGCTGCCGCTGAAGGGGGCTTACAAAACAAAAGCAAAAGAGGAGGGGAGGAGGCTTTTCAAGGTACATCTTGGCAGCCTTCAGGGGGAAACAAGTTCAGAAGGTGAGTTCAGTTTAGTACCTTTGGTTTTCCATAAAGCTTTGATGTTTTTTGAATGTGATGCTCTGTTCTTGCAATGTCAAATCAACTTAGTTAAAGTTAAGGCTCGCTTTAAAAAGGGCATGGCTAAATTACTGGTGTGTCTGGAAAGCACTGAGCAGCTTAACTGGCCTGTAGCAAAGATGGGGACAAACTTTTTAGCAGGGCCTGTAGCAATAGGGCAAAGGGTAATGGTTTTAAACTAAAAGAGCTCAGACAAGATACAAGGAAGAAATTTTTTACAATGAGGGTGGTGAAACACTGGCACAGGTTGCCCAGAGAGGTGGTAGATGCCCCATCCCTGGAAACATTCCAGGTCAGGTTGAACGGGGCTCTGAGCACCCTGATCCAATTGAAGATGTCCGTGCTTTTTGGGGGGGGGGGGGGACTAGATGGCCTTTAAAGGTCCCTTCCAACCCAAACTATTCTATGAGAAATCTTGAAGCTGAAACTTGCAGGAGTTTAAGTGTATGTTGGAGAGCTCTAACAGCTGTCTTTTTGTTGCCTCTTACCCTTCCCACCATGTTTGTATCTTAGGGTATGTGCTGCTTTTCCCTGTAGTGCAACTGGACTGACAGGATTTAACAGGAGTGTTGGTTCTTTGCAGCCATCTCAGATATCATCGCTGTGGCACTGTGGAAGTGTAATTCTCTTCATAAAATGGCAGCTGTACCTCAGTCCTTCCCAGTAGGGCTGAGATGCAAAGCTCAATAGAAGGAGAAGGGAGATGATGGTAGTAGGCAACTGCGAGGGTGCAGCAAGTGTAATTTCTTCCTTGGGCTCGAGGCTTGGAGTCCCCACCTCGTGCCTCGCAATGGAGTTCTGTGGTGGGGTGGGAATGGGTTGTTGTTCAGTAGGAGCAACCTTCATCCATCCTTCTGAATTAATCCTGCAGCCTGAGAGAGTTGCGGTCTGAGTGCCTGTATCTGAAGTGGAGAGGGAGGCTCTAGTGTTTCAGGCTCTTCTCCGTATAACAATAAATGCATGAGCAGCCCTTGGAAAAGAAGAGACAGCTCAGGCTCAGGGATACTGTTAGCTTAAGTGTTAGGACGCATTCTTGGGAACTAAATTATAAATTTGGATCCCTTCCAGAAAGAGAGGCATCTTAAGGCCTAATCTACCACATCTCAGTTAAATGTCGAACTAGTTGTGGTCTGAAAGAAATGATTCCTGCTCCAACAGTAGTACTGGAGGTGCTTACTTTTAATCAGAAGATGTGCATCAGGAACCAGTGATGCTGCTTCTTAATAAACCCTCGAAGTAGCACATCCTGGGCTGTGCTACTTGTCTGGCCCTGCATCTCCTCTTGAGGTACCTGATTGTCCCTGGGCTTTGGGTAAGCTCAGTGGTTGTGTTAATACAGTCCCAAGTTCCACTCGAGGCCTGGTGATCAGTTAGATCCTGTAATGCTGCCTGTGGAGCTGCTCGAGTCCCTCTTTGGGCTAAATTCCTTGCTGTTAGCCATCAGCCTTGTCAGGAAAGAAATCACTGAAACGTATGAAAATACTTTGTGTAATAGAGTACCTGGCAACTGATAAGGAGTAGTTGGATTTTTTTGCTTGTTTTCACTATATAACTTCCCCTCCCAAAAAGCTCAATTTGCTAAATGAAAAAATAATCCAAGTTATAAATGGCAAAAGCACTCTGGGTTGTGCTTCTGCATCCTGTGGTGTAACTACCCATGTTCTTTCTGTGTTCCACGTGTGATAAGATAACCTGGGAGAGAGCAGGGTGTCTCTAATCCTCTGTCCCTGGCTGCCTGCCTGGAGGTGTTCCGTAAGCAACACCAAAGACGAGCCATGATGTGGGGTGTGTCATGTGTGATGGTTTGATGTGGCAGGGGAATGAATGTGAGGCTGTGATTAAGGCTCTTGCGATACGCCGTGAGAAAGTAAAAGGCTTGTGTGTGCTGTTGGTGGAAACGGAAAAGAAGTTTTGCGATGTATGGAAGAGTCTGCTCCTGCATTGAACCATTTTCAGGCTGTGACTGAATGCTCTTATAGCTGATTTGTCTGAATTTTTAATACAGCATTGATAGAACTGTGTAATAATTAACACATTTTGGAAGTAAATATGTGGTTGAGCACAAGAGTTTGTAAGTCTGAACTAGGTTACTGTCTTGGGGCCCAAGAAAACAGGTAAAACCTCTTGTCAAGAGGAATGATACCATTTAATCCTGGGTTACCGATGAGAAATTTGACATAGTAAGCAAAGGAGAAACTGCCTGCATCTGGAAACCTTTCAGGCTTCAGCTAGATTTTTACTAATTTTAAGAGACAGAGTTCCAGCTAAGTGTGAACAGATTTATTAACTGGCTGTTACTGACCTTTCTCTCTGTTTACTTAGGTTGCTAATGCTTTCTGTGCGTTACAGCAAGAAATCATAGCTTACGCTTTCTTCCTGTGGAGCTTGCAAGCATTTACTTTGCAGCATGAAACCTCTCCCTTCAGCTGATAAGGAGCACACTGTGTTAGAAGTGCAGCTATTCCAGCTAAGACACAGCTCCCAGTTGTGCTGGGTGGAGGCTAAGGAGTGCTAATTAGCAATGGTTGAATAGGTCGACGTTTCAATGGGGACAAACCCAGTGTCAGCAAGGCTGGCGCAGAGCAGGTGGAGGAACTAGGTGATCTTAACTTGTTTAGACAACTTACTGACAGTTTACCAACCAAACAAATAAACTTGCGTGCTGACTGTATCCAGAATGAGTCAGGTCATTTTACAAGATGTCTATTTTGGTTACAGAAGTGTATGTGCATTCTTTTTGTGAAAGATACTGAAAACGAGCGAGACTGACTTTCTTCTAATGTGTGTGGAAGTTCCAACATTCACTCCTGGGGTTTCCTTACCTCCTGTTCCCTTGTTATGTTTAAAGTGTATTACTTTTTTCTAGACTTTCTGAATATAACTTTTTTCATTAGTGTTCCAGTCATCATGCTATCTTCCAGCCTAAGGGAATTAGTCATCCCCAACTCAATTTTTCCTTTCTCATTTTCAGTGTGCCTTAAAATCAAATATAAACCCCCACAGTTTGGGTGTGGCTCCCATGGGAGACTACTTGAAGTGATTAGATTGATTTGTTGTTCATTGACTTTCCTTTGAAAGTATCCGAAGTGCGGGGCTTTAATGTTCATATTTTTGTGCTTCCCTTAAAATGAAAGGGTCAAAACGCATATCAATGAGTTTTGACTTCTACGTAACATCCCAGTTTAGATCCTGTTTCTTGCCACTCTATGAGAAAAGCCTTTCTATTAATTTCCTTACTGGTTACAGCTGATAATAATGTTGGCTTCTATAGGTAGGTAAACTGGTTATTGAGTTGCTATGAAGGGAGGTAGAGAGGATTTTAAAAGAAAAAAAAAAAAAGAGGGAGAGTGTAGGGGAATAAAGAGAGACTATAGGTATGATTTCTGATCTTCTGGAAACACTTTGAGTCACAAGCACCAAGAGCTGCATTTCAGTGGCCTCAGAACCTGGTAGGATGTTCCCTTCCATAGTCATGTGTGAGCTCCTGTTGATGGCAGAAGTTTTTCTGTTCACTTTCTGGAGTTAGTATATGTGGTCATAGTAATAAAGCCCTGTGGCAGCAAAATGTCATGAAAGCAGAAGCAGAATTTTTTTCTGGACTGATGGAGGCCAGTGGACAAGCATACAGAGTGAGATTTAAAAACAATTCACTAAAATAATCTGATGTGACCAGAAATAACATAATGATAGGGGTCACCTG
>NW_009648444.1:2658550-2678459 GCF_000708025.1 Charadrius vociferus
TGTTGGGTCAGTCAGGGTGGTAAGCTTCATAGAAGAATGGAGAGCTCTGAAAAGGTATTACGGCTGCAGGAGGTGCATGGTGAGGTTTAAAGTGCTGAGACTTTTGAGGGATGAAGAGAGCATGATTTCTTGGTGGGCAGAAGAGGTCTTGTTACTGATGCAGGAAAGTCTGGGCCGGCCCAGGTAATGGTGCTGACTAAATTCTGTTTCTCATATTGAGGAAAGAGATTCCTTCTGCACCTGAAACATGGATGCACAGAAGCAAATCTTCGTAATTCCTGGAGGAATTTGGAAACTGCAAAAATCCTGTGGCCCCAAAGGGTATTGAGACTTTTTGCAGTCATTATTGACATCTTGGTACTCCCACGCTGGATGTGGTGCCAGCTCTGAAAACTGTATTCTGGCTGCCCGGATCGATTTCTCTGCTGTTCCTGTGGATTCACTTTACAGCCGACCTCCTCGTGCTCCGTTCCCAGGGGTGCGCTCTGTAGGTAGTATTGTCTGGTCACGGTTTGCATTCAGGTCCCGGCTTGTGGAACGTATCGGATGGAGGCCTATGTTATAAATGAGAAACTGGACACTCAGTAGTTTACCTTCGCTGTGTAAATGATCCTCCTGGCCTCAGCTTCACTTCCTGCAGCATTGCAACAGGCAACTGTAAAATCGCATCCACAGCAAGAAAATGTTGCAGTCTCTGTCCTCAGACTGTCCTTCTCCTCCCCACTTCTGCATTATGCCAGGATTATGCTGATTTTCACTATTTCTGGTTTTTTTCGTTTCTTTTAAGGAGGAAATTGAATGAGACGGAGATTTCTCCTCTCTCTCTCTCAAGCCAGTCTTTCCTCTGTCACGTATACACTCAGAAATCCTCAGGCCATGTCTTGCTTTGGTCGGTAGCAGTTACAAGATGGTGCTTCTTGTTCAGTGTAGCTGGTGTGCATCTTGGAGTTAAAAACTGTGTTGAGCATGGCTGGAGTTCTGCAAAAGCTGACAAATGGGGGTGAGTGCAGTTCACTCACTGTTGTGTAATTTCTTCCACCTTCACAGTTATTCTGTAGTACTCTGCAGAATGGCTGCATTGTCTTGCCTTGAACTTTCCCATAAGTCCTATATCCAGTGTAATCTTAGTGCTTTAAAACTTTATGAATTGCCTTTTGGGAAGGACCTTTGGAGAACTAAGCTGTTGTGAGGGTTTCTCGCATCTTGAAAGGGCGAGAGGGTCAGGGCAGCACTGTCTTAAGTAGCTCACACAGTCTGAGTGCAGCCTTGGAAGCAAGGCTCAGAGAAAACCGTGCGTTTCATAAACCGTCTCCCAGGTTTTGCAGTGTACCATAAACTATTTGGTTAGCAATCAAAAATCATACAAACAAGGTTTACCTTTGTAAATCTGTAATTGGAGGAAGGAAAAAAGAAGGTGTCTTAATAAGTATGGAAATAGATGTTTATGTAGTCTGATCTACAGTTGGTCTGCACTCAAATACCTTTCAAAGTGGCTCACTGAGTGTTGGATGGTTAATGTGAGACGTTAAAAAGAAGCTGAAGTACCTGTCTATATTCCAATAATCAGGTGGCTTTAAAAGGTTTCAAGCTGTGCACTCTGAAAACCTCGGAAGGCTCCAAGAGCTTGTAGCGTATTTGGCTGTGTACTTTCTTTCTATCAACTTCAAGACGTTGCTTCATTCTTTCCCTTAAACCGTAGTGATGAAAGTGGGGGTGGGGAGGGAAAGTGGTGGTGGGGTTGCTTTCTATAGATATGAAATTAAACTAAATGAAGAAAACTTGAGTATCTTCACCTCTGATTACCTTACCCCTGATGGACTAGAGAGCGCATTTGAGTAGAAAATACCCTTTGCCCCAGGGCCGTTTGCAATCCCCAGCAGCTATTTAGAGATCACTGCTGATTAGTTGGGATATGGCCCTTCTGCCTGCAGAGCTATAAACCAGTGGTAAGATGCGCTTCTCGCCTTTACATTTGGGGCGGTTCGCTGAAGACACCTTGGAAAAGTTTTGCACGATGGGCTGGGTTTTCTTAGTGTTTTGTGCAGTTCTTCCAAACAAGTTATTTCCCGACAAGGCAATGCAGTGTGCCTGTAATGCTGAAAGCTGGTCCTTTTATGTTGAACCTGCTCTCCAAGACAACTGGAAGCATCTTTGCTGAATCATGTGGCACTTCTCTAGCTGAAACTTGATTCTGACCAGTGGGTTTTTTCCCTTGCAGCTAGCTGGTACTTGATGTGCTATGATTAGAACCAGAAAAGAAATCATCTTGTATGGATTTTTACTGGAAAAAAGCAGTCAGCCGATCAGCATCTCTGGGGGATTTGTGTCCTGTCGTCGTCCCCCGCCTCCCGACATGACAGCATCTTTCCCATCTCTTGATGATGCAAATAGGATTTTATGGGTCCTAATGAAATATTTTATTGATCATATTATGAAAAATCAATGAAAAAGTTGCCCTGGCTGTCAATTCTGTGCTACCTACTATGTATGCAGTGACAGGTTTGACTGCTCACCATTGTGGCTGAGAAGAGAATACCTTGGGGTGCCCAATTATATGAGCAGTGAGAGGAAATTCAGAAGAGTAATTTTGGCTTCCGTCATTGCCTTTATGTTGGCCTCCGAACGAGTGGCCGTTCCACTCCTTTCAGATTTCACAGCAGCAAGAGCACTAATGGCAACTATGTGCAATTTTGACTTCTCATGTCCATGAGATTGAATCAATGCTTTTCCTTCCACATTTAGTAAAACAATTTTCCACGCACGCTGAGCAGCTATTCTTGTCTATACCTGCTCTGAGATGGGCTAGATGAACTGGAAGATTTTATAGAAAGCCTTCTCTTTCATTCTTTCTCCGTTCCCTCCCCCCCCCCCCTCTTTTTTTTTTTTTTTATGAGCTGCAAATTGACAATGGAACACTTCTCTAAAGGAGAGGTATTTTTAAGGCAAAGTAGGGCTTATCTCGTAAGGGGTGGAAGTTTAAAGCAGAAAAGAAGAAAGTTAACATAAACAGAAAAAAAAAAAAAGCAGTTGAGCTCTTCCAGTTCAAGGATACATAATTCAGGTGCTGTTACCATAGCATCTGAACACTTGAATTGTTAATGTATTTATTGTTATAACGTTCCTGTGTAGTTTGGAGCAGACCCTTTTGCAAAGGGAACTGTGACCAAGAAACTCAGTTGAGGGGCTTGGGTGCCTAAAGCAGGTTCTAAGCAGAGTTTAGAGGCTGAAATCCGTATCTGCAGTCCGTATATTCCCTGTTCAGTCATTACTTACCCTTGGAGGTGATGCACCTTCCTTACATCTATAAACAGCTGGATTTTGCTTTCATACTTGCGCAGGGCTGCTCCAAATGGGAGTCCCACAGCATAGCTCACAGGGAAGCATGACCTGACCCCAAAACAAAGTGTTCCTCTGTCTAAGTCCTGATCAAAGCGGACTCATTGCTCGGGGGAACCGAGCTCCCAACAAGCATCATGCCTCTATTTTGGCCACTTTTAAAGCATAGCTGGGGAAGGAGAGAGTCTGCTGGGGAAGGTGCTTGCCTGTGAAGAGGAAGGCAGGGGTCAAGTGCTGTCTGTGAGCACTGTCTTTTAATGTGCTGTTTAATATTAACATCACATTCATAAGCAGAAATGAGAACAGGCAGCAGAGCTCTCCATTCCCTTACTACAAAGTCACACTTCCCCTTAGGCATAGCTCTCTCCCTCTGGCCCAGCCAATCCATTATAATAATTTGGGTTGAGTGGCAGGAGGAATCCCCTTCCTTGAGGAGGGGCATGTCTTGGATTAATGCTTTTGCACTCTCGCCTGCACTGGAGGCTTGGATCTCTTCTGGCGGTCGTTTAAAAATGTTGACCGTGCTTCCTAACAGGAGCCCAGCTACATTTTTGGAAAATGCTTGCGTGCGTGGTAGGCAAGAGATCTCTTTCCAGCCTCTGTGGTGAGAGGTCACGTGTAAGACACAATCTCTCTTCTTAACTGTGATTGATTGATCAGAGTTAACTGAACAAGCAAGAACTCTGTTTGCTCTTTACCAGGAGCTGTTTGGGAATATTTGCTAGCAGCAGGGCCCTCCACGGATCAAACAGTGTCTGCTCACTGCTTAGTCCGTGCTCTAAAGGCAGATACTGGGGCTAGTGAGGTCCCTCAGTCTGCTGACTCAGTGAAGGTAGGGGATGGACACCCATGCAGCAGCAGAGATGTGAGGGTTAGGAACTATGGCTGCGTCTGGGAATGGTCAGGTAGGAATTAGGGCTTCTCCCAGCAAAAAGGTGGCGGGACCAATAGCCCAGCTGAAGTGCTTCTACACTAACGCATGCAGTATGGGCAACAAAAGGGAAGAGCTGGAAGCCATTGTGCAGCAAGAAAACTGTCATGTAGTTGCCATCATGGAAAGGTGGTGGTATGACTTGCATGACTTGGAGTGCTGCGATGGATGACTATAAAATCTTCAGAAGGGATAGTCAAGGAAGGAGAGCCATTGGGGTGGCCCTGTATGTTAGGGAGTGTTATGAATGTCTGAACTTAATGATGGTGACAATAGGGTTGAGTGTTTGTGAGAAAGAATTAGCGGGGAGTGCCAACAAGGCAGATATCATTGTGGGAGTCTGTTATAGACCACCCAAACAGGATCAAGAGGCAAATGAAATATTCTATAAGCAGGTGGGAGAGGTCTCACGATCACTAGCCCTTGTCCTCATGGGGGACTTCAACCTACCAGGTGTCTGCTGGGAATAGAATACAGCAGAGAAGGAACAGTCTAGGAGGTTCCTGGAGTGTGTTGAGGATAACTTCCTGACACAGCTGGTGAGGGACCCAACTAGGGAAGGTGCCCTGCTGGAACTGTTGTTTGTAAACAGAGAAGGACTTGTGGGGGATGTGGTGGTTGGAGGCCATCTTGGGCATAGCAATCATGAAATTATAGTTTTGCGATTCTTGGGGAAGCAAAGAGGGGGGTCAGCAGAACTGCCACCTGGGACTTTTGGAGAGTGGACTTTAGTCTTTTCACCTTGTAGGTGACCCTGCTCTGGCAGAGGGGTTGGACTAGATGATCTCCAGAGGTCCCTTCCAACCCTAACCATTCTGTGATTCTGTGGAACCGATCATCCTGAGTGCCATTACGTGGCATGTACAGGACAACCAGGTGATCAGGCCCAGTCAGCATGGCTTCATGAAAGGCAGGTCCTACTTGACAAACTTGATAGGGTGACCCCCTTAGTGGATGAGGGAAAGGCTGTGGATGTTGTCTATCTAGACTTCTGTAAAGCCTTTGACACAATTTCCTCACAGCATTCTCCTGGAGAAACTGGCTGCTCATGGCTTGGACAGGTATACTCTTCACGGGGTAAAAAAACTGGCTGGAGGGATGGGCCCGAAGAGTTGCGGTGAATGCAGTAAAATCCAGTTGGTGGCTAGTCACAAGTGGTGTCCCCCAGGGCTCAGTATTGGGGCCAGTTCTGTTAAATATCTATATCAACAACCTGTATGAGGTGATCAAGTGCATCCTCAGTAAGTTTGCAGAAGATACCAAGTTGGGTGGGAGTGTTGATCTGCTCAAGGGTAGGAAGGCTCTATAGAGGGATCTGGACAGGCTGGATCGATGGGACGAGGCCAATGGTGTGAAGTTCAGCAAGGCCGAGTGCCAGGTCCTGCACTTGGGTCACAGCAACCCCATGCAGCGCTACAGGCTTGGGGAAGAGTGGCTGGAAAGCTGTCTGGTGGAAAAGGACCTGTGAGTGTTGGTTGGCAGCCAGCAGTGTGCCCAGGTGGCCAAGAAGGCCGTTAGCATCCTGATCTGTATCAGGAACAGTGTGGTGAGCAGGACTAGGGCAGTGATTGTCCCCCTGTACTCGGCACTGGTGAGGCCACACCTTGAATACTGTGTTCAGTTTTGGGCTCCTCACTACAAGAAAGACCTTGAGGTGCTGGAGGGTGTCCAAAGAAGGGCAATAAAGCTGGTGAGGGGTCTGGAGAACAAGTCTGATGAGGAGTGGCTGAGGGAACTGGAGAAAGGGAGCCTGAGGGGAGACCTTATTGCTCTCTACAACTACCTGAAAGGAGGTTGTGAAGAGGTGCGTGTTGGTCTCTTGTCCCCTCTCACAAGTGGTAGGACAAGAGGAAATGGCCTCGAGTTGCACCAGGGGAGGTTTAGGATGGATATTAGTAAAAATTTATTCACCAAAGGGTTATCGAGCATTGGAACAGGCTGCCCAGGGAAGTGGTGGAATTGACATCACTGGAGATATTTAAAAGAAGTGTAGATGTGGTGCTTAGGGACATGGTTTAGTGGTTGTTTCGGCAGTGTGAGGTTGATGGTTTGACTCGATGATCTTCAAGGTCCCTTCCAACCTAGATAATTCTGATTCTATGATCAAATATGCAGCAAATCTTTGTGTTTTTTATCACACAAGTATAACACACAACCCCCTCGAGAGAGGGCAATGTCTTTCCTAGGGTGATAATCTGTAAATTACACTGTGGAGATCTGCCTACAGAGAAATCTTAACAGCCATGTGTAACTGGTGACTATCAACCGGCAGCAAACCACTTTCTTAGGAAGAGGAAGAAAACGGCTGCTAACACTCCCGGGTAGTCTAATGTCAGCTATACCTGACCACGTATTTGAGCTGCATATTTGAGTAGATCTATAGCACCTTACTACAAATGCATGAAGAGAGCACATAGGAATACTTGTTGGATTCACAGAAACTTGTGAAGTCCTCTTCAGACTTTGTGAAGTCTTCTTTCCCTTGCACTTAAAATGTGTGGGTTTTTTTTTTTGGGGGGGGGGTGTGTGTCTAAGTATGTGTAAGTAAGCTTCTTGCATGCCTTTGCTAAGGAAGCAGCTGCGGCTGTGCTGCTATAGTGAATGTGGAGGAGGAGGAGGCAGCAGCACTGGTTTCTTCACATAACAGGCACAGCTGCAGGAGCTCTGAAACCTCGTGGCTACACTTGACCTGCTTTCCTTGACAAAGGCACATCTGGTTTTCAATTTGATTTAGCCTGGAAACCATGCCTCTGCCTGCGCAGGGGCTAGCAATCCTGCGTCGCAAAGCCGTCTGTAAAATGCCAGAGTGTCGCTGCTGGGAAAATTACCGAGACAGCAGATCTAATACATCCTCTTGGTAGTCCTGTGAGGGAGGCTCACCTCTGTCTTGTCACCTTACGTGTCTGGGATTTGCACCTGGTGATTTGAGTGCTGTGGGACCTGTCAGACCCCCTTTTCCTCCTTGTACCGCTTTGGTTTGGGCTGGTCCCGCCCGGCACCTCCTCACAGTGTCACTGTTCCGATACAGATTGAGTTTCCTCTGTGCTGCCGTTAAATCAGCCAGCGTTTGTTGCCCGGGGTTTTGGAGAGGAGGAGCCCAGGGCCTCCTCTGTGAGGCGTGTGTGTGTGGTGCAATGGCCTTGGTCCCCATCTTCCCTGGAGCAACTCAGCTGAGGGGATTCTGTAGCTCACCTAAGGGTGCCGCAGGAGCCTGGGGCCAGCTGGAAATAGCTTCCTCTTGTTTGTGTCCTGTGCCAGGGACGTTGGAGTGCTTTGGTGCAGATGCACAGTCGTTTTCATCTTAAGAGCCGGGACAATAGGTGCCTGCAAACTGCATCCCTCTGCCCAACTGCGTGCTTGCTTCTGGTATGGAGAGTGTTAACAGCAGAGAGACAAACAGAGGGGAGATTTGCCGGGGATGCTGATTGTGAGACACTGTAAATTCTTGAAGAGCAGGCAAGCCTGAGGCTTTAAAGTTCTGCCTTATACGGTCCCTTCCAGTATCCTGTCCGTCTGCCTTAGGAAGGCTGTGCGGATGCTGCGAGGGTTCAAATACAGATCCAATATGCCGAGTCTGGATGTTTTAAAGCAGGGCCTGAACTGAAGGGCTGTCGTGCAAAACAAACGTGCTGGGGGTGGTGGTGGTGGAGGAGGGAACAGCTAATAGATGTTTTCCCCTTGCCTGACATCTGTCACCTCCCCCCACGCCAACCCTTCCTCTGTTTATAGCAAACCATTTGCTCCCATTAATTAGAACTGGATTCCTGCCATCTGACCAGCTTTATGCCTGTACAAATGTCAACAGAGCCAGGACTACACAGGTGGGGAGAAGGGATAGTCAGAGCAGATCTGTTGCATCTGTTTGGGGAGAGAGAGATGGGGGGGGGGGAAATGCTGCCCCCCTCCTCCCAAATCGAGCACGTTAGCCTCAGCGATAATTGAAATGCAGACTGGGAGCCCCAGGATGCCACTTTCCCCAGCCCTTTTCAGAGCAGACTGCACTTTGAGCCATCCCCTCCAGTTAAATCTCTTTACCAAAGTGGTTTGTATGAAGGCTTACATACAAGAAGATAATGGTGCTGTCATTTTTACAAATAATCACAACAGGAGCAGAAAAATAAGAGGAAGATGATTACGCCTGAAAATCCAATGAGGTTCCAGTTGCTAATGCAGTGGAAACTAAAAGGAAGCTGAACCACAATCCCAAGCTGCTCCTGCCAAGCACCGGGCTGCCTTTTCTGCCGTGATTTAGGAGTGTACAGCTGTGTTGCCATGACATTGGAAGGAAATGTGCTTACCCTGGGATGGCTTTCCTTGTGTAAAATACTACGAAGGCAAAGTATTTAATGTGCTAGTTGAAGCAAATCCTGAGTGGGAGAAACAGGTTAACCTTGATTAGCTTGGCTGGATTGTAAAAGAAAAGAGACCTGCAAACCCTCTCGTGGCCTCCTCCAGCAGCGAGTGCTGGGTTTCTGCTGGGATTAGGAATCGAGAGAGCAGCATTGTTTTTACACTGAGCATTAAACCCCGTGTTAAAACGAAGTGGAACAGCAGGCTCCCCCCCCCCCATTCCTTCATCTAATGATTTGAAGTATTTTTTTTATGTGAAATGGGAAGGAGGGTGTGATGTGCCTGTGTGTACCCAGAGTATATTAAGCCTTTTACATCCTGTAAGATGGTGCTCTGAATCTGTTTGGGCAAGGAAGACCTGAATGTCAAGGTTGTAAGTAATCAAACCACTGAAATAATGGCAAAATGATCTGGGGGAGAAAGAGCGGGGCCTCTTTCCTACATCTGAAAGAAACAGGTGCAGGCTCCAAACCTGGAAGCAAAGCGGCCCTTTGAAGTCAAGAATAAAGTGATTAGTAAACTGAAAGACCTCGGGTATGTTTTTATACCATGTTGTAGGAAGTATGTAATTCCCTTCCCTGGGTGGGATGCCTGGCACCTGGGGATGCCTCCCGTGTGTTCCCCCGTGTGTGGACAGGGGCCACCGGCGCCCCGCCGTGCTGCAGGGCGGCTGCAGCGCGCGCAGTGTTTGTCTGGGGATCGAGTGCCTCGTGTTGCAATGTGCAAGTCAAGTGCACAGCTTCAGGCCCCAGTTTTCGATATTGATTGGAACAAGTAGAAAGGATAGCAGTACATCTGTAACAGACATTTTCCTCCTTCTTTCTCACTTTCTTACCCAGTGCAAGGTTTTTCTTCCTTCTAATTAAAAGGATTTTTTTTTTCTTTCAATCAGAAACACTTTCTGTCCAAACTTCATGCACACCACCTTTGCTGGCTAGAGGTGAGGCAAGTAAAACACAGAGCTGACCGTCTGACTTGTAACTTCTGCAAGAATCTCTCCTAGTACAGTATTTGCCCTAATTAAAGTAACTTAGGGAATCATTTACAGGACAAAGTAAAGGGACCCTCTTAATGCATAAACCTGGTTGAAAAAATGAAATGTCTCGCACGTAGTGGTGGAGGGAAGGCTGCCATTGCAGCTCATGGGGTGGTGGGGGTAAAATTCTCAGTCCTCTGAGACCAAATGGTCATTTACTGAGCGCCTTAAAACTATTAGTTGTGTCTGCATTAAATAAATGTAGCTGAGTGTAACTGAAACTTGACAGATGCATGTTTTTCAGGAGGAAAAAAAAAGTTACTGTGTCAGTTCAACAGCAGAGTACTAATTTACTGCTGAGATGATGGTATCTACCAATTCTAATCTCAGTGCTGCTGGACTATCAGCAAGCTTCAGTGAGTTCAGCGTGATGCTTGTCACGCAAGTGTAGAAGTGAGGGAGAGCCCTGCTGTGCAGCCCTGCCGGCAGGCACGGTGCTGTGCTCTTCTGAACAGCCGATGGGCAAGAGAATGTGCGTTTCTATAAGCTCCGTTTGCAGCTAGGTGTAAACCACAGGGCTCACATTTAAATCCAAGGTCTTGTTCCCCTGTTTCGAGTTTTACTTGAGTGAAAAGATTTGAGGTTGTTTTTTAAGTATTTCTTAATTCGTATTTGAGAGTAGGGGTGAAAATGTGCATATGGAGAAACTGTGATTACCCACCACTTCTTAATCCCTGCCGCCTCCTGTAAGGTGCTTTACTTCTCCAAAAGAAATTCTTTTGTTTAAGCATGTTTTTCCTTTTCCCCACTCTTCCATGCTGGATACTTTTCTGCATCTTTGAGCACGGTCACCTGTTGCTCTTAAATTTTGCCTGGGGTTTGTTCACCTTGGCTTGTCTTGGCATCACAGGCTTTTCAGTCGTTCCCAGAAGAAGCTGTGTTGTCCTCTCTGTGAGATGTGAAAAGGCAGGAAACAACAGAGCAGATGGGTAAGAGGAGAGGAAAGGCGAGGCAGAAGCTACCTCTGGGAGCTGGATGCTCAGCTGGGCACCCCCAGTTGTAACTAATTTATCAGGGCGCAGCCTGTGCTTTGGGTGGAGATGGTAAGCGGTGCCTTGGTGAGGGCCACCCAGGGCACATGAGCAAAGTGCCCTTGTCTCGGGGACAGCCCGTGTTTTGGGAGAAGTGTGGCGGGCGGGTACGGTTTGGCTTCCCAGTGGCCTTGGCTGGGAGTGAGGTATGCCGGTGTTAGCAGCGCCTCTGAAGTGAGATCTAAGTGCACTGAAGAGAGAGCCGCTTATGTTAAAAGGTGGCTGGTGGGAACGTTCATTAATGGCAGGATTTTTTTTTTTCCAGAGAAGGCTAAAGGGGTGATAGACCTTTGTTACAGCGAGTGCATCTGTTGGTTCCAGCTGTCTGATGCATTAAAGTGCACCTGCGCACAGAAAAGAGCAGCACTTGGCGGCTGCAGCATGCTAGCCTGCCTCAAGACGTTCCCAGCTGGGAATATGCTGGGCGCCAGTGGTGAACATTAGAGGTTTTTTTTTTTGAGTTTTAAATTGCTGCTTCCCCCTTAGATTCTCAGCTATATGAACGTACAGAGTATAAGGGGAGCTTTCCCAAGGTGCGTGGCATTGATGGATGGGGTAACCAGGGCTGACAACAAACTTGGGGTCTTGAAGAAAGCTTGAAAAGCTTTCAAGTACCAATTGTCGCAGAAACATTTTGCAACTGTGGAGAGAGCAATTTCTGTCTCTTCCCACAGAAAAGAATATTTCAGGATTCAGTCCTGATACCCCTTGAAGTTAAAAGAAGTGAACATGAAAACAAGCTTTTGTCTGGTTCCTGCAAGAATGTATGTCCTGGTACTGATTCAGACGTGCTTTCTTGTTGCTTCCCTTTTCTCCAGATTACATGTGATTTAGATTATACATAAGGTTTTAGGCTTTTATAATTTTGTTTTTTCTTAATTGTAGAATCACTTAGGTTAGAAAAGACCTTTAAGATTTTCGAGTCCAACTGTCAACCTAGCACTGCCAAGTCTGTTGCTAAACCATGTCCCTAAGCACCACATCCACCTGTCTCTTAGATGCCCCCAGGGATGGTGACTCAACCACTTCCCTGGGCAGCCTGTTCCGATGCTTGACGACTCTTTTGGTGAAGAAAGTTTCCCTAATATCCAGTCTAAACCTCCCCTGGCACAATAATACTATCTGTTGGAGCATCCCACCACTTGAGAGTAACTTGAAATCAACTGAAAAATGCATAGGCAGGTACGGATAAATACCCCAAACTCCCCCTTGTCCTGCCTCTGCCGGGTGTGCATTTGTGCCTGTTACTCCAGCAGTGAGGAAATTCCAACAGTGAATACGCCACACTCATCTGTGTCCACAAACACCAGTAGGAAACCAGCAGCGATGCTCTCTACACCCTCTTCCTGCCTATATAAATGCCTCCCTACTTCACTGTAAACACAGATTTCATGGAGCAGTAGCCTGGGCGAGGTGGCTAGTGTCCCAGCCCGTTAGAGGCAAGAGTCAGAGCAGAACTAGGAATAAATGTGACGTGGAGCTCTCCTGATTTGCAGACCCTCGCGATGCGTTTTGTTTGAGCGTCGGGGAAGATGGAGGTGGGCTAAACCTGTGCGGCTGTGTGGGCCTGCTTCACTGAAAAGTTTGGGTTGTCCTGGTATGTCAGTGGATGCGTTCAATTTCTAAGCTGCTGAAGCGTGCAGCTTCCTCCATTTCTCCTAACGCGGTTTCAGATGGGAGTTCCCCAGGCGAGCGCTTCCCCCGGCCCTTCAACCATTGTCGGGTTCCTCTGGGGCTCTTGACCCGTGGCTGGTACTAAGGGCCACGTTTCAGTGCGCTGGCTTTGTTGTTAGCTGATAAAAATGACAGGGAAAGACAAGTTTCTGCAAGACAGACTTAGAGTGCATTAAATAAATATAAATTTTATTAAAAACACCCACATCTCAGCGTTATCAGGAATGATATAATAATAAACAGCTTTCAAATAACCTGCATTACATTACAATACTTACAGTATTTATAACCATCCTCGGATTCTTTTTATAGACATACCAAACATTTCATGAAAATGAATGAAACTAAAGTTAAAAAAAAAAAAAAAAAAAGTAGAACATAAGCATAGAAAATGCACACAGAAGTTCATTACCTTAGTGTCAAACTGCTAAAGTTTCCTACACAAGTTAACCACTAGCTTTAGAAGTGAACTTTATACCACTGTGCGTCAATCAAGATGAAAAATTCATTCAAGTAAAGTTGACACCACTCAGAAGCATCTTCAAGTATGGCTATAGTCAACCTGATAATCCTATACAAGCAATTTTAGGTCTGCTTTGTCATTCGTTCCAACTGAGGCAGGGTTCTGTACACCAAAAATTACAGTTTGGGTATTTACAATACGAAACTGATTCACCAACTAAGCTTCCTGCTCCGGCTGCCAGCAGTTTGGCAAATGACGGTGCACAGCATATTAACCAAACATCTACTATGGATTACATGAATAATATAGGACTTAAGGAAAAAAATAATCACCGAAAGATTAAGATTTATAAGGATTTAATTAATATGACATATAACCATCATTTATTTTTTTTTTTTAAAAAGGCGAAACTTTTGTTTCAATGAAGTGGGTAAAGTCACAGACTGAGAATTAAAAAACAAAATTGCCATAATAAATATTTGACCATTAAACCCAAAGGCCTCCTTTGATTTACTCGAGTTAGGTTGTGATTCTGTTAGATAAAATTTCTTTCGACCAAACTTAATCTTACAGTATATTGCACAAGATATATCTGGGACGTGGAGGTTTGCATGTTTAGGGAAGCCCTTGTACAGACTGTACCTTTTTATATTTTATCTTATTCATTACAGTATTCAAGAAGCCTTGTTTAGAGAGTGACTTGAACAACTCTAGCAAACAGTCACTTGCCAAACCCCTGCCTTACGTTTTTCCCTTTAATCAGCTCAGTGCATTCTACTTTCTTTTTGTTTATTCGTTTGAAACAGGCAAAACATTCTAAATCTCTTAAACACTTTCATTACAATAAAAAGAGCTAACGAATTTACAAAATTAGTTTTAGTTACATCAATACATGTACAAGAAAAAAATTAGAGAAGGGATTCAAAAGAAAAGCATTAAATCCCTGAAAAAAAACAAAACAAACAAAACAAAAACCCCAAGAATAATATATTTAACCTACAACAGCTTTACATACACACAGGTGACACGTTGGCATAGGAGAACATGAGCTGAAATATCCCTGAATTTTTAGAACCAAAAAAAAAAAAGTTGAAGTTCAAGTTATACTTGCTAAAATGTCAAGTATTGAGAGAGTTTTTTTTGTTTTGTTTTTTTTTTTGTTTTTTTTTTTTCAAAGGCTATTGGGGGAAAAAGATGGTATACAATATATAAACTTTCACACTCAGTTCCATATCCTATTGCCAAACTAGTGTTGAGGTATATGACAAGTAGGAACATCACTCAAACCTTTTAATGTATTTTTTAGCTCACATTATGATATATTTGTAGCAGGCTGAGTAGCACCATGATGTGAATTCAGCTCAAAACCCAAATATATATAGATTTAATATTTTTACAGTACTAAAATACTAAAGCATTGCATTAAAAAAAGTTTTGTTTACAATTTAATTTACTATACAACTCTCCTGCTTTTTTTTTTTTAATAGAAATTAATGATTTAAAACCACCACAGCAAGCCAGCTGCCTATTTTTTTTATTTTTCTATTTCATCAACGGAATCACACAGAACTAACCCTGTTTCATTCATCTTGTGTAGGCATCGGTCTGCTCAATCTTCCTGGAAAAGAGGACACTTGCACCGTGAAATGACTTACATCACAATGTACATAATTATCAACACAAAAGCAATCTGCCATTCAATATTTGAAGAGCATACAGATCTTTAAAAACAGCAGAAGCCCAAGCTAACTAGTTGTAGTCTGTCGCATGCTGCTAATTATTACCTGTGGTTAATATAAAATCCTTTCCTTAAAACTGTACATATTTGAGCAATGAACTTGTCATAATAATTGTAGAAAACAGTTTACAGTATAGCTGTGTGAGATGAGCACCAGAAAAACATGTGTTTTGTGTACTAAAGTATTCCCTTATATCCAGTAAGCCCCATTTTTGCCGTAACTGACTGTATTAAAAATGGATATGTAGCCCACTAGCAGATGCATGGCTAAAACAAAAGTATTTAAAAGCTTTTTTAGTTTAAAAAAATTATCTTTGCATTTTAAAATCAAAGTAAACTTTTTTTTTCTCTTTTTTTTTAATGTCTTAGTACCTTAGCATTGTTCAAGTCGCCAAGCTTAGGTAGACAAAGTGCTTTTGAAACACTATTTTAAAAAAAAATATCTCTCTCTCTATTTTATTGTCCTTTGCTAGGACTCGACTGGATGAGCAAAATCCAGAGGTCTTTGTAATTCCCGTATGTTAAAAAGTAAGCTTATTTTAACACCAGGTAAATTCAGTACATACATGGATGAAAAGGTCCTCCCTGTTGTTGAAGAACATTTGACTACATCATTGACATTTTGTTATAAAGGCATTAACTGTTCGACTGTTAAAATAAAGACACCATTCTCTTAGATAGCACCATGGTTTTAGAATATCCAAACAAATTCAGTGTTTTGCTGTCTATTCATTATGGTTTATACTTATCTACTTTGTTAAATAAAATCAAGAGACTAATAAGATTACAGTAAAAACTGCATGTTAAAAAGCCATAATTCCAGTATTTCAGTACATCATAGATTCAGCACCAGATGTTATTTTAAGATTCCTGCAGTTGTAATACTACAGGATTGGTTTTTTTAGGGTTTTTTTTTTGCTCCTGTTGCATGACTACGCAAACTTGATGACATTAAAAGTGGCCACAGATGTGCAAAACTGTAAGAAAAAAAAATACCTATTTGCAGATTATCTCTTTCAGTAATGGAGCCAGTGTTTTCAAATGTAAATTGTGAAACACTTTTATGTTTTGCTTTTGCTTTTGCATAGGATGCTTTGGTCTTGTTTCCTACGTGCCATCTGTGACCACTTAAAAATCAGTGGAAAATAAGTGCGCTAGTGAGATTACCTCTGTTTGCTGGTGTGCTGAGGCTTTTTCCACTGACGAGTTTTGTAAAAACACTGTTTTCTTCTTCACCCTTGCCTTCCCCAAAACCTAAAGAACAACTACCCTACCGACAAGGTGGTTTTTTCAAATGAGGTAACCAACAAAGGTGTGAAGTTAGATATATCGGTTGTAAGGCCCTGTAACCCGTGTAAAGGCATATGGAGATGTAGTTACTGTGGAGTCTGTGGTGACCGACAGTGTCCTTTGTGCAAGAGACTTGATGAAGCGCATGTACGTTGGCTCTGAGGGTTCGTGTGGCTCAGCAGGCTCCCGCTTCGCTTTTTTGCCGTAGGATTTCTGAGGCACGTAGTCTGGACCGTACTTTTCACACTCCTCTTCTTTCTCTCTGGCCTTCTCAGCCATCTTTGCCTCCCACAGAGCCAGACCGTGTTTTGGCTCATTCATGCTCTTGTGCTGGTAAAAGACGAGGGATATTCTGGTGGGATGGTTCCTGTTGGGATTTTTTAAGGGAGTTGTTGCGTGGAGCTCACGTTTCGCGCACTCTATGAGAATTGACCCATGAGATGGAGCAACTGCCACTCCTCCGATTTCTGGATCCAGAAAGCTCTGCTCGCTATCTGACCAGACTTCATCGGGATCCTCTGCTTTTTCTGGATTCAGCACATCAGTTTTATCTAAACCACCCTGGGGAGTAGTCCTATCATGGTTTTGGCCTGGAAGCATGTTCGACAAACCATTAACTGCGTGTGAAATAATTTCACTATCCTTATTCTGCAGATGCAGGGAATTAGGAGGACCACTAAACATACTTGGAGCAGAATGGTAGTCGTGTGCTAAATGTGGAAGGGGTTGCACGTGATGATGTTCACTGGTTTTACTCATGGAGGCATAATCCATGCTCGGATTACTCAAATTAGATTTTAACCTTGAGGCAACCTCCATAAAATGGCCATCAGCCTCATGGGTAGAGTAAGAGGAAAACGACCCCGCGTGGTGTACATTTGGTCTAATGGTGCAATTACTGAAGGAGTCTACCTGCATATTTTGGTTTCCGTAATTCAAGTACTTGGGACCAAAGCTCTGGTTATTCCCAAACCTATGCTGGTATAATGTTTGAATGGGTGGTAGGCTTAGTTTAGACATATGGTCTTGACTCTGGCAACTATACAAGTCCACGTGCTGATGCTGGGAAGAGTAGGAGCCCAAGTAAGAGGGGCAGTTGTCCATAGGCATGTTTCCATTGCATTGGTAGGGTGGATATTGGTTATTTTGACTTAAGGATCCTGAATAAGGGTTCATGGGACTGGAAGAATTCAAATAAGACCCTGCAGGCTGCGATGAGGTTGTGTAGAGGTTCATGGGATTGGACCCTCCATAGGGATCTGAAGTGTATGAAGAGCTTGGATAAGCATTGGCTGGATTAGGCAACCTTACATAGAGATTTGCAGAACCTGAACCCGAGTAAGAGTTAACAGGATTTGACTGAGGGTTGTTAGGGAGAGTGCGCTGTGGATGTTGCTGCTGCTGCTGCTGCTGTTGTGTGGCTAGTCCTGAAAGACGTAAAAGATCTGTAGATGTGAAAAGAAAAAAAAAAACCACACACAACAAACAAGCTTTTTTTTAAAAAAAAATCCAACAAACAACATTTATAGACTTTCATGATACATATCTATGAAATTGCTAAGAAAAGTATCATATGATACATTAACAGAGGTTCCCTTTCTCATATCTCAAATACCACCCTTTAAGAAGCTGAATAGATACTAAGGCTACTCATCCTTTTTGGCATGTATCCAGTAAGATCAGATGCTAGTGGCAACGGGGAAAAAGAGGACACTGCAATCTGTTCAGAGTCACATGCACAAAATCCAAAGAGTTGAATCATCAGTTAAGCAGCCCATGAAATGGAGCATCAAAGTGCTCCCAAACAGCCGTGCACAAGGTGACCTTCTTTTCCCCCAGAATAAATAATTCTTCTCATTTATATTAATAGAACTGTCTCAAAAAAGGTCCCCTTTATGTAGAAAAACCAATGGGGACATTCACTGATAGAACAGTTCAGTAACAAGTGAGATTAACCAAGTAAACAAGAGCAAAACCATCATTCATTAAAGGGAAATGGCTTCGTTTAATGGTTACAACCCTGGGGTCGTGGGACAGCTCACTTCTATTCATAGGTATTTCGGTGACCTTCTGTATGGCCTTGGATGTATTGCTTTTTTCCTCTCTGAGAAAGTTGTCATAACAGTAAAATAGTCATGATGAACTCCTTTGCTCAGACTCTCAAAATACTGACGAAAACTGCCAGGGATCGTTAAATGGATTTTTAAACTCTTACTCCACTATGGAAAAACCTGCTCTGCTTTTGGTCTTGAAGCAGAGTATACATAGTGGTGAAGAAGTTAGGCTTGAATCCCCTCAAATTAGGAGGTTCTCTTTAACAGTGACAGACAGTGAGTGACGTGTAGGTCATTCTTTCTTTGGTAGCAGCATCACAAGCTTCTTTTCATGGCTTCTGTAGCACTATTAGTCTTTTAAAGGTACTATACAATACACTGGATGGCAAGCAGAGTTTGCAAAAAGCACCAGATTTCTACAGGTGCTAACCATCCAACAGTGAAGGATTTCTTATACAATTTGCTGCTCCAATATTTATAAATACACAATATTGGCATTTGCTTTCAAGAATTCTCTCTCCCTTTTACTTCAAAATGCTCTTGGGCTGAGAACAATGGTTTTCTTGAGACTCATTATAAAGGGCTCTGATTTCTAGGAAGCTTACCCACTGTTGATAAAGATCCTGATCAGATTCACGTGTTTACCTGCTAGCTGCTTTGCATGACCTGCTGCCTCAGAGTTGCCTTGCTTGTTGCGTGCTGCAGCAGACTTCTCTCTTTCAGCTTTACTAGACCCATTCTCCAGGGAGGAAAGCTTTTCGGCAGCTGCCTTCTTTGCTTCTAGCTTCCTTTGCCGACATGTCTTAACAGGCTCTGCTAACATCCTTACTTTTCGGCGAAAGGAGGTAAGGACCTGGATGCTGCCATTCCTCTTCTTCTCCTCCTGGCCTTCAGTGCTTCCGAACTCATCCACATCAGAGACTTTGTATAACGGGAGCACGTGGAGCTGCTCATCTTCTGGTGTTTGGCCAATTTCACGATTGTCTTCTCTAGTTAGTGTGCAAACCTGTCAGAAAGGTGCGTTAGAGTGACTCTCTCAAACCAGTCTGAGAAGAAGAGATCTGAAATACCAGCTTGTGCATTTTACCTTGCCCTGCCGCTGTCGGCGTTGGCATCTGGCAAGTTATTTGTAAACTGTCAGGTTTTGTGCAATTTACGCATATCACAACAAGCCCGCAATTTCATTTCTTCCATTGCTCTGTTGGACAGTGTTAATAGGAACAGAAGGTATCTGTATCTATTTCTCGTACTTGTGCTGAAATGAACAGTACAGTTAGGGATTATCCTAACGTGAAACAAACCGTGTGATCCATTGTACTGTGGCCAGAGAGCTAAAACAGTGGAACCTGGAACTCACCTGAAGATTTTTTCACTATAACACATTAGCTAGCTATCTATTAGAAATAGTGTGCAATATAACATACTGCCATTGTATTTCACACCCCCTTACAATGGCAACTTCCAGGACTCTGCAAAGGAGCAAGTCACTGTAATGTTCATAATAAGATTTAAGGAAGTCACTGTTGTGTCATGCAGCATGCCCGCTGTGTTAGCTCCAGCTAAAACAGGTGTTGGGGAAGATCTCAGGGGAAAAAGATGCTGATACAGACATATTCTGTAGCAAAATCATTTCATCAGCCAGTTTTAGGAATAAAGCTCAGCTAGAAATATATATTGTATTGGTGGCGGGTGACTTGTCAATGAAGTCAGACCCTGGCAACAGGAAAAATTTGCTTGGTAATAAAAAAGAGATTCCCTTTGGTCATAATAAGAGCTGCACCGTGAATCTAGGTAGTTGCTTCAAATTACAACCAGGGTGATTATTCAAAATTGAAGATTATTCTTCTCACAATTTACCCTAAATGTATTGTCACAGAGGGAGTAGGCAGGGAACAGAAATAATCCAATACCCTTTGAAAACCAGCTGGCTTGCCTGGTATCTTCTACAGAACCTCTGCTGTACACGCTAGAGATCAGAGCTGAAGAGAGGAAAGGGTGCGTGTGCA
>NW_009648444.1:2678528-2688297 GCF_000708025.1 Charadrius vociferus
TGGAAAGAAGTTGTTTCCATTTTTATTTTATGAGAAGATATAATCCAGATTTGTTAGAAAAAAAGTGTTTCAAGAGGACAAATATAAACCATTTTGTGCAAGGGACACTGAAACGGGTATTTCAGTCCTGCTGGGACCTTCTTTCCATTGTCTCCACCGTTTCTTTTACCAGTTCTACATTAAACCTTTCTTTAATACACCATAAGTCTCATTCATTTGAATGAAAAATTGTGTAGGGGATAATAAGTTAGCTCAGTTACTGCTTAATGTTTCTTTTTTTAGCTGGAGTAAGGAGGCTATATGCATCACAGACTTACCAGTGTACTCCCGTTCTGCATATTGTGCAAGTCTCTGTGAGCATGAGCACAAAAATCCAGGCAGGCAGTGACCCCTGAGAATGGGCGACCTTCTTTTAAACCCAGGCGACACTCGGGTGCTCTGTGTTCATACTCGATCTGCAAAAAGATGACAGGTATCACTGCAACCCAGCTGGATGCTCCAGTACACAGAACTAGCACCGAATGCTCCGCTGTAACAACATGCAAGTTTCCTAACATCTTGGAGGTGGCAACATACAGATCTTGAAGACAAATAAAACCAAGCAATTTGATAGCAATTTCGTATCCATACTTCATTTGCTGCTGTTTTCTTCCCTGTTACCTTCTGTCTCTGGCGTGATTGTGAAATTGGCCAATAATACTTTTCCTCATGTGTTACTTTTGATTCTCTGCCAGTGGTTGGTGTTTTTACATGACAAATGCAGCCTATGGTTTCAGTGTCTGGCACTGTAAGAGTGATATGTTTGTGTAGACTGGAAATATACCAAGCTATTAAAGGAAAATGGCTTTAGAAAACTGACTTCAGAATGACTTCATGAAAAATAATAATTTGCTTTTTGATTTGTAATATTTTGGCGTGCTAGACTTACATTTCATTAGCTTAAGTATGACTCCAACCTCTGACCAAGAAGAGAGATAATTCAGTCAAGACAATACTTTCTACCCGCACACTCATTACTAAGGACCTTTACAAAGAGTTGTTAATGCAACAATAAACCTGACACGAAAAGAAAGGATTTTGTAACGGAAAATTAAGCCTTAGACAAATGACGGTTTCATATTTTATTTAGAAAATTAAAAATGAAGCCGTGTTTGTAAAATGCTTTGCTGATATTCCTGAACCTTTCAAGTGAATGCAAAAATACCTACACTTAATGGAAATTAAGAGATCCCATTTTAAGTTAAGGTGAAATTAGAATTTCTGCCAAGTCTTGATCCAAGATCACTAAAAGATGTCTAGTTTGCTCACAGACCTTTATTTTTAAAATTTGGAATATTTACTTCCCTGGAATCTGAAAATAATAGCAGAACAAAACTTGAAACATGTAAATGTCTTTGGAATTAAATGAGTGTTCTGAAACATTAGCCAGACTGTAATTGTCTGATTAAAGTATGCCGGTGCCACCGTTCTCTGAGATGTTCTGTTTGGTCCAGTTGTAAAAACAGACCCTTTCCAATTCTAGATTTTAATCCAGTAGCAATCCAGACTTGGATTAGAATAAATCTGGGAATCTGCAATGTCTTTTCAGGATTCAAATGGGGATTGATTTTAGGGCTTTTTGGTTTTAGAACCTTTTACAATACCATACAAATTAGGCCTCAATCATCTCTCTTTAAAGCCACTGACAGTTGCTTGATCAGGGTTTCCCCACAAATACAAGGTTTGCATGAAACTCCTGAAGGTAGGACAAGCTATACACACTCCTTATTACCCAAGGTAAAAATGGAAACTTGTAAAAGCATGTATTTTCAACAAGTGTCAGGCAGGACCACGGCTTACATGCAGAAAAGTTCTTCAGCAAATTTTTGTGGGGAAAAAAAAGCAGCCCAAGCAAAGAACCACTTTATTGTTCACCACCCCCTCATTTTTTCTTCTTCCTCTTCCTTTCCTTTCTTGCAGAATGTCTCTCAGATATTTGGACAGACAACCACAGCTAGTGGGCACACGGCCACAGTTTCCTGCATAATGAGTCTTCAAACATTATCTGATCAGGTAAGTGAAAGTGGGCAAGACTGCTTACCCTGTCTAGTTGCTACTAAATATGTAGGAGTGAGTTTTCTGGCAAATAAAAATGGACAGTTTTGTGTTAGTTCTGTCAACGGGAAAGAAAGAAGACGTCATAGTTTGGAGTGATGCTGATAGTTTGGAGACTATAAGTTCTGCGAATGTTTGTAATGGTACTGAACCTGAGCAATGAAAATGGAGGCCAACAGTTATGTGTTTTCAAGGGGTATGTTGTCAAATTTTGATGCATCTGAAAGACTTTTGGTAAAGAAACACAGATGAGAGCGAGCCACGCTGGGAACCTCGTTAAAGCTTTGAATGTGCTCGTATCTGTGAATGCTGCTTCACAGAAAATGCGTGTGCACGATACCCTCATGCAAGAAGGCTGGTGCAGGCACTTGTGTGCATATGCAGGGCTGAGTGTGTTCAAACATGAAACTTTGCTTTAAAAGCATGTTTGCAATGGCTATTTTGGTGAAAACGGAATTCATCTGCCACTTGAGAGAGCAGAACTGAAACTCTGGCTTCAGGACTTGAGTGCAATATTATACACTGCCTTCTGGCACCATTGCCAGTCTCACACCATCTTCATTGCTGTTTTGCTAGTTTGGCTGGTGAATCATGCTAAATCCAGAAATTTTTGTTGTAAAGCTGAGGAGTTCTGCTCAAGTGTGAAGTAATTTTATTGTGTTGATGTAGGTGAAAAGATTAGTTCTATTTAGTGGACCAAATTCTGCTAGTTTTACTTTTGAAAGCCTTTTAAGTGGAATCGTTCATTTCCATTTGTCTTTACCCCGATGTCAAAGTAATGCTGGCATAAAATGTACATAATGGTTTGGCACAAGGTTGAAGCATTGGAAAGTGTGGTAGAAATCAGGTTATTTGCACGACTGCTCTAATTCCTTTTTCCCCCAGCATACCTGGTTGTTATATGCATCAGGTGCAAGCTTCTTGTAGGTGGGTGCCATCAGGGTTGACAGATTCTGCAAATTGGATTCTAGTTTTTCTTCCTGTTAGGAGATGCAATAGAGTTCAATGACATTTTCATACTGTACATATGGGATCTAAGAAGTTAGGGTCTTTACACAATTATGTTTACACTGATAGTTGTGTAAAGGCCTAGACTATTATCATTCTTGTTTAGACAATAACTGTTGTGAATTTCCTTTTAATTTTATTGTTTCACAATCACTCATTGAAGTAATGAAGTAGTAAAGTAGTGTGAACCTTGCAAGAGGACATGACGTACTATGAGCTTACTTTGGTTTGTATTAAGAAGAATCACATTCTTCAACATGGAGATGTTTTAGATCCAAGCATGATAAGCCTCATTATTTTCCCTATTGGAGTTTTGGGAAAATAATACTCTTCAGAAAGCTTGAGAGAAATAGTATCAGAATGGTCCATCGAGTAAATCTGGCTAATTTAAGGGCTTTGAACATTACAATGACAACACACTGAAATATCTTTTCATGCAGCAATTTAAAAATATTTAAATACTTCAGACTTCAAAGAGTTCCCAATTCTTAAGCAATGAAGAACTGTGAACAATGAAGAACTGTGAACATGTCTAGTAGTTGGTGATACGGAGGTAGGAATGACCACACTTCTTTTTTTTTCTCTAAGGAGAGGTACACACTCTCAAAATGAAGGGCTCTTTAAAAATGAAGTACTCTAATAACATACTCCAAAGTTGTTCCCCATCCTCTCAGGATGAGAATCCCGAATTTAAAACTTTGCTTATATGATGGCCTTATTTTTAATTTCAAGTGCATAAAGAACACTGGCATACTGGAGCGGTATACTTGTTTTTAGGAGTTTGTATATTTTAGGAATGCGTGAAGAGCTGTGAAAAACCTATGGGTTTGAGATAGACGTGTGTTTGGTGCGTTAAAAGTTTCTGTCTCCTACTATGGGACTATATCCTAGTTTGGGACTCTGAAATGACATTATGAAATTGTCACAAATATCTTGCTGTGAACTTGTGGCTGCTGCCAGAACTTGGAGCTTTTGTATGGCCCATAGGTTACCATTTGTAAGCGTTACTTCTAGTTTTTATTGGTGAGGATCCTATTTGTGTTGTCTATAAATTGTGTCTATGCTATGGGACGCAGACCCTGGTCTGGGTTTTGGCTGCCCCTGACTTTGTGTGGCAACAAGACTGGAGGGTAAAACCATCTTCCCTGCCCAGCTCTGGCTTCCATGGGAAGTAAATCCAGGAATGCAAGTTGGAATAGTGCCCTGGTGGGCTCTGGCCAGGTATCCAGCTTAGAAAATGTAGGTGGTTTAGGATTGCAGGCTATCATAAAGAATACTTTGTGCCACAGCATGATTGAAGGAGACCTGTTCTGTAATTCTTGGGGCTGTAGAGAAGCAGTGGGGAGGAAAACTTCTATGTTAATTATAATGATATTCTAAGCAGTGTGCTATTCTCAGCACAGGCCATAGGATGCAGAAGTACCTGGTGCTCTGATCATGTGAAGGAAATGCTTGGATTTGAGTAAGACACTGGAATACAGTGAAAGCTGTAGACCCACGTGTCAGTACGTAAGCAAGGGACTAAATTTGCATGTGCTTGCCAAAAAACAGACTGGGCCATTGGAGCCTCCCAGACACATGACTAGCTGGAGGTGTCCAGGAGTCGTTGCAGTCATAACTTCAAAGGTATCTTGTGCCCAGGCTAAGGTCAATGGGTTTTTTTATTACTCTGACTCGTTTTAAACAGTTGCCAGTTTGCTGTAACACCGAGCCCAGTCTGGACACATTCAGTGGGGCAGGACTGTATGTAGAATGAGTCTTCCTATCCTCTTCTTCCTATTGTCATCTCAGAGTTTCATCATGTTTGTCTCCATGCAGTCTGCTCTGGTTCCCAGTTGCACTGTTATGTGCCTTCAGTTGGTAAACCTTCCGCTCTGCCACCGGGGAATGCCCGATTGCAGGCCTAATACAGCCACAATTATTCAGGCTGTGCCCTCTCCTCTAATTGTGAAAGCCAGCAAACACGGTTTGAAGTCTCAGGGCTTTTACCAGCTGTCAGAATTTGGACAGTCAATTCAGCTGGCTCAGTGACTGGAATCAATCAGCTTTGATTGGCAGTTACTTAATTACCCTACATGTATGCCATCGAGGCGGGGCTGGCCCCTGGTCTCTCGTACAGTATCTCTATTTGCAGAGTGACAGAAAACATTTCCTTGCAAATGAGGCTCACTTTAGAAATGAACACCAACCTCTTTTGGGTCATCCCCCATCAGCTTAAACTTTCTTGGAATCTTGCTTCTGGCAAACTTACAACCATTGTAGTACATGCTCCAGGAGCAACCAAAGGAAAATGAAGCACCACAAGTTTCAGGGTCCAGCCCTTGACATGCGCAAGTCCGTCTGAAAAACAAGAGAATATGGCTGTTAGCAGCAGGCGGATCAGCCCAGGGCACTCCCGCAGTGGGCATCGGTGTTCTGGG
Source organism: Charadrius vociferus (assembly GCF_000708025.1). Lineage (NCBI taxonomy): Eukaryota > Metazoa > Chordata > Aves > Charadriiformes > Charadriidae > Charadrius > Charadrius vociferus. Next base: position 2,684,051 of record NW_009648444.1, read on the forward strand.
GAATCACTGGTCTTGGATTGTCTTCCATCAGTAAATAATGAAGAAATGAAAGAGGGGGGCATACACATTGTAACAGAAGAATTTAGCAAAGTGAATAGTTTCATGGTTGCAAAGCAAAGATTCTGGGGTTTCTACGCTTCTGTGAGAAACCTGGCTTTGCTCAAAAGAGGGTATGTTTGTGTGGTGCCTTGTTAGGCAGTGGTATTCACAGTACCTGAACGGGGCGTATGCTGATGGCACTGCAAGAATGGGCGAGCCCTCTGAGAGGGGCTAAGCAATAATTTCTGAAATATGACTCTACCCATGAAGCCAAAGTAACATACAGTCATAGCTATGTTAATTCTGGTCAAAATGTTCTTTGCTTTCAGAAAGATATGGGAAAACGACATAGTGCAATTTCTTTACATTCAGGCTAGCTTCTGTAGGCTTACCGCGTGATTTAGTGCATCTAGTTTTTATCTCAGTGTCAAGGTATCTGCTGTCCTGGGCCCTGCTGAGATCTCTTCCTTTAGATATACTGAGATGCTTCAAAACTCTAGGAAGATGTTTTTTCCGGATTTATAAGAATGTTTATGTTGCTTTCCTCACAAGGTTTGTGGGCTTTCAAACTGCCTTAAATAGTTGGAAAGGTTCTGAGTATTTCAGCATATTAGCATGAGCAGAGGTGCGAGGCTGAAAGTGTGGTTGCAAGTTTGGCAAGCATACCCTTTGTTCCACTTACTCTTCGTTCAGGGCGCACCGCCGGTTCGTGAGCGTGCCGTACTTCCTCAGGGTGTCGGTGAGTTCGGAGTAGAGCTTGTCAGCCAGGCTAGTCGGGATTCCCTCCCAGACCAGGATGAGAATCACGATCACCGCCGTTTCACACGTGTGGCCCGCTCGCTCGCGCACCAAGCAGAGTAGCTTTTCCTCCTGACTGCTTCTGCGGACTACCTGCATGCACAGCAACACACACCCCCAGAGCCCCAACACAAACAATGCGTTTCTTAATGTTAAGAGCAAGAGAATAGGAAACCTCAGCGTTACTGCGTGTGTGGGGAGGTTACTTCTACTTCTGTCTTCCTCTTTGTTTCTGGCAACTTGGTCTATTTTTCTCATTCGTGATATGGGCCAGGGCTACCTGTTCTGTTTAATGAAGATGACTCTAAGAGGCTACACTTGACTGATAACATGGAAAGCCGTGGTGGTGGAAACCAGCTTTGTAAAGGTATTCCCCATGCTCTGATTCGGCAGGAACGTTCTCCTGAATCTGCGCTATGGTACAAGTGGTCCAGTTTGATTAGTGGGCAAAAGGAACTGAGCAGCGAGATGCCTCCCCTGACAGAGCTGGATGGTGGACAGTGGCACTTAGGGCAGGAGCCATGCAGAGAAAGGGAGACAGCTAAGCAAGGGACTAAATCACTGGACATGGGAGCTCTCTCCCTTTCCCTCCCAAACTTAAGCAGCTAAACTTGTAATCAGCCTCTCACTTTTGTGACCTGCCCTTACTACATACAAACATTACAGCGCTGAGAGGAAAGCAGATGCTGTTCACATAAGAGTGTTCTTGCTTCTCAGTGTCTGTGCTACTGTGGGTATTTCTGAAAAAAAAAAAAGGTGCAGTCTGGCAGGCATAAAGAAGATAATCATGTATCAGTTTTTCCTCATCCTGTCTTTCCCCAGCCTACCCAAACCACTCAGTAATTTGTGCCAAAGTACGACAGTGTTTGCTAAGAGGGTGTCCTAATGTCTCTCTGGAACTGGAAGTGCATTTTAAAAACATCACAGTGGTGCGCTTACTGAACTTATTTGTAAGCTAAAATTAACCAGCATTGAGAATGTCTGGTGTTAGGAATCTTAAATCTAAGCGAAACTGCTTTCCTTCTCAGGTTTTCATACCTTTAAGCCAAATCTTATTCTTCTTGTTCTCCATGCAACAAGTAAATGGGAGTGTGAGAGACGGGTGGGAGCAGGCTACGGGCATCATGCGGTACTGCTGCTGTTGAGCTATTTTAAGTTTCATAGTGTCAGCTAACAGAAGGACATGCCACTGCTGTCTGCTTACATGAACCATCGTACTGAACTAGATTAGTCTTAATGTTTGTGTACATCACTTACCCATTTAGCAATTGGACATCCTTGAGAACTTTTGCCTTCTTTCCCAGTGTAGACAACCCTCTCAATCCTTATAGCTTTACCCTTCTGTCCAAATCTTAAACAAACAGAAATATGTACAATAAGCAGATTCATTTGGTTCTGTGCGAACACTGAAAAGATGGAGCACGTTTGCCAGTCTTATCTTAAAAAATAAACACTATGAATTACAGGGAGGGATGTGCAATGCAGTTTATCTTGCTGATTTTATTATAGTGGTGGATTGATATGTTAAGAGAGGCGAATGTCTTTAATACATCACGGATGAGTAAAAATTATCCTTATCGCATTAATATTCCCAAACCTTTTAACTGTTTCTGTAGAGAATTTGTTATAGATGACATTTGGAAAAGTGGCCTCGAAGTCTCTCTATTTTGGGGAGGAATTTTACACTTTAATTTCTGGGTTGAACTTAAAGTTATTACTCTGGAATGTATATAACCAGTTGTCATGGAACAGCTGGCATGCAGTAGTCACTCTGTTAATTTTTGGTGCTTGTTTCTGGCTTAGATACAGTGTGAATTGGTTAAGTCATGATTAATTTGCATCATATCTATTTACTTTATCATCCACTCATAAATTGTTTTTTATTTACTTCTGCCTGACTTCTATACTGAATTAGGATCATGAGATGCCCTCAAATGATGCTGTTTGTGTGTGTCTTTTTGCGACCAAGGTGGGCAAGCTCAGCTCTTGCTGAAACATTTCATCAAGGTGATTATGCTGTCAAGACAGAACCTAGCCCCACACGCAAGTAGTGCTGTTACCCAGAGCAAATGGGATCCACTTCCCACGTCCTCTGATGGACCAGGTGGAAATATGTGGCAAATGCTAAGTGAAGCAAATCTTGAATCAATAAAAAGGGTCAGACTTGTTAAGGTCGGGCATTTCCAGGCATGTTCTCTGGCCAGGGCTCTGCCCGGGCTGCTGCAGCTGGGGGGTGTCCACCTGCTGAGCCCTAGAGCACATCAGGTTGCAGGTGAGGCCGTGCGTTAGAAACCTCAGTGTCTGCAACGTTACAGATCCAGCTACCATGTTGACTCAGCTCCATTTTAGGGACTGGGCAAATTGTACTTCCATCACCATTTCTTGAATTCTGCCTCTCTCAATGGCATTACCTTTTTTTTTTTTTTTTTTTTTGTTAAATAACCAAGTGTAGGGACTAAATCGCCATCTCCTTGTTCCTTGCCTGTTACCTATAGAGCAATCAAGATAGTTCCTTCCTGTTATGCAGCCTTTTAATGATGCCTTGAGAACTTTTGACCTTTCATCCCTCTTGTTTTTGCACTAAAATCTTGGTGACATATTTAAGAGCAAATATTTGTATTTAAACTTCTGTCCTGTAAAGGAAATGAAAAATGCTTATTTTTAGATGTGATCTCATTGTGAAATTTCAGTGTCACGGGAAATTATACAAATAAAATCAGGTTGTACTACATATGTTCTGCAGGCAACTGTTAGGTCATTTTTTCCTACTTAGGCTTGGATGTTAGTATACATTTGTTTCTTTAATTAACCACGTTAAAAAAACCATTTTTAAATCTTAACATTTTCTGTCAATTTGCTAATCTGGATTGCAGGACGACTGTGCAGATGCTGCTACAGAAATACGTTGAACATTACACACTAGGAATGAAACGGACTTTGTCTCAAATCTTTTCACTGTCACAAAGGAATTTGTGCCTGATGTTTGTCATGCTTGCTTTCAGGCCAGAGCTGATTGGCTTTAAAATCAGACCAAAACTCACTGAGGATAAAGTAGGGATTGGGAGAAGGAAGAGGTAATACCTATGTATCCTCCATGGATTCTGCAAGAAATTTGTTCTGGTATAGCTAAAATATTAACTGCAACTCTAATCCAAATCCTGGTTTGTTTGGCAGTGCTGATGCCTTAAAAGTCAATCCACATTCATAGGAACCCAGTTTAAAAGTGCTTCAATTGTCATTAGTGTCACCAACTGCACACATGTGCTTGAGAGTATCTTTATAGTTAAGTGCTTTTTTTACTTAGGGATACAAAATTAACTACTGAGGAAGAGTTCTGGAGTTCTTCATTCAGGGAATCACACAGTTCATACCATATGAACAGCTGAAAACTAGCCATTGTTCAAGTGGCT
>NW_009648444.1:2688310-2705671 GCF_000708025.1 Charadrius vociferus
TGCTGAACCTGGCTGAGTAGATGCATGTTATCTACAATCTCTCAGGATTTCCTTCTGCCAACATGAAATGAAATTAAATGGAAAAAAAAAAACCACAACCAAAAAGAAAACAAAAAAAAAAGAAAAAAGGTGAGGTCAATATTAAGGATGAAAAATTACATTCCAAAGTAAAGAAATGAAAAAAGTTTAATCTCTAATAACTGACATCATGACATGAATGACTTTCCTCTTTTATTTATTATTTGTAAACACTAAAGAATTAACCAGTCAGTGAGAGCTCTGGAGATAACAAATTGTAAGAAGCTTCTCAGGAGGGTCAGTGTTCACTCCCCCTTCGCAGGATGAAGCTGATTTATGTAGGTGACATGCATTTGAGCTGCTCACAAAGCTGAAAACAAGTATTGGGGCTAGCCCTGCACAGGAGTCACAGGGAAGGAGGCGCTAAGAAAGAGAAAGGACCTTAGGACTTACAGGTAATCCGAAGGTTTAATATGCCCTAAGTGGCCCATGGTCGTGCAGCGATGAGCACAAGGTAACAGACCTCGCTAAGAAGTGGCGCTCCTTAGCTCAGAGAGAGAGCATTGCAATAATGCCCACTTACTTTTGGTTCTGCAACTAGCTGGAGCTTCTTTGCAGTTCTGGAGTCCAGATTTTTAAGGTATTCAAATTCCCATCTGTTTCTGGCTTACTGGGGAGCTTTTTGTTTGCTTTTGTATTCAGAGAGGAACTGATTTCTCCGATACCTCTAAAAATCTGGCCATTGGTGTCTATGCTGGCCACAAGATTTAGCCCTTTAGGGTTTTACTATACACTTAGTAATTGGGGAGGGAGGGGGAGCTAATTTTGGAGTTTGGTATTCTGCTCTTCATCTTCCTTCTACCTTGGCATTCTCCTACCCAGAGGGAACACCAGGTCCATGCCTGCTTTTGCAGCCATTGCCAACCGTCTTGCTTGGCAGGCTGGTGAATACTTGTTCCTGCTTGGGTTTGCTGGCATCTGTCTCAAAGTGCGCAGCCTGTGCCAGCCAGCAGACTATTAGCCCTGTCAAATATTGTGACTCTCTGGTGAATAGCACAGTGCGTAATGTTGGCAACACTGGAGTAGCTAAGCCTACAAGTAATTACTTGATTTGCAATTGTTTATTTCTTTATGTGCAAAAGCTGGAAAAATTCTGACATCCACAAAAGGATAAACGTTAATCTGCCCTGTGCCTTTGCACTAATTACCTTTCTTCCATGATTTCTCTAATAGCTGCCACATTAGGACCGGCTCCTAGATGGGTATAGAAAGGACCTTCATCTTTTTCAATAATTTGCTCTGTTTAAAACAAAATAAAGGTTATTACTTCGAAGCTTAATTCTTTAATGTAAAAAGTCACATTGCAAAGCTTACATCTAGCTTGTTAGACTACTGCTGTATGGGTCTCGGGTCAGAGTTTTCAAACACTTATGTCTAAAGTATGCTCACGCAATTTGTACAAAACATGCAAAGCACGTGGCTAATCCTGCAAATAGCCGTGATACGGACTGTGTGCCTTTTGCTAGCACAAACAGTTGTTTCACAGCTTGGGCTCTACACTGAAATTCAAAAGGCATTCTCCTGTTATCACCAAACGATTGTTTCTCCTTCTCCCACTTCCTCCTCTCCCAGTATCTAGAAAGGAGGATAAATGGGATAACAACGGTAAATATTGACGTTAGTGAGCTGTACAGTACTTGTTTTTCAGCAGACATGTTACAGTGTAGGAACCTACAGCTTGAGAAAGTGGCCAGTAAGGTTACATAGAGAATTTCTGTCACCCACAGAAAGACTGTGAAATGAAAAAAAGCAAGTTTGCTGAAAGAAACACTGCACAAGGCTTAGTCAAAATGCTTGTATGCTAAGAATGTGGCCTCAGTTTTCTGTGTGTAGGTAGGACCATGTCAGCATTCACAATATACGCTATATGTTTGCTTTGATACCAGGAGGCAGGCTCCAGCAGTGAGAAAGGAATGGCCAGGCTCTGCTGGGGTTCAGGAGGAGATGGTGGAGCTGTACTGACTTGTCTGAGGGCTGACTTTATGCTTTCTGCCCTGCTGACTCCAAGGGCTGGATGAGGTGATGCTGCTCTTGACGTATAGCCTCCGGAAGACTGACGAAGGCGTGCCATAAACCTGAATGTGTCAATGGGGGAATGACTTAATTTAATCTTCCTAAGAACACGTATTGGTAGGAAAGAGCAATAAACCCTATCGATTAAACTGTGGCACTGCGTTCTTCAAAGAGGACAGGAACTAAGTGTCATGCTCCTTTATTTCCTACAGGGTCTGCTAAGACTGAAGAATTAAAATGCAAGTGGAGAATAAGCTCTTTTGCTTAGTTAGCAGTTACAGTACTGGCTAAAAAAATAATGAGAATAATGAAATGATTGCCAGCAAATCTTGTGCCAACTACACTGGAGAAACCAAATCAAGAAAAAAGATCCAAACAACTTCAGTGTTTTCAAAAAATCTACATTATGTAGGGTGGTTCTTATAAAACAACAAGGAACTGGCTTCCAGTTTTCTTCCTGTGAGCTTTGGAAATGCATTATGTTCTCTGTTTGTTCCCATGCCTCATCTCTAAGACATAGACCCAGGTGTTTGAAAAGGCAGAGAGGTCCATTTTTCATTTTTGGAAGAGCATTGGTTCAACTCTCCTCTTTTATAGTTGGTATGAAATCTCAGTAGGTGAACCTATAACAAGGATTTAGGTTCCCCCCCCCCCAGCCGGCCATTTTTGGCGCTGAACCTTTTGTCTCAGCCTGAATAGTTTATCCAGCAGTCTGAAAGAGCCTGTTAGACCTGGCTATGTGCAGCGTCAGTGCTGTATGGAAGCTCGGGCTACGCAGCGATGCCTGTCACTCTGCTTTGCTTCCCTCCACTCTAGTCTTCCAGCTTTTGGAGATTGGGTGTGCCATGAAAAAACGCGGAGGGTCCCCCTTGCTGCTTTTTTGGAGCTGCCTGCGTAGCTTCTCTAAGAAACTGGTATCTCTTTAGCCTTGCAGGAGATAAGCTTGTAAAAGGGAGGATAAACAAGTTAATCATAACTTGCAACAAATGAGGAATAATCTGCCATCTGCTTGGGCTTTACTGAGGGAAACGTCAGCAATTTCACTGTTAGAGCAAAAAATGGCATAAGGATCTCAAGTTTTGGACTCAGGACATGTTTTATAAATGCTGTATCTAACCCCGATGAATAAATGAGGTTGTAAAGTTATAACCTACTTTTTATCAGCGTGTTGTCATTAAACGTCTGCTGCTCAAGGAGAATGGCTGTGAGGGGATACATTACTGGCCATAAGCATTCTGACTGAAAAAGCAAATAGGCAATTGCTTTATGAAATATTGAGAAAGGGCCCGTGTGCAGGGTTGGATAAGTGGAGTAGGCATATGTGTATAAAATTGCAATTTTATAAGTCTTTACTAATTACTGTTCTAAAAAAAAAACCACCCAACCAGAAAATCCTCCAACAAAAACATCCACCTAACCCTGCGATCCCGACTTGAAGGCTCATTTCCTTCCTGTGAACTATACTTTTTTAGTACATCTCAGCACTTACCAACACAGCTGCAAGATGGGAAATCATACTGGGTTTTGGCAGGTGTGTCCAATAAATTTTTTACAGGAGTATCCAATAACTTGGAAGGTGAGTCTAAAAAATTATTGAGAACAGTTCCAGCTGTTCTTTTGGTCGGGGTTTTCTCAGCAGACGAGTTTGCTTGTTGATCTAAGATTGGGGTCTGAGTGTCAAAATCTGCAGCACTGGTATTTCTTGATAGGATGGTAATAGGGCCTGCTGTTTCAACCTTCACATGTTTAGGTGATTTGACAGTAAAAGTCTTGTGATCAAACAGTGATTTGACCTGTATCTGTTTTAGCTGCTGTTCCATTGTCTCAATGATGCTCTTTTGTTGCACGTTCTCGCAGCCAAAGTGCTGATTCTCTTGTTTAATTGTTTTTTTCCACATTTTGTTTTCCAACTGTCCAGCTGATGGACGCATGCAGACATTAGACTTTGTGCCAGCCTCAATTTTTATAGGCTTGCGCGCTGCACTGGGACCAATCTCGGTTTTGGGTTGCTGGTATGCTTGTTGCTCCTGTTTTTGCAAGAGGTGCCACCTTAGAGCAGCGTGCTTTTGAAAATCCTTAGGGGTTTGGGACTGCAAATGAGAGCCTCTCTGGTCTTGGGAGTGTGGGGCAGTTTGCTGGCTGTGTGGTAAGTACCGCTGAGGAATCTGCGTAGCTTGTTGGCTCAGGAGATCTTGGTTCAGGCTACCACCGTAGCATTGTGTTTGCTGGAGTGGTGGGAGCTGTATAACTGAAGCTTGTTGTGTCTGTTGCTCTTGTTCTTGAAAAGAATGATTCACATCTTGCTTTGCGGTCAAGTTATTTGAAAAATACTGCACATGTTGCAAGTCCCGCATTTTGTTGGCTCCAAAGCGCTCGGTATTTGTGGCGTTTTCTTTCTTCTCAGAAATCAAGTGCGTGTTGTTTGGGCAGGGATGCTGCAGACTAGCATTGGCTTTCTGAGTGTAAAGGGGAGCTTTGTTGTTCAAGCTCTGTACCTGCTCTAGACCCAGCTGAGGGTTATGCAGTGGGAATGCGCTTGACTTCATGTACTTATTCCCAGTTTGAAAACATTCATCTGCTTTAAGCTGATTGAAGGATGTCCTGTCTAGCGGCTGTTCGGCATTGCCTGGGGAGTGGGAAATGGTTTGGGGCAGGTCTTTATTTTTCATTTGCAGAGCCTGTTGCTGGTTTGGGGTTAGCTGCGAACTGCATGGCAGTTGCACCTGCTGTTTTTGAAGCATCTGTTGCAAAATGTGTGAATGCAAGAATTGCTCGTTCTCCCCTGCCTGGGGATTCAAGTGCTGCTGTTTCAATGGGGCCCCTATAGGCTGTTTGGCTTGTTGTTCTGGTCTTTGCTGGAAATGGAGCTGCTGCGGAGGGTGTTGCTGCACTTGGGACTTGAGTAGGGAGTCCATCTTCGTGAGCTGTGGCTGCGGTGAGTGTTTCTGGAACGGCAGCTGCTGGTGGTCAGCTGTGGGACGCGGCTGCAGCTGGGAGGTCTCGCTTTTGTACAGCGGAGGAATTTGTTCCTGTTGCATTATCTTCTGGCTCTGGGGCTGTCCTGAAGGCCCCTTTAATGCATCAGGACTTCCAGCATACTGTTTTGTATAGGCTGTTTCGGCTGTGTTTGCTTGGAACTGAAGAATTGATCGCAGTAATGCTTCGCTGGGCTTTTGGGGAGGCTCTCCCTGGCGGAACTGGGTGGAAACCAGTTCTATCCAGGCTGGTTTTGAATAACGTTGAGCCTGTTGCACAGGCTCTTTCACTTGGTCCTTTACTTTGTCGGGAGGAATCTCAGCTTCTCTCTGTCCTGGGAAATGCTGATAGTGTTGTTGCAACTCACCCTCACTTCCGCGCGCTTGCAGGTTTTGGAGGGGAGGCTCCGACGTCGGCGTCATTTCTTCTGGGCGCTGCTGAATTGAGGCGGCCACAGCAGCTTGCGGGTTGCTTTGACTAACATCTTGTGACATTTGTGCCTGCTGCGGAAGTCTCTGCTGAGGGTGAAGTTGTTGTTGGCTGAAGCTGGGACTTTCTGACATCGGTCCCTGCTGTTGCCCTTCATTCTGTATCTCCCCAGGAAGAGTTTCTTCACATCTATTGTCGTAGGAATGAAGTCCTTCTTGCACCACGGCGGACAGTGCACTGTTCATTTCTGGAGCAGGAGGAGTGGAGGAATCTTTGTGAAACGTTGAGTTCTGTTTAAAGAGAGCACCATTTTTTTCTGCTTGCTCAGAAAACCTTTCCAGAGCGGCGCTCTGAGCTTGCAGGTTACTGCTGGAACTTAGAGAGAGGTCTTGGTTGGGAACCTGCCCTACACTTCCACGAACAGTACTGTTTCCTACGGGTAACTGGTGTGGATCATAGCCTGGAATCTGTTGCTGTAGCTGTAGTTCTGGTTTCTGAAGCGAACAGCTACCTGGCAATACAGGTGGTTTACTGGAGTCTTCTGTGTTGTAGACCTCAGTAACCACTACAGCTGGCACTTGAGGCAGCTCAGAGTTTGAGGTCTGTGGGGAAGTGATCTGCCCTGAGGTATGGGATGAATGCGTTGTCTCATAGGACAACTCATTAGTAGCCTGACTGGTAATGGCATTGATATGAGATGTGTTCTTCTGCATTGCTATGGAAACATGTTCTGGATAATATTGAGACAGTGTTTTCTCCAGGAGTTCACCATGCATGCTTTCCATGGAAGAGGCAGAAACTGTAGCACCATTAGGCATTGGCACTGCCTTGTTCTTAAGTAGTAAGACAATGTCCCTGTTGTGGCAATGAACGTTTTCCTGCTCCTGCTCACCCTGAATCAGGAGGTCATGAGGGTTTTCTGAACCACCACTGTTGTATCTTGTGGACTGTATCAAATCTGAAACTTCATTTTCTTGTCTTGTAAAACTCTCGGGTTTCTCCTCACTGTAACAATTGGAGACGCTTGGTTTTTCATTATTATCTTCTGGCTCAGCTTTTTCTCCGTTTACCTCTTTGTCTTGTTTCACTTTCTTGTTCTCATGAAGTCCGTACAGAGAGGGCTCACTAAAAGTGCGTTTTATCCCACCATTTTGCATATATTTGGAATATACTTTCTTTTCTTGTAAAAGGTCGGGGCTAACGCGGTTGTTTGGACTTCCCTTCAGGTGGGGCACTCCATAGCTGCTTTTAATGAATAGCCGCTTGTGGTCTCCATTTACTTCAACTTCAGGCCTCTCTGTTGCTGGACTTCCATTCTGTAGCTTCACCGCAGAAGGCTCTGCCTGGCAAACGTGAGAAGATTGCGGTATTAGAAATGGACTCAATCTATTGCCGTCAACATGGTTGGTTCTGTCCTGTTCCATCTGGCCTGCTCCGGGGCCATCCACAAGGCTACCCTCTGAACGTATCTGAAAGAGAAAAGAAATGGGAGAGAATCTAAGTCAATTTTAGTTTCCATTGGTGAACAGCCAATTACCAACAGTTCCTGCAGCATTCAAGCTCCCATCACCCTGACCAGCTCCCACACACCACGTGAGCTCGCAGGCGCACCCGAGGGGTGTTTACTATCCTATCAGGTTTTGCAGCCCCATGTCTCCCTTTTTCTTGAAGGTTTGCTCTTCAAGATGAAAAAAAGAGTGAGAGTGTGACTCCTTACTCCCGTTTTAACACACAAGCAGATATTTTACCAAAAAATATTTCCTAACGGTGCAAAAAATATTCTCTGCTTTTGAATGATTTGCACAGATTCCTCTGTTGTCACTTTTTCTCCTTGGTAAGGCGGCAGAAAATCATGCCGAAACTGGTTCCCAGACTTGGTGCTAATCCTGTTATTTCATTAAGTGTGCCAAACCTCTTTTGCGTGACTTGAAGGATTATGGCCATCAAGCTTGCCAATTAGAGGGAAAAACCCCCTTTTTTCTGTCTTCAGCTGTCTGACAAGGTCTTTTAAAACTGGCATTCCTAAAGACCACGCCAAGTGGCACGATACACATGTGAGACAAAGCCATGCTTGCTTGCTGTCCAGAGGAACTCTTACAGTTCATCAACATCTTGGTAATGTTGGCAAAAACAAATCAAGAGATTTCTGAAAGGTTTGATGGAGGTGGTATTTTTTCAGGTATTAATACCCTTTCAAATTTACATATAGACATCAAGCATGGCTTAAACTCTACATTTGGGTTTTGAACCGAGCCCCACAGCTGTGGAGCTAGGACTTTTTCTTCTGTGTTTGGATGGAAAAATCCCATTTTCTCATATACTCTTTATATTTTATTTATAAAATGAAGTTTTTTGTTGGATAAAAGAACTGACAATGTGCAGTGAACAAATACCACATAATGGCAAGCTAATCCTGTTCACATGGATCTTCCCAGGATTCACAATCCCAGTTAACATAGATAAAGCCCTTGTTTGACTCTGCTTATAATTTATTCTTTGTTGGCTTTATGGTTCTCAACCACTCACAAACGACAGAAGACAAACTGACAGAGGGTCTTACAGATGTGAGACTGCACAGACAAAATCTGGACTCATGCATGTCTCTGTCCTGAAGCTTTTTTTTTCATTTTGCATAAACGGGAATCTGATGGGTCGGCCATTACCAGGTCATCCCTGGTTGGACTGCAAAGTCAGGAGAAGCACTACATGTGGCTGATATTGCCACTACATAGGAAGAACTACTATACTGAACAATTTCTCCCATCATTGTTGCTCTGCTTATATATTTATCCTACACTACTTTTGTTTAAATGCCAAGGAACATCTAATTTATACAGTTTTCAGTGCAGTATTGCCTTACTCAGTTAAGTAACATGATTCTAAAATGCTTTTAAAAGTAATACTAATTCATGAGATTCATTACATCCAGCAGAATCCCCTCTCTGCTTGCAGCTCTGATTTCAGTATCAGGACAATTCAAACATACATTTTCACTAGCAAGCACCCATATGATGACTTGCATCCACATCCTCCTTATCCCAAACTTGATATTAGATTTACTTTTGGCCTCCTGAAGTTTTCTTCTTTTCTTTCTATACTCAATTTATGTTTTGTATGACAGAAGTAGAGAAGTTCTTTCTGCAAGTAACAGTACTTAAAAAAAGTTTTTGAAGGGAAAGCTAAGAACAGGGAGATGGAAAAGAATGTTTGTCCACCTTACCTATTTTCTTGACAAGGTAAGGTAGGCTTCTTCCCTTCTAGATATATTTCAGTATATTTCCCAACCTAGCTTTAAAGTACCACAAGACATGAGCCTTTGCAGCTTTCCCAGGGAGACGATATTCCACGCTTAACAGAAAGCAGCGTGAAAAGGATTCCTCTGATGTGTCATTCTAGGCCGGGCAGCAGAATGATGCTCCCAGAGTGTCTCAAAAATAAATTGTCAGCCTGATTTGGAAACCATTCTTTGCCTTCACACCTTTCATACCTAGAAATTGCAGCTGAACCACAACTCAGACATAAGTGTGTAGGCTGCTGTATTTCACAAGTATGAAATGAAATAAAAGGCACCACAGTAATTAACACTGTGCTGTCAAGCTGCTTCTGAAATATTTATTTCTTTTAAAAAAGTTTTAGTCTGTGTGACTGAGCCATGAGAAACTTCCTCTGGCCCTCAAAGTCTGCCTTGCTTGCTTGTGTACTGTGTGGGTTGCAACTAAATTCCTTCCAAGAGTTCCCAGACAATCCTTCTTCTCAAATCCCTACTGATAGGTAAAACCACCTTTTTGTTTAGAAGTGGGGGCTGCCCAACTTCTCTGAACTTAGCTTGCAAACCCCTTGAAGGGAGCACATCTGTGCTCCAGAAAAGAGCCTTAGGTTTATGCCTTCCTCAAAAAACGTGAAGTTATCTTCATTGTGTGACATGGATTATTATTCACGGTATTCTCAAAAGACCTCATGGTAGGAGACAACCAGTTCCCCCAAACTCTGATCATCTCCAGTGTGAAAGGCACTGGTGTTAGACATTGAAAAGGACATGAGAATCATTTGGTTCTTTGAAATAAAAAGTTAATTGATCAATTAAAAGTGTCAGATTTGCATTCTTTGAAATGCATCTAGGAATGTGGTAACTTTGCATTATACTTATTTCTCTCTCTGTCTACGCTCAGTTATTGACAATCCTCAAGTCACACCTGAGTACAAATCTTGCTCAAGCAGCTACAAATCACAGCAATTATTTGTAATTTAATGTTGGCAAAAGACAAATGGCAGGGATACCTCTATTACTGGTAATAACTGGGACACCATGAAGATATTCTTGATGCTACTACTAAGCAGATCTGGTTGTGCCTTACGAAGTCTCTGTGCTCTTCTTTATCATTGTTGTGGTGTGAACTGTCTGCCTCTCAAAGTAAATCTACCTTTCCCTAAGTGTAGCGGTTAGCCTTTTTTCTCTTTCCCATAACCGTATTTTATCCAGATCATTTAGTAGCTCCGCATATTTTTCTTCAGCTATAATTCATTGGAAATTCAAGTCACATCAGCAGCATCTGTGAAACAATTACTGCATCTAGGACTGACTCTGCAGTCTAATCCATCATAATTATGACTGGCCTCTTTGAAGATGCCACGATGCGTGACTTAAATATAGCACATTACTGTGCAAGTAGATCAGCATCTCATCCCACCAATATGCATTCAAGTTATAACTCAGTCCACCAGCGTCTGACTTTTTCAGATGCAAGCAATGTATGTACACTTATTTCTTGCCACATATGGGACACAAATTGGAAACCAGCTACTAAAACAGAGTTTGAAATTTATTTTTTTGTTTGTTTTATGGGCAAGTTTGGCATATTCCCGCCACCTCTATCAATACCAGAATACCGAAAGACCGTGGAAGGCATTATCAGTACAAAAAACATTTCTGTGGCAACAAAAGTACTCTTAGTTATGTCACTTTCTTTCATGGAAAATCTTTCTTTACTTTTAGCCAGTTCTAGAGGTTCATACCTTATTTTATATAGCACCTGTATCTGGGGAGTTTGTGAATGCAAAGAAGCTCAGATGAATGAATGGACAAATACACCCACTGCAGGGGGTGTACAAGCTTCTGCAAAGCTGGGCAAGATTCCTAGTAGAAAAAGTGGGTAGGAGGATGCTATGTTACAGTACTCACAGTCCTAAAAGGACCAAAAGATGGGATGTTGGATGGGTTGTTTCCCCTTCTGGGGTTAGCTGGCATGCAAATACGTCTCCTCAAAGGTTTTTCTCCCCAGCAGAAATATACCTCCTTAGATCATGACCTCAGCTGACTTGGGCTTGAGTAATTATCAGGATGAGACTTAAGAAAGCAGAAGTCAGATACCCAGGAACTTGTCGATGGCTCGCTTGGTTGTTCCTGGGGTGCTGCCACAGCCTCCATCCTGCTGGCACTCTTCTGCCACTGCCAGATGACACAGAGGTCTAAATTGCTCCCAGACAAGAAACCCCTGAAGCACTTTCTAGATAGAAGGTGAATTTACCTATATGTCTTGCTAAGCTCCCGTTTGGTAAGTTGTACTTTCTGCTTACATTCTCCTGCTCCTATCATGTGGGTACAGTAGCTGGCTTCGCATCTGGCTTAATTTGCTATGTATTATTATGTGCTGTTGTGCAGTTGCTTCTCTCCTTTGAAGCTCATGTCGCTGGCAAAAAGGTCTAAATCCTGAACTTCCAACAAGTGAAAAAGCTCCTAAAGTGAGGGGATTTTTTTTTCCTATTTCAAAAATGAATGAAAATTTGAGAAAAGGCATGAGTAGTTATTCGTAAGTAAGGACATTCATACATGGCATTATCAGAACGCTCAATTTCTGCACTAAAATCTGAAATCTTCTGGACTTGTGTACATGCAAAATTGCTTCTGATTAACTCTGTGTCAAAGTTTTCTCTTTTTTAACTTCAAAACAAGACGTGTAAGCAATTATAGCGATACTCAACACCATGATTTATAGCCACGTGGTTATCGTGGGATGTCATTTTTCTCTGGCCTATTTAAGTAGCAGTTACTTCAGCTGTGCCTTGGATTAACACCTGTAAGCGAGCTACAAATGCCACTAGAGGAGAAAAGATGTGCAGTTAACTCAGATGGCTAATGGATGATGTAAAAAAGCTCCTTATTAGTGAGACATTTCCCTTATTGCTGGGATAAAATGCACACATGAAAACTGTGGCAGAGCTTAAGGACTTCTTATATGTTTCGTACTTAAGGTGCACTGTGTTTATACACTGAGAAACAAAGCAAGCTTCCATGTGTGGAAACTAATGGGAGAGGGAAGACCAGGACTACACCTGCCCAGACTCTGGGTGGTTTGCCATTTGCAGCACAGCTTCTTCCCACGTCAGGCTTGCTGGTAGTTTGTAATAAATACAATACCATCAGAAACCAAACCCCAAGTGGGCCTGTTGTTTAAATATGGGTTTAATGTGCTTTTCTGAAGCCAAGGGTGCCTTGGCTTCAGAAAAGAGAGAGAATTTCAACCCTGTTGTCCAAAGCACATTTGAAAGAGAGATTGCCAAGGTGAATTGAGGCTCTGAACCCCACAACATGCCCTAAGGATTTTTGCTCTGCTCCCTACCAGCATCACTGCTGCCCTGCTGCAAGGGTGGTGGCTGAGGAAAACACAGTGAAACTTCAAGGCAGATGTAAAGGAGGCCGCAGAAGGACAAGGACACTCTGTTGTTAGCTGGGCTCTATGGCTTACAATGGGGTCCTTTTGCACTGCATTCAGCTGTCTCTTCATTTGGATAGTATATTTATTCAGTGCATTAGCAATGCTTTGGAAAAAACCTCACATAAGGATGCCGTGCCTTCTCTGTCCCTTGAAGTTTAAAAGTTAAGGCTGTATTTCTTTCTAAAATATACGTGTTGCTTTCTCATTGGAGCTCTAAACAGCAGTTAAGAGGTTAATCTAGAAACTCGTGGATGAGACTCTGTGACTGTATTCTGCAGGAGGTCATATTACATGGATATAATTGTCTTCTCTGGCATTTAGATCTATGAATAATTTGTGTCAAACAGAAAAGAAAATGTGGGATGGCTAAAATTTGTTACCTAATTTATAGCTACTTTATCCTTAATTTACAGCGAAAATGGTGACTAGCGAATATAGATATAAGCAGACATAAGGGAATGAAGAGCATGGGATTTGTGAAATATGAGGATTAATAATTCATTAAATCTTATCCAAGCCAGAAGCCTCATAATTCATGCATTTTTAAATAAACTAGTCCTAACCCCCTCTCAATTTATTGACACCACTTCTTGCATTTCAGTGATGCTATGAGCTAATTGCAAAAGCTTGAATCAGTTTGATTTTTGACCTTAATACAGAGGGCAATAGAGTAAAGCTAAACTGATCTGCGCAGTGATTTCCCCTTGCTACAGTTTATAACCATCAACATGACTAAATACTGCATAATATCTACCCAGACATGAAAAATTGCACTATTTTAACAATTGCATAAAATCTAGGGGAGTGAAAATTAAATGCCTCTACAATACAGGAGGAAAAAACAATTATGTGAAGGAAATGAATTCAGGAATATAAAATGCAAGTAAGTAGGAATTATAATGTTGCATCATACAGGTCTCCAGTT
Source organism: Charadrius vociferus (assembly GCF_000708025.1). Taxonomy (NCBI): domain Eukaryota; kingdom Metazoa; phylum Chordata; class Aves; order Charadriiformes; family Charadriidae; genus Charadrius; species Charadrius vociferus. Next base: position 2,701,445 of record NW_009648444.1, read on the forward strand.
CCTATTTTTTTGTGATTTATGTCCTGTACAAACTTTGCACCTAATTGTTCCATGTAGCACTTCTAATAGAAGAACACAGCTCTTCAAGTCGCTTGTAATGCCACCACAGCATATTTCTAATCTAGTGATTAGAAATGTTTCCCAAAAGGTCGGACTTCAGAACCAGGTTGGCTTTAAGAGACAGAAGGACTTTCCCTCTGTAATAACGAGAACATTCAAGATGAAGTTGGCACCTATGCTTGTTCTTGCTGGTTGTAAGCTCATTTCTGTGGTTTAGATTTGGAGTATTGTGGATCCAGGTGGTTTATACTGACAGGCCATCGCACAGAGCTATTATTACTTCCAAGTCAGCTTGTTTGACATTACCTTGGGTGTTGATATGCTGACATATTCTACATACGCATTTCTTGAGCACCACCTTGACTATTATACATCTTTCACAAATATGGGGAATCTGAACTAAAACACCCTTTTCCCTTTGCTGTTTCTGAGAGTCATTGCAGTTGGTAATTGTAATAGGAAGGCTGCGGGGATGGGAGTTACAGTCTTAAATGCTCAGGTAAGTGTGCACTGAGTGAGATGCTTCTATGCCTGGGTATAATAAGAAACTTCTCTTATGTGCCTGTGAAGTTTGGACCAACAAAATTGTTTCAAATTGTGACCCACATGGGTGATCACTTGGGTAATTCACCAGTGCCTGTGGATTCAACATCAGAAAACACGTAGGTAGGAAAACAGAACCAAGTCTCTTTTTTTCTTCATCTCAACCAGTTGTCATGCGAGGTTAGGTGTGCTGAGCAAAGGTTGGCAAGGTAGGGTGGGCAGTGCTATCAGGTGCACAACTAGTGCTCAGACCTGTTTTTGGTTTCTGGTGAAATGGCATAATGTGAGGCATGATCTTCCACTCAGTACTTGAGCTACTCCATGTGTCAAATGATAAGGATGATACTGGCTGCTGATTAAAATTAGCTATCCGAGAGCAGTAGCTAACTGCTCATGCTATTCTGACTGAGCTCTGTTGTGCAGTGTGCTTCTGTGTAAGCATGCCAGAATAAGCAAGTGTTGGTGGCTGAACTGTTCTTCAAGACACTCTTGATGTTATCAACCTGCCGTTTAGGGAAGGTTACCAAGAGGTCAGTGTCATCATTATCTTCCAGTTTCTGTGATCTTTGTCCATCTGGCTTCAGACCTGGATATAGCATGGATTTCTTGGGTTGATGACTTCCTGACACCAGTTGAAGGTCGGTTATTCCCTGATGATTTCATCACAGCTGTCGGCAGAGTTAAGTAATTCGCTATTAAGTAGTACATCCTCCTTGAGAATTAGAAGCAGTAGAAGAGATTCTCTTGGCTCTCTTCACCCCATAATATAAAGAAGAAATGGAGGACCCAAAGGAAAAAACACTGGCAAGCTAAAGATTTCAGGGTTTCATCATGTTGGGACAGTAACATTAGAAAACAGGAAAAAAAATGGTCCTGTTTGGCATGTGGGTGGAAGAACTGATCGAAGAGAGTAAAACATTGTGGGCTGCAGCAACCTCAGAAAGCCTATTTACACAGCTCTGTTTTCCATTATCCTTTGAACTTCTAATAGGAAATCCTGTTCGTCTCCCAGTTCAGATGAAAACAGAATTTTGGACGAAATGCAGTTTTCTTAAATTTCTTCTCCAAAAGTTGAAGATGAAGATGGTGCCAAGAGGAGAGCGGGGAGAAAGCAGAGGCAGGGGTTGATGACTCTGAGGATTACTCTGACTGTTGCTCCCACATGTCCAGATGATAGAGCATAGCTTTCAGCCCCTTCACTGGCCTCACTACGGTAGTCTTTACACCCCTATATACACTCCTTCTCCATTTTTCTCATGTCTCCACCACACCTAGGCTGGGATGCTGTAGCGAACTCAAGTTTTGGCTAATATTCTTGGCCATTGAGAAGTGAGAGGCAGCACAGAGACAGCTCCCATGCTACACAGTGTGCATTGGGCACGCTGGCGTACCTGAGGGGCAGATGCTGGGTATCCCTGCAGGGGGTGGTGAGCCACGAGATACCCATGTGTCCGTATGTGAGAAGCTGCGTGCCACTGCAGTCTCTGCGTGGTTTCTTACGTCCTTCTGGGGATTTACTTCCAGATGGTGAAGTTGGAGGAGTTGAACCAAAACAAGGGTACTTGCTTTGGAAAGATCTTGTGCTGTAGTAATTGTTGCGTGATTTGATTTTAAAAATGTGTTTTCATGCCCACTTGTGATTTTTTTTTTTTTTCCCCTTCCTTCCAATTTGTGCCTTGCATGACTTACAAACCAAACCAATCACTCATAAACACATGGGAAAAATAAGTCTGTCAGGGGCCTGAGGAGATGAGTGCCCTGTTCCTTGACTCCAGGGCAGCACCAGCCAGAACTGTACCAGTCCACTCCAACCTGTTTTCAAAGGTTTTTAATGATGAGGGTTGCATAATAACCCACAGTTACATGCAGTGTTTCATTAACCTTACTTATTAGAAAGCTTCTACCATTCAAAACATAACCCTAGATAGTCTCTTCCCATCTACCACAGATTTGTGGAGCAGGTTTTTTTATTTTGTGCTACGCCTTCTTTCTCCCCATGTAATTGAAGACTGTTATTAATGCTCACCTCTTAGACAGAATAAACAACCTAGTTCATGACATCCGATCTCCTCTCTGAGTGGATCTATACTCATACCATTTGTTCCCTGACCAGATGCACGGAGGTCACAAAGCAAATGCAACAGTCTGTTCTTTGGAGACCGTATGCACATGCCACATTCTGCTAGATTTTCCCTGAGTTCGGATGTTTGATATACAAGCAGCTATAATATGTGCCTATGTAATATTTCAAATACCTGTATGAAGTGACTAAAATCAGTTTTATTCCCTCAGTATGAGAGGGACTGTATAAATCTCATTGAAATCAAGAGAACAGGCGTGTTACTTCTAGCAGAGCTTTATAGAGGTGGTTGTTTCCTTAAAACCTCTGATTTCAGTATGTTTGAGTCTGTGAGCTTCTGGCACAAACATCTCTTCTGACTTCCACTGTTGCTGAGGCACCACAGAAGATAAGAATCTAATGCATTTTTAGAGGTCTATTAGAAGATGCTCCCTGGAGCTACGGTTGCCATTCAGCTTCTTTCTGCATTCCTGTGTGGTCTTCAGGAGCAGTTTTCATGTGGGTTATTGCAATCTACATGCAACAATGGCATGGATTATCGTGCTGAAATCTACATCTGAGAAAATAGTTACAATTGCCTCTCCAGATGTACAAGAGATGAAAGACAAGGTGTTTTTGATGACCAGAACCAGCTGACGACCTAAGAGCAGTTGAGATCTAACCTTGATAAAAGCACAGCTTTGGGAGAGAAATGAAATGTGGGAGCTGGCGCTGCCTTGCCACGGCTCTGAGCACACAAGAGAACTTGGCATGGGTACTGTTGCCATCCCCTTCGGTTTTAGGTTGGAGATGGAGATGTGGGACTACATTTTCATTTTGAATACTCAACATATGAGCTTGGAAAGAACTTGGTCATTGATTAATATTACATAAAATGGCCCAGGGTCCAAACAAATTGTAAGTCAGGAGATACCCACTTCACACCATGCCAGCATTAATCAAGGAGTTACAGCCTAGCTTCTTAAGGTTGGCTTGAAAACCAGATTTTCTGTAGTTACCATCTTGGCTACAGTAATTTTCCCCCCTTTCTAATTTTACCTTTTTATTACTTGGCTAGAGAGTTTTTACCTTTTTCTTTAGGCCAATATTAATCCTGTTCTGAGGATCAAGAAATGGGCTCCAGTTTGTGCTTCCACACAACTGAGACCATTTCAGAGTTCCTTTTTACCTTGTTACATCCTTGCTTACATAGAACGTGGGGTTTTTTTCTATAGCTATTCTAAACTTCTTAACACTTAAGCATAAATGAGCAGTATATGGGGATTTTTATATATTGTGTAGCAAGAAACATTTAATTAGAGAGCTAATACAGAAAAAAGCTTATTACAGGGAGACGGGCATCTGCCTTTCTGTGGAATCTCCCTTTGGTGTTTCAGGGAAACTGGAAACCAATAAAAAGTCTAGATTTTGTGAATGGGATGTTTGTTTAAAAACACAGCTGTAACATGAAGGTTTCTCCCTTTAACCAAATTACAAGACTAGAAAAAAACTTGGGATCGCTGTTCTGAGAAAGGGTTGGGATCCCAGAACAAGCTGGCATTCCT
>NW_009648444.1:2705885-2744146 GCF_000708025.1 Charadrius vociferus
TCTCTGTCCTTCCTTTTCAAATATTTTCAAAGCTTTTAGAACAGTTGGTTGTTCTTCGTTCTGGCAACTCGCCACTTGCTGCCGGCTCACATCAGTTCATAGTCTTCAGAGGTATCCAGTGGCCCATGTGGATTTGAGAGTTTGAAGCTCTAATGAAAGACCTTTGATATTTTGGGATATTTAAGAGACATACAGAAATGGATGAGTTAAAAGAGCTGTTGTCAGTTCTGGCAAAACCCGCTTCATATTCTCAGTCACGAGATACCATTTCACTAATTGATTATTGTCTGTCTGTAAGAGTCACGCTCTTAGTGCACAAAGAAGCAGTGTGGATGAAAAGCTCACTATTGTAAAGTACACACTCAACTGGATTTAGAAAGCTGGGAACTATAGACAAATCTAAGATAAAGGAGTACTTTGAATCAAACTCATAAATCATAGCTGAGACTTTTTTCAGCTTAAGTAAACATCTTCACCACAGACAGTGAAAACTAATGGAAGCATTTTAAATGCCTCTCTTCACCCTTCCTTGGAATAGTGGCAGGTGAGCTCTCCTTGAAAAGATCAGGTGACTTTTCATTATTTAAATCCACACCTCCAGCAATGAGGACCTGATCCCGCAAGTCCTGCAGAACTGCTCCTAGCTGGCAAGGTTATGCGAAGGGTTTGCCAGGCTAGTCCTTCAGCCACAAGTCTAACAGCTGCGGTGGTCTCGAGCTCAGGAATGCAGGTGAAGGGATGAACGCCTCGCATTGTGCTGGTTGAGTTCCTGTAAGCTTATGTACGTCCTTGTACATGAAGTGTGATTGCGCAGCACAGTCGCTGCTTTTCTTGCCAACACAAACTTTTACTCCTTCTTCCACCCCTCTCCCTTAAAACACATCAGGGAGAGAACAGGGCTGGGGCAAAGCAAGCATGATGGGCATTACGCTCTGACATATGCAACTGGTTTTGCTCAGAAGAAAATGCAATGCAGTCTGCACTTGGTAGTATTACTTTTATACGGCTTTTGGGGGTAATGAACAGCTGCTTCTCCTTTAAAAAAAGGGAGGGGGGTGGGAGAAGAGGAGACAGCTATCAGGATACTAAATGTCTAATGCAGTCATTCAAGCTAACATGCATGACACTGTCCAATGAATATAAGGACACTTTATTTTTGGTTTGTTAACAATTTGAGGGTCAGCCAAGTTGATTATGAGAAAATGAGCTAATAAGTGTACTGTGGGAAAGGTGGGGGACAATGATGAATGGCAAAGTTTATTTGCTCATTACACTCCCCAGCAAACAACTCTTCCTAACAGCCGCACCTAGCTCACAAAAGCTTGCGTGTAATTCACGTGTAATAAATCAGAAGCATGCCTCAGCTCCCCAAACCAAAATGATCTTAAAAGTTTATGATAGGTATTGATGATTAAGCAAATGTTCTGAAGAGTTAGTTGCACCTAAAATTAGAACTAAAAATGAGATGGGGAGAAAAAATATTCTGGAGTACTTGCAGTTAACCTTTAAAAAAGCATGTGGAGGAGGACTAAAGCAAATCAGTGAGCACTAGAGACTGGCTATGTGTTGCTATACTGCTGTGCATGAACTCTGCAGCATGCCACGTCCTTCAAAGGAATTATGGCATGAAGCTGTTTAGAGTCTATGTTGAGGGTGCTCACGCCTCCCAGCCCATCCTGTTTCCTACCTTCTCCCTTTGGCACCATTAAGGTCCTGTCACTGGCTGGTCCCAGCAAAACCATGCTCCTCTCTTCACCCCTGGCACCCGGGCCCCGGAGCATGAGAGCAATACAGCGCGTGTGTCAGCACTGTCCTGCAGGGCCCTAGTCCTGTCCTGGAAACCGATGGGGATGCCAGCAGCTCCCGACCTCCCCTTTGCCTGAGCTCCCTGCCCCAGCCCTTGTTCCCAGAGGTGTGAAGGCAGGAATGTCTTCACAGCTGTCAGAAGCTTATGACAGATGACTTGTATGATCAGCATGCTGGCTACTCCGATGTTAAATATTTGTTTGCTCTTTTTCCTCATGTCCCACTTCCTCATACACTGCAATATAATCAGGCAGTACAAAGTCTTAGTTTGTGCTTTAGTTTTTCTGGCTTCATTGAAAAAAATCAATGTCTTAAAAACAGCTGCTACTACTTAATGATCTTTTGGAAACTAAGGCTGATTTCTTTTGTTATGCTCTCTGAAGATTAAATTTTGCTCTGGACTCTGTTGCCTGAAGGAGGCTATTGTAAAACAAGATACTCAGAAATCAGCAAAAAGATGTTAAAGCTAAAACAGAAAACCAAAACGCTTTAACTCTAGTGGTGCTGCTGCCAGTGAGTTTGAGAAGAGAGCCTGAGATTATGCTAAAAACAGTCTGGTATTGTGGGCTGATGGCTGAGGAACTGCTTTATAACAATGTACACAGCCTTGCAAAAGAATAAAACTTCCATGATATGAGACGCTTCTTAGATGTTAGGTTTGAAATCCTGATTTGCTCAAACAGGCCATCATGCAAATAACTAGACTAAGTATTGCTATTGCTTTAGATTGTGAGGAGGGAAATACAAAGCCCAAGGACTTGCAGTCCCTTTTACAAGAGCCCCATTGGGGAGAGCCTGCATCTACCGAATACTGAAAAGCTCAATCAGGATTACAAAGGAAATTGCCACAAAAGATTAAAATATGCAGTCAGCAATAATAACTCTCCCTCTGTTTGTTGTCTCAGATTTTATTTGTGTTGGAGAAAAGATTGGTGTACTTCAGATAGCAGCAAGGAAGAGAGAGAGAGGTTTCAAGAGAGATTTTCCATGACAAGGTTAACGAGAGGAAGTGGACGGGGATGGGGGAATGTGCTCCATAGAGCTGCAGGAAGTTGAAGTTGGACGAAGGCAGCGCAGCAACCAGAGACTAAGGCTAAAGACTCCATAAGATGAGTACAAACACTGACAGTAGTTTTTGGAGATGAATACTGAGGATTGCCAACTGACCTCATCTTCGAGTCTCCCCTTGCTGGGATGCTCCTGCGGCACAGGCTGGGGTTAGCCTGTTCCCAGGGACTGGCACGCAGTGACCTTCATTGGGTGTTTATTACAGAAGGCTTTCCACTCAGGTCAGCTAGGAACTCACTGCATAGTTTGCACTGACTGTGGAACTAAAAGTTATTGCTATTTTTATTGGTTATAAAAAGCTTTTGTTTAAAAAAAACCAGCAAAAGGATACATACAGAATACCTGTGTGTGCAAAGGACTCAGAGGACTGTAATGAAATTCTGGCTGAAACAATTGCAGCATTTTATCTTCTGTGCTCATTGTCCGTTGCTTAGAATTGTAATAGTGATTCAAGAGCCCCAAAAGGCAGGAGAATGAAGCTAATTCCTCCAGATATGGCTGATGAGAAAAGCCTTCCTTCTTAATTGAAAGTTTAAGCTCTTGCTTTGCAACTATGGCACTCATTTCCAAGTAACTGAAAAAACTTCGATTGAAATCAGTCTTTATAAGAACTTGCCCACATAACCCTCTGTATCTCCCCGTGCTCAGCAACTCTGTATGTTTCCCTGATCCTGCCGACTTCCACTGAAATCCTCTCCTCCGATCTAGCCTGGTACCAGGAGACATGCTCATTTGACCCAGGATACCAACTGAAGGATTTATGAAGGCACTTCTTTAAGTGGGAGGCTGTGGATCTGCCTGCTCAAATCACAGCTCACGTGTCTGTAAAACAGTGGCTGCAGGCCACACGCCATGTACAGCTTGGCATGGCAAAGTGTAGAGCACATAGTACAGGATATAGGGTGTTTTCTTCTGACCAGAAGTTCAGGGAAGAACTATTCATAGACATTTTAAAATAAATAGCTATACTTTTAGATGAACTTTGTTGACTTGAGATTTAGCAGGCTGAAAAGAGGAGCAGCCATAACATCTGTTGTTAACTTTTGTACTCATTTGTGCCCACACCATCATTTAGGTTTAGTTTTAGGTACAACTACTTAAATAAGTGCATAGTGATTTGTTACTTTATTTAGACTTTCATTTACACTTACTATACATGGGAAAGAGGACCATAAACTTTTGCATTCATTGCAATGGACAGGAAAACTGGCATTGATCAGGCCAGAGACTAGATTTTGCACAGAAACATTAGAGATTCTAGTAACTTAGAGGTACTACTTTCAATAACAGGAAAAGTAGTCAGCGGTGGTATTTTTTATATTGGTCATGCCCCAGTAACTCCCACAGTGCTCTTCTTTTGTAATACTGAGTCTTTCATTGCTTGACAATGTTTATTTGCATTCTTTGGTTTTTTTGCTTGAAGGGAAACTCTTCTGTGAGCCTTTAAAAAAAAAAACACCAAACCCAACCACTTTAGTTTTGAAGTCTAGTTTCTGTATTTCTCATCTTCTCAAAGGGAAAAAAAAATAGATTTATAATATCTGAATGAAGAACAGAAGACAGATAATATTAAGTACATGACACCTCCAAAGAGCAAAGATCATCAGCTTTCTCTTTCACTGTTACAGTTAGAAAGTGCATTTGACAAAGTTATGCTGTCAAATAGATAATCTGCTGGGAAGACTTGCACAATTCTCTCACTTTTAGTCATGACACAAAGCTTAGTTAAAGTTGCCACAGATAAGAAATGAGAAACTGTCTTTCTTCACTTAAAATCTTTGGCAATTTTAAAATGCACAAAGTAGTAGCATTAGAGTTTCCTGCCCTGTACAATGTTGCTCCTGAATGTGTATTCCAAAATCCCACTCATCTGCGTTGCTGCATTTCTGCTCATGAAAATTTAGCATCTGAGCATTTGAATCAAAGCCCAGGGAAGTCAAAATGACACTGCAAGGTCTTAGACAAAAGGGATATTCCTAAAAGACACCCCATACCCAGAAAGGTATGTACTTTCATATCCCATATGACTTTGGTCCATGGTCAGTGTCTGTCGTACAAGCAGAATTGCAAAATGCTTTTAAGGCTCTGAATCAGTAATGGATGGGCAGAAATCTCTTTCTTTCCTCAGTTCCACAGTCCTCACAGTTGGTTGTTTTTATTGTTTTCATTTCAACATTAGTTGTATTAGAGAGCAGCTGAGGAAGGAAGATTTAAGCAAATCTCATGCTTATACTTTTTGTCCTACAGAAAAAGTTCTATCTTCCTTTTTCTTTTATTCTTCCAAATTTTAACACAGAGCTAAGATTTTTCTTGGCTCTCTTTAGGGGTGAGAGAAAGGGATTATTTCTTAGTTTTAAATAGCATTTTAGCAATCCAGAGAAACAGACCTGTGTCATAACAAAGAGCAGTATCTTCACCTTGTAGTAGGTGATACAAGTGGGTGTAGCAAGATTATTGTTTTTGCAAGGGTAAACTCTGGTTCTGTAGTTCAGACATGAACTAGGAATCTTTCTAGATTAGGAGAAAAAGGAGTTACAGAAATGCATAATCCTTGCACAGTTGACCTTTTCTCTCCTTGATCTTATGGGTGTTTTCTCAAGTAGAAATTCTTGTTCTTGCTGTGCATGGAGGAGATAAGGACAGTACCACAGGGGGAGGCAGTTGTGTCTTCCTAAAAGGTAAGTTACTATTTAAGCAGGAAGGGAAAGAACAGACAGAAACTGCTTGGGGGAAGATGTTTTGCCCAGGGAAGAAGAAAATACATAGTATGACAGCTGAGATCAATTACACTGAAAAGATTGTAAGAAAAAGAGATAAGCAGGGATCCAAAGTTTGTAGAAAGAAAATGCACTCACCAAAGGTGGAATGGCAGAGAGCAGCATTCAGATTTGAAACTCCTGTTTTTTTAGAGAAAGAAAGGATGGGATGAGGTTTGGGTTTGGTGGTTTTTGTTTGTTTTTTTTTATCATCATCTGATGAAATGTTTCTTTAATAGAGAAGAAAAGAAAAATGCAAATACAGGAAATCTTCCTGTGGCTGGGCTAAGAAAACCCTCAGAGTCACTAATGCATTGAATAAATCCTGTTTTAGGCAGGTAATGACTTGAAACTCCCCGCTGAAAACAAAGGTGGTTCACAATGATGCGTGACAGATGCAGAAGCAATGTGACTGTGAGATGGCACAGTTATTCCAGTTTCAGGGACGATGGGAGTTTATCTAAGGATAAAGGAGGGAGGGAGGGAGGGATTCCCTGTGCAAGGTCAGTGTGGGGGAGAGATCCAGGGAGAGACCAGCTGTCTGTACTTACTAACCTCTAATCCAGGAGGACGGCTTTGTTGTGCTGCTCTAATACAGAACAGGTTAGTTTGAATGCTGCTGAGGCAGCGGCCATCTAGGAAGTCATTTTCTGTTTCACTGATTTTGGTTCTTGTTGTTTTGTTTTCCCCTCTCTTTGTATGTAAAACAAGCGTTCAAGGAGTTTCTGAACAGAGGTCACCTGCTCCTCCATAATAGCAGCATTACGAGCAATGCGGCTGCTGCTGGCTGAAGGGCTCACCAGCACTTCACAAAAAGCCCCAATAGTACATAAATTCAGATCTTCACCAGATAGATAATTTTATGTGGTCTGCAGAAGAATAGGCCTTTGTCAGAATGAGATGATAGCTGACTTTTTGTTTGGGGGGGCAGGAGGGAGTTTTCTCAATTTCTGTGTATTTCTATTCAGCTGCTGCAGAAACATCCCCATCTGCTTTGAATCTACATTTTAATTCCAAACCCTAGCAAGAAATGAAGCAAGCTGGCTTGCTCTGCCTGGCAAAGTACACACATAGCAAGTTGCTGAGCTGAAAGCTGTTCCAAAATCCATGAATGTAACAACTTTAAACACCAAGTTACCTGGTTTTATGCTGTTTACCCATACGATGATGATAATCATAAAATGATACTCATCACTGTCTCCTTTAAATGTTGTCACTTACTCAAGAGTACGTGCTGTCTTTGCTATCTGCTCTGTTAGGACAATTTGGTTTAAGGAAGTGACACCGTAAATTAGAAAACCCAAACCCATTTCATTTCTGCGTTGAAAGCAGGCAATGGCGCTTTGCCTGCTCTCCTGCATGATTAATGGGTAGTGAAACAGAGGGTGCAAATTCAATTGTTGATTACCCTCATTTATAACACCTATATCTGAATTCATGTAGTGTGGCATTATCTTTGCCACTAACAGTAGAATCTTGCATATTTTATATATATATATATGAGTGCTCAAGGGCTTATTTTAGCTTTACGATCTGCACAGTTTGAGTTTTTGCTTGCCTTTCCTAGTGCAGGAAATTTTATCCCTAACTGTCAACAGGTGTCAGAAACAGAAGCAGCTGGAGCCAGAGCTGAACAACATTTCTGTTCTGATCTGATAAACTTGCAAATAAACCACATGTAACTTCTGTTATGGACGCCCAGCAAAACCTAATCATGATGCAGACCTTAAGTTAATTTCTGTGCCTGTTTCACAAGCTGTAACGGGGGATAGTGAGTGATATACAGACTAACTTGCAGGCTGATAAGAGGCAGAACTGCCTCTTAAATTGCTCCTGGCTGAAAGGAATCATAGAAATGCAAGTTATTTGCATTGCATTCTAGAGAGAGTATAATTTAAGGGATTTTTTTTTTTTTTGTGATGGAAAGAAAATGGACAAGCGAAACTGTTGAAGCAAACTTAAGCTGTTGTGAGAAAAGACAGAAAAGGAGAAGAGGGTTTACTGTGAGCTGAATGGGAAAAGAATTGAAAGATGCCCATTCAAGTGCTTCATCTGCCTGCTAATTTTAATTAAGACTCCTCCTTTGTAACTATGCCACAGAGCCTGAGTCTTCAGAAAAAAAAAAAAAAAAATCCCCCCCGAGCAGAAGCCACCGGCTGCATTATCTGACAATTAACATACTGAGAAATGCTACTGCACTCCTCAGGGAGTTTCAGCAATGCAAAACACTGTTTTGCTGTGTGACAAAAATGCCAAAATCTTTAAAATATCCTGTGTGGTAAAATATCCTGCATGGTAAAATATCCTTGTTTTCTGAAGCCTGGATGCACACCTTGTTTTCACCGGGAAAAAATATTCTTCATGAACTTTTTTTAAAGCAAAAAATATTCTTCTCCTTCAATTCTCCGCCCTCCCCAGTATCCCCTCCAAGTTTGGAGAACTTGATAAATACAGTGGTATTTGTAAAGAAATACTGGTCAGTGACACAAACTGCTGGCTGGGTTTGTGTGTCTTTGCTCGTGTCCTTGTACTGCTTCACATTTCACCTCTCTTCCCTAGCAAAGCACTAGAAACAGCTTCTTGCTCTGTGCTTGGTGGGTCCCAGCCTGCTCTTCTGCGCAGCCCACTCCAATCCCACAAGCCAGGTCTACTGAACTGGGTCACTGATCCCAGTCAGACACCACCTCACTGTACCAGTCTCCTCTCCTAGCAACACAAAAAGCGGGGAATAAAAAAAAGCAAAGAAATCCTTTCTGCATCTTCTCCCTCTGCCACCTTTGTAAGCTACAGATCAGCCCAAGCAAGGTCTGCCCACAGGGACACGCTAATTGAGATGCTGTTTGGCAGCAGACTCTGTCCTTGTACAAATGTTCACAAAATGACTAATTAAAAACAAGCCTCTTGCCCTGCTTCCTTCCCTCGACAAGTTAACATAGGCACGTTTTTCCTTTCATTATTTTATGGACAACAATAACGAACACGCTAAGGAAAGAGCACTTGAGGAACAGTTTTGTCTGAAGAAAATATCAAGGGTGGTTGTCCCTTTCTTCCCCCACACCCTGATGGCTGCCTGCATTGTTGGGAAGGTACAAACCAGAAGGAAGTCATGCAAGAGGGGGCATATGGGGAAAAGCGGGTTTGTTCCAGGCAACTTTTAATTATCATGAAAAGGAGGAAATACACTTAAATGTAAGGATTCTGTTTCTGTTGTCCCCAGAGTACTTTGGGTATTCGATCTGAGAATAAACTGATTTTCTGTGAAGCCAGGAAGGTTAGGTCTCGGTGAGGAAACCCTTCAGGTTCTGCTGCTCAGCTGAGCGTCTGTCCTCCCACGGCCTTGCTTGGAAACCAGAAGGCACCAAGTAGGAGTGCAGAGTGCTGTGTTACTCCAGAAAGCACACATGATGCCAAATGGGCAGAGCTCTTAATTACATCATAGCTAATCATGGTGTAATCACGGAAACATGCAAGGAATTGGAGTAACTTTAATTCAGGAAAAATAGCTAACTGGGTTGCGTAATGGGGAAAACCAGCAAATGCAGGAGAAGAATGCAGTGGTGAGGTGACTGCTGCAAAGTGGGCAACAGAATGATTTCCACATTGATCGGAGATTGTGAAGCAACAGGCTGGATTTTTATCTAGCTGTTGTACGTGACTAACACAAGCTCTGTGCGTACATGAAACGCTGAGGAACTGCTTTCACTGTTACTCCGCTGCATGTGTGTTCATTGTTGTCTAAGCTTGGGAATAATTGCTGTGAAACTTTGAAGCACATAAGAGTTTTCCTGTAGGCAGAGCGGACAAATCCCCAAGGGAGAACAGAGTTGGCTCCTTGTGAGGACCTTGATCTCTAGACTTGGAGAGGAACAGCTTTGCTGTGCTGGAAAAAGCTGCATGTGCATCCACGTGCTTTGGAGGCAGCCCTCCTCGCTGGGCGCGAGCCAGCTGCCCGATAGGAACATGCTGAGGAAGCAGCTCTCCTCTCCTCTCCATGTGCAGCCAGGCTGCCGGTCGAGCACCCGCAATGCTTGGGGACACGGAGGGGAAGCCGTGTTTATTCCTGCCCAGGCTTGGAAGGGACAACGGTGTGGCATGGGGCCCACCCTACAGGTGACTGGTGGACATTTTTCCCAAGCAATTGCTTGGGAAACCTTAAGAAAGCTTGAGTACGAGACTGAGGAAATGAGCAAAAGATGGGCCAAAATGTGCAATGATGTTTAAGCGCATAGACATGCACATGGACACCTCCTGGGGATTTATAAAATAATTTTTGTACTTAACATAATTAGAAACTTAATGGGAATTACGGAAGTACCTATCTGACTCTCTAGACATCTAAATGCCTCCGGAGAGACGGTCCTTAGGGCCTGTTTTACCAGAAGTCAGGTATGCAGGTTTGGTGACCACGCTACACTCAGATCAGATGCTTGTGAACGCAAATCTCCTGCAAGGTACCTGAGCTCTGCTGTGTACAGCTGGTGTTGTGGTAGCCAGCTCCCTGGAACGCCTGTCTCTGGCATTCAATCAGCAGTCCCATACGTAATTTGTGGAACTGCCACTGACCTCCACGAGAACCTGTCAATATGCGGACAGTTGCCATAATCAGCCTTATGAAGCTGAGGTCAAAGTGTTATGCGAAAAAAGAAAAGTGCAGTAGCAATTCCACCTTGAGCTGTGACACTGGACCTCCCTTGCTAAGCAGGTAAATTAACTCAGTTACAAGGAAAAGCCAAATACTGCAGGAAGTAGGGCTCATATTTCCATATGTAAAACCACTTTCCCCTTACATTAGTACCAAACCCTCAACACAGAAAGACAAAGTAGCTTGATTTACAGGCACAAAAATCTGTCTTCCTCTGAAATAGTTAACTACGTTTTTGTTCAGAGTAAGGAGAGGGCGGGGAGTGAAAGGAGTGATCTTTACATGTTGGGTTTTTATTTATATAAACTATACAGAACACCTTGACAATCTCTGGGATACACAGAGCTATATATAGAAATGTGAGTAACTGTATTAGTGAGCGTGACGCTGTGTGCAAGCCAGAATATTCCCGAGTGTTTTCAGCCACGTGCTTTCCTTCTCCCCTCCAGCCTTGCATAGGTTATTCTAAATCACTTTAGCATTATCTAAAATAATTTTTTCTTGCCTTTTACGGTAGTTATTTCTGTATGATTACTAAGTAGTCTGAGACTTCCTCAAAACCTCCTAGTTTGTCTTACAGTTTCTACTAAATAAATACCTTTTTTAGGATCTTGTAAAGCTCTACCCCCATCCCATTGGAGTTGATTATTCTGCAGTGAGCAGGTTATACAAAACCTCATTGATGGAGAAGTGCTATGACATGAGAGTCAGTAGATCAACAACCCCAACAGGCTGATGATTCCTCCAGAATTGGTACATACCTATTGTTATCCTGAATTACGTACAGAGCGTTTTAGACCCGAACACTGACCAAAGAAATAACGTATTTCCAGGCTGCACAATTACACAAGGGGTTTCAGTACTGTTACTTGTATTTTGAGGTTTGAGAACACAATGCTGTGAACTAGTATTTGTTACTTCTGAGCTGAAATGCAAATGCGAAATGGTTCTGACTGGAGTGGGAAGTATTCCTGATTTGGGTCCCATGTCACGCTTTCCAAGCAGGTAGTTCTGGGGCAGCAAGCCTCAGGAAGCCTGAGTCCCATGGGTTTGCTTTTCTTGGGCGACTGTGAGTTTCAGCAGATGCTTTTCCCGTGTCTGGAAACTGGAACAGCACTGGCACAGGCTGCCCAGAGAGGTTGTGGTCTCCCACTCTGGAGACATTCAAAACCCGCCTGGACGCCGTCCTGTGCAACCTGCTGTAGGTGACCCTGCTCTGGCGGAGGGGTTGGACTAGATGATCTCCAGAGGTCCCTTCCAACCCTGACCCTTCTGTGATTCTGTGGCTGGAACACATATAAGGGCTCTCTCCCATACAGGGTGCTCTGGCATTTAATAACATGAAGTTACGCATTTGTTGTTCCCTCACTCGGGATGTTTACAGGGTTTTTCTCCTTTACCCAGCTTCCAATCTTCACAACAGTTGGAGCACTAAATCTATCACACATGGCTGAAACCAGCCAGTTGTCTCAGACTTTCTTTGTGGGGGATGGACAGGCGCATATGCACAGTATCATCACATATTATTCATTTTGCTGGGAAACTATAATATATAGATTTCTAGTCACAAGAGGGACGTATGACGGCAGTAGCTTATGGTAGAGAGCAGAATGGTTGCTGGTATTAATGGGTAAGGGAAATTTGTTCAAACCAAACAGCAGAAAGCTGTCAGACATACCACTTTAACTACCAGTCAGAGGACACCAGGGATAAGAACTGGAAGTAGAGAGGAGACAACAGAGAAGCGTAATTTTTAAACAAGCCTGGACAGTAGCTGACTCCTGAACCCTGCAAGGTCAGTGGACATTATGTGAGGAGCGCCCCTGGAGGCAATTGGAACAGATTCATGGAAGACACTCACTGCTTGGGTTCACAGAGAGAGGTGAGAAGGTAAGAAGTAAAACCAAGCAAGCCTTTTCCAAGCAATAGACCTATTGCAATTTGGGACTGGTTAGAGGACGGTACTTTGGATTGATAGCTTTCTTGTCTTACCAAGAGAAACTTGGTAACTGATGTTTTGGGGAAAGCAAATCAGAAGTGTTTGACAGTGCACCAGAGCCATGCTTCAGAAAGGGGCAGGGCAGAGAGGTGGTGCAGTTTAGAAAAATTCTGTTTTGTTTTAATGCATGTTAAGTCATGCAACTGCAGGGTAGGAATTTTGCGCCAGTCAACAAGTTTTCCCAGAGAATATTTCACACACGTTAAAGTGGCACGCGTGTGAAAGGCTGGAGACCCTCAGAACCGAAAGGCACTGGAAGCTGGGAGTGTGTTACAGGAAGTCCCTTCCTGAAGAGAGAAGTCTGAAGGATGTGAAAGGAAGCAGGGTAGTCACACAAGCAGAAAATACGTAGGTGCTTTGGGAGCAAGCACGCTGCAAAGAATTAAGCAAGGAGAGTGCTGTATGTATCCAGATACAGATGCAGACCTTGGTTAGATTACAGAAATCAGATGTCTGGCCTTCTTTGGGTATGGGAAAAAAAGCAATGAGATAAAAGGAAGGATCTTAAAGGAAGGCAAGAATAGATGAGTGAGAATGTGAAATGGGGAAGGCTAGATATGAAAAAAGAGGTTCTGGATACACTGGAAGAAAAAGCTTATGAAAGCAAGTTTTGAAATAAAGCAGTGATGCTTTTCAGCTTGCACAGAGCAAACAGAGCAAGCCAGAGGTGAAACAAAGTTTATATAGCCAAGAAAGGAGACGATAAAGAAATAAGACTTTCTGTTTTCTTCCTTTTAAAGCCATACCACTAACAAAATTGTGAAGTTTGGCTTTCTGTGAATGAAGGTTGTTGCTCTCACTTACTTCTAAAGCTAGCATGGTGTAGCCAAATGGTAGTAATGATGGACATTATGAGCGAAAGGTCTCTAGAGACTACACAGGCAAAAATACATGTGAAGATGAATTTACCCATCTATCTAGTTCGCAATAGCGGCTATGAACGACCCATTCAAAACGATCAAATGGCTTACACGATATCTTTCCTGTGACCCGTGGAACCAAATCTGTGTCACGGAGTAAGGTCACTACACTGTCAGCTGGGTGAGAAACCTAGTTTGAGCATTGACTCAGGATTGCAGGCCATGGGCCTCAGGCCAAGGGATGTCGAGCGTGCCACAGAGGTGACGTGCGTACTCCCGGCGGAAGGCTTCCAGCCGATCGGCACGCCGCCACGCCATCCCCGCGCCAATTCATGGAAAGGCAACCGGGCCGCCTCTGAAGGGAGCGACTTGTCTGGATGTCCAGATGGACGTGGCGCTGTGCTGGCAGCAGTGAAAACCTGGCCGAGAGGAGGAAGGAAGCCTGTTGGGTAGTTGTTGGCTGTTCGTGACCAGCTTTCAAAGGAGACTGAACACTTGCTGAAGACACCCTGTTTGCTTTGGCCAAAAAAATCTGGTAATTTTGCAAGAAAAGGAGCAGACAAGGGCAAATGTTGCACTGCCACAGATTGGTGTAGCTCCACTGATTTCAGCAGAGCCAAACTGGTTGAGTTTTGGTTCAAGGTCTGAATGATGGCATTAGCGCAAGAAGACTGTGTTACCTACGGTGCTGTGAAACGGTACCGTTCCAGATATCTCTGGTATAACATAGATGTATGCCCGTCCCCTCGTGCGTTACTGCTAAGATACATTGGTGCTGAGAGTTTGTTTGGGGTTTCTGTGTTGGTTTGAACAGGTAGCAACTTTGTTGTTGCAGTTTAATCCTTCAAACAACGCCATGACAACTGTACCACACGGTGCCTGCCAGGTTCAAGCAAGGACATAGTAGAGCGCACGTCAACAGTGGAGCTGCAAATGAGGTAATGTGTTATCAGCAGACAGGTCAGGGCTCTATGTATCAACTCCTGGAGCAGAGAGTGACTAAAAATAACTTTCTATTGCAAGTACCCATTTCCCGAAGAAGGAAATGCCCTTGTTTAACACCTTCCACCCCAAACAAAACAGGAATGGCTTATCGCAATTCCTGCACCCCTTGATATCCTAGTGGTCTAGCTGGGTGACCAACTCAAGTGCTCTGCTTTCACCTCCAGAAGGTGACCAGGAGTCAAGAGTAATATAAAGACCTGAGAAATCCCAGCCACATCCCCATCATCTGACCGTCACCATGGGTAATATTACAGTTATGCATCAGCCTCTCTCTCTTAGGAATGTGAGTGTCTGGAGCAAGTGTGGAACTGAACTACTCCTCGTGCCTTTTGAGGCATACATCAGCAGATCAGGATCTAGACTACTAAATAGCCTCACACGTCAACTTCCCACTTGAGTCTGAACTGGGAACAGAGAAGCCTTCGGCTTCTGTAAAAAAGCCAGACTTTATACCTGTACACAGACACCAGAGAGATTCCAAGCAAGCAATATTTCTATTCTGAAATATATAAATACTAAAACCCCCACACTATTCATTTGTAGCTTATAGCATGCCCTAAGAAGTTTATTTTATCCACTAAACTGTAGTGGATGTTTTGGGCCTTGCCATGTATGAAGAGTTCTACAGCACAACACGCCAGTACGAAGGGTGCAAGTCTGTTCTCCCTGGTACTGTGGAGCGGTATGGGTTCAACTCAAGGGGAGAATTGAGTGAGGTTCAGTTTCTCATGAACATTGGGCAAAAAAAAGTGTTGAACTTAGGTACTCTAATTGATATTTATGCATCTTTGCAAAAAAGGTTTATCAGATTTCTGTTGGCAGCATGTTTCACCACCTTGTCCAACAGCTCTGATGCTTTTACTACTGGCCAGGCAATTTCTATTCCCCCTGCCCTCCCAATTATTGCTTTTCCAGATGTTTACATTAGTAAGTCATGGAGTATGCTAATCCTATCTAATGAGAGTGGCAGATTTAGAATTGTGCCACTACAGGCCAATACAATCTTCTTCTGAAGATATTAGTGCTTTGAGAACCCCCAATAGAGGTCAAAAATGCACAACACATAAATTAATAAAGCAAGCCTCAATCGCTACTTGCATTAATACAAGGGGAGGGATCCTCTTCAACGAAAAAGCAAAAGCATTTTGAAAAGGCATGTACTAATAGATACACCAGGAACAAGCTTTCTCTGAAGAAGTAAATAATCCATGGCACATCTCTTAGTGACTGAAGCCACAAGTGTTTTATTAACACACGTAAGCAATGAGCTTTAAGCAGGGCCATTGGATCAGGCAGGCCAAAACTCCTCTGCATTTGCATTAGTTGACTCAGGACTGGGCTTTTTTTTTTTTTTTTTTTTGCCTGACTACAGACAGTGCCGAGAGTATAAAAAGGACAATTAAGCACCACTGCTGAGCATGTCTCTTCTTCCCATGTTGCACGCCCTGGCAACAAATCAATTTTGTCTTTTGCTGTGAGACTTTCTCTCTCCACTGGCTCAAAATTACTCTCCCAGAATCCTCTAGAGCAACTTTTTTTTTTCCCTCTACGGTTCATCCTGCCAGTTGCTACTTTAGTAAATAGCATATAGCAAGCAGTAACTTTATTTTTTCTATTCCCTCTAAAGGTTAACTATAGGTGAACGTTTTATTCTTTTTAACAAGTAATTGACATGCATAAGCCAACTTTCTGTTCAGAACATAATTTGTATTCTTGAGAGATCTGTGCATATTCTTGTTCATATTGCTTCTTCCCTGAAGGGATCTGGGAGGGGGAGGAGAGGGAGAAGCTTTTAAAGTTTGGCTCACAAAAGTTACAGAGAAAGATCTAGGCTTTCAACTCCATCAGATAAATGGTAATGTAACTGCACAATGTACAGTACAGTGGCACGTACTGATAGGAAGAGAACAGAGTAAATAAGGGTGAGGGAGAAGGGAAGTCAGCAGGCAGAGAGAAGAGAATACTCAACATGCAGGCAAACTTGCTGCTAAAACATAAATTGTCAGAAACTTTGATCCCAAAGGTTGGTTGGGCTTACCTCCCTCATTACAGACACAATTCAGGTGGGATTTTAATGGGAGCTTTCCAATGAAAAGTCAATGCAGTTCTTCATATTCTTATACTTGGGCAGCATTTGCTTAATCAAACTTAATGATTTGATCCCAAGATCACTTGAAATCGGATTTGTTTCAGTCACTTCAGTGGGTTTAGGATTAAGTTCAAAAAAGCATCATTTTTATGGGGGTGCAGCAGGGGTGTTTAAGTAGCTTGCTTTTTTTCTTTTTTCCAATAAATCAAGAGTCTTTTCATGTGGTTACATCTTCTTGTGAGAAGGTCTTTTCAGAATTTATGTATAAAAAGACTGTCAGCACATATGCACTGCCTGTAATTTAGAACATAGCTCGCGGGTTGTGGTCTCCTTGGTCAGGCTGGTAGGTGTGGTGGGTACAGCTGTGTAATCCTTGCGATGCCATAATCTGTCAGCTGCCACTTTAGGCCTTTAATTTTACCACACAATGGTGAATTTTTATTTTGTACTAAGGATCTTCAGCCCGCATACGTATAGTTTTTTTCAAGATTAAACCAATGTAAGACCCGCTTCAGCGAACACAGAATGTATTGCAAAATTAATGTGAGATCGCATTTAAAGACTTGATATTCACACTTTCACCTACAAGTGTAGGTCCTGCCTCTCTGAAGTGACCTCCTTCATTTGTAACATTCAAATGTGTGCTTTTAGAAGAGCGAACAGTGTATTTTTATTCAAGAAAATATAATTTACAGACAGAACTGGCACAGGATTCTATATTAGTTGCATATTATTGTTGCAACTTATGCGACTCAGCTAGTGGAGAGTCTTCATGCTACTTAGGTTACAGTATCCTCCTGTAGCCCCTGACTTGCAGTTTCCCGGTGCACCCACTAACAAGCATTCCCCACACACAGATCCCAGCTGCCTAGTAAAAAAATTAGTCTAGATACAAAGTAACTAAGACAACTTACCCAGACACAGCCACCTATCTTGTACAATGAAAGCCCGAAAGAGCACCACGAGGTTATTCTTTCCACTCACACTTTATTTCAAACAGGTGTGTAAAGGGAACATATCAGAGAGATTTAAATAGAAGGTTAAGCAGACTGTAAATTTCCATCTACGTTTGGTCTAATTAAAGCTATGAACATACTTGAGACTGAAAATTTTGTTTAGAGTAATCCCTTTATCAAAACTGTCACATGCCAGGAAATTTTAGAAACAAGAGTTTCTTATTCCCCACGTTCTTGAGCTACTGTATCTGCCATTTAAATATCAACATTTCTCAACAGCTTTCAGTTTAACCCACAGAGGTTTCCCCACAGTAACTACTGGCTGACTTATGAGCCCCTTACTCATACTGGTGATTAGTTAATTCCACAAATAGCTCCACTGACTGCAATGGGATCACATTTAATTACGACTGCATCAACGTAAAAGATTTCCAGCCCTTTAGGACTAGCACAGATAGCACTATGAGATAATCGCAACAGCAGTACTCCCAGAGGTTGTGATCACCAGACTTTTTTGCTGCTTCTGCTTGTGTGAACGATAAGCCACTACACCACAGACAAGTGTGGCAAAACGTTACTATTGCAAGCCATGCTAAGCCTGGGTTTGTTTTTTTTCCATTGTTGTCTGCCTACAAAGACCTCTGCCTCTTCTGACTCTTGTATTCTACCCTAAAAGCAGTATTTCAAGCTCTAGGCTGCAAGGGTTTTCTCAACTCAGTGTCTCGCTTGGTGGGGTCTTGAGTTTTGCACCTCTACCCAGTATTTGCACTTACAGATAATTAACATATTATACAAAAAAAAATATTCAGGTACCACAGCGATGTCTTCAGGCCTTGGCTGAGCTAGGGGCCTCCTGTTAGATACGGTAAGGAATATAACATGCTTTTGATTGCCCTCACTGTTACCTGTTTCTTCCCGAAAGGCTATGATGAGAGTTTCTTATATGGATGCAGTTAAAACCACATGTGATGTCACTGCAGTCAATTACATTATTTGTGAGATCATCGCTGTGGAAAAGCGCTCATGTTCAGGTCTATAGCTACTGAAAGGGAAAGGGGAAAAAAGCTTTTCAGTGCAGGGACTACAATCCTACATGGAGCAGCAGTCAAAAGGCTAGGACTGGAAACAGGTGCTCATGCATCAAGCCAGCCCTAGTCAGGTCACCGAGTGGTTTCAGGGCTAAATCTACAGGCAGACCACAGGATTACCCGTTCCCCTAGGGCTCCTTTTGCTGGTGTCCTGGGGACAGATTTCCCTCCTAAGCTTTCGCTGCATGCTACAAAAGCTTTCTTTTTTGAGAACTGCTATGTAATAACCTAAAATAGCCTGCCCCATCCATCCTGAGTGCAGCTGGGCAGAGTTCCTTCATAATATCTGTCATGCCTAAAAATATTCCTGTTATGAAAATAGAGACAGAGATACTATGTCTGTTTTTGTGTGCTGTGCCTCTGTGTCTAGTGTACGTGTAAGTGCATGTGGAATAAGTCTGAGGGTGAGCTTCCTCATCCATGGAGCGTGAATGCTGTACTGAAAAATAATGTAAAACAGTGAGCTTCAAGAGTAGGGGCCTGATACTCGTTTCAGAGTATTTGTCTATAGCTCTACTGCTGTGCTATAAATACATCTAAAACCCAAGCAGACAATATGTAAAGCAGGGCAGGGAATACCTCTGACTTCTAGACTTGCTGAACTTGCAAAGCTGTGGGCAGTGCTGCTCACGGTAGTACTTCACAGGGGTGAGAGAAAGAAAAATACAACCAAGAATGAGGCAGGCTAAGCCTTACGAGTGAGATGAGGTGTGGTATTTGAATGTTTCCAACGAAAGAAACTAAAGGACAGTGCAAAGTAGGCAGGATGTACTTTGACTGGTGTGTAGAGGATGGTAGCGGTGAGGACCATAGTGACAAAGCAGAAAGGTGGGAGGTGGTTTAGATCACATGTGGTTTTCTTCCTCTGAAAGTTTTAAGTCATAGAAAAAGCCTGTAGAGGAATCAGATATGACCATACAGAAACAGGAAACAATGAAACAAATTAAGTCTAGGGGTAGAGGAAAACCCTATTAGTTGAGTGTTTCTCACAGCTTTTTTCCCCTTCTTTCTTTTTATTTAAATGATGATGTGTTCATCTTCATAAAAGAGGCAAACCCTGCAACTGGGCCTGTCCAGCTTAAGTGTTTTAAAGTGTGAAGTGAAGCAAAAACATGCAAGCACAAACACCTGCTGAGTTTAGGACAGCAGAAAGAAACAAGAGAAAGGATGAAGCAAAGAAAAAGCCTGGGTTGTCTCCAGTTCTCTCTGAACCTAGTCCAGGTCAGCACCGTTGCTAGCTATACCGCAAGATTCTATGAAAAGATGGATATTTCTCACAAGTGCTATCTTTACATCAGGTTACTGTTGCTTTGAAACCTTCTTTGCTTTATAGTTTCGACGGCTCTACAACCAGTATCTCCGTGTACACATCTCCCGTGACTGCTGAAAACTACTTCTTAATTCCCTGGAGGGAGAGACACATGCAGATGAGGCAG
Source organism: Charadrius vociferus (assembly GCF_000708025.1). NCBI lineage: Eukaryota > Metazoa > Chordata > Aves > Charadriiformes > Charadriidae > Charadrius > Charadrius vociferus. Next base: position 2,725,591 of record NW_009648444.1, read on the forward strand.
CACTTTCCTGCCCAGTTGTGCACAGGAGAACCAGTAACCCTTCCAAAAAGACTGCCATTTACCCCTCTGAATATCCTGATTTACTGCAAACTCATATATATAATTAACATTTTTAAAAGATTTCTAAAGTCTGTGTCATAGCCTATAAAATTCTTTGACACATGCAGAGGAATTTAGGTACTTTCAGGTTACAACGGTTTTGGCAGAATAAAGAAAACTAGAAGCAGTAATAAAAAAAACAAATCCCTGAGAATACATGATGTGTCCTTCCCCATGCATTAGGCTGCTACAAGTGTGTTGATAGGCAACGTTAGATATGCAAGGATGAAGTAAATAAAAAGCCTGAGGACTGCAAAGTAAATATTTGGGTTTATTAGCTAACTGTTTGTGGGTGTTTTGTGCTTTTAAATTTATTTGTATTAATGTTTGAGTCCAACTCACCTTCCAAAAAAAAAGATAACTGAAATGATCTGTCTCCTGCCCACAGTTGTCTTCTGCATCAGTATTTTTGCTTATCTCTCTTCTCATGTTTCATGTCATTTCAAGCAGCTCTTTAGCAAGCCACAAAAATGTTAGCTATCCAGTTAGGTTTAAGTGGACCCCAGCTGAAGTAAATACTCCACACAGGCATACTATCTTCCTTTTCCATTTCCCAGTCAGTCCTCTTCAGGCCTGCTACATGTAGATCAAGAGTCTTTAAAATGTTTAGTGAGGAGACTGTACATTACAAAAAATATTGCTTCCACAGTGCTGTGTTTCTATAGTAACCATCTTATTAAAGCACTGCAGCCATCTGCTTTAAATATTAACTTCACAAGACCATCAGGACTAGCTTAAAACAATATCACATGTTCATTAAATATTAAAACTAGAAACAAAAGGAGAGGACTACAGGAGAGTGCTTTTTCCTGTTCCTTCAATCTAATCTTTAAAAAAAACCCCAACACTGGTTTGCTCTTTTTAGATAACTTAACAGTTCGTGCCACTACTTTAGAAAGAACTGTTTAAGTGACCACGCTAGCTGCTGGTGGCATAAACTACAACTTTCTGTGTGTTGCAAAAACAAACAAATGAAGAAAATAGCTTCTTGGGGTAGGTGGTCACTTTGTGTATGTTCCTCCTGATAACAGATTTTCTTACCCCTGTTTCAGTAGCAGTACTCTCAGATGTACTACCACAGTCTTTAGAGGAGGGAGCACACAGGGAAACAGCCAGCAGCAGCTGAGAAGTGCCACACTGGAGGAAACAACTATCTGTTTTTATCATAGTCTGTTAAAGGGCAGATGCCTCAGAAAAAGGTATAAACACTCAGTAATGCATTCAGCCAGCCTCCAGTTTACAGCCAAAACTGTGAAACTTAAAACCACATATAGATTGTATCCCAAGGACAAGGAGTCTAGACATTGTCCTAATTCAAAGAAATGCCTGCTACTTACAAAAGAACCTGAATCAGCAACAGGTTGTGACAGCAAGGTCCTTAGATTAAGCACACACAGTTGTATTTGTTTCCTTTCAGCAATTTGAAATATGTTGGCTAGTACTTCTTCAAATATTCTCTTCAAACTGTGCTGGAGAGCTGAAGGTAAAGCTCCTGAGAGCCCTCCTCTGCCTTTAATGTATGGTATCTAGCTCACCCTCCAAAGTTATTTTCACTGTGCTCTACTTCCTGCTCCCTCCTTCTGTGCTGCCCGTTTTGAGGCCATGACCCAGCACAGGATATTCTATTTGGAGTCAGCATACATGGGAATGCTCATAATTTGCAAATTTCATCTGAAAATTTCACTGGAACAAGAGGAGGAGAATTCAGATCTTCCCATGGCAAAACAACACACCTCTGGCGCTTGCAGCTCCAGAGCTATCTTTTCTAGTGTTACGGGTTCCTTGAAGCACGCTTCTATCTCCATCCACTACAGCTTAACAAAACCGTACATACTACTAAGGTTAAGTACTGTATTGCATCTGTTTTTCCCATTTTTCTTTACTCCCACATTGAGCAAGTGCCTACACTGAGGTGTTTATGATATTGTCCAGACCTTCTTCTGCGGGGGAGAACTCTGCATTACGCATGGAATAACAGCAGAGTACCCAGGTAACACAGACACAGTCCTTGTCCCTGAAATTCACAGTCTAGTGGATCACCAGACCCTCACAAAAATGCGTAATTACTTATTTTAAGATTCCCTCAGTATGCATTTCCTCCTCCTCAACGACAGCAACCTCTGTTCTCACACACTAGCTTTTTTTCTGAAGTTCTTCTGGGGTTTCTCATATTGGTAAGCCAAGGGCAATGTCTCACAAGGCGGGGACAATCATGAGCACAATCACTGAATGAGGAACAGCAGATAGTGAATACCAAGCTGAACAGGTGATGTCAATTCTTTTGAGAAAAAGGGCAATTTTTGCACAGGCTGTAGTCCTGTTTGTGTGGCTTTGTCAGGCATTAAGTTACCTTTCTTCTCAGCCTTGGCAAGGCCTCAGCTGGAATGCTCTATCTGTCCAAAAAGAAAAAAGTTGATCAAAACAAGACGACTTGGAAGAACGCAGAATCTCCACTAGCAGAGGTCTACTACAGCAGATTGTCCAAGTATTTGTCAAATGCAACAGTTATGATTTATCTGGCTTAGGAGAAGAAGGAGGATTAAATTGTCTCCTCCATGGCTATTTCATACAACTTCTAGGAACAACTTGTCTGTCTTTCTCACTGTTATGCACTGGTATAGGGAAACTCTATTTAGTATATCCTGGGGAGATTTTTTGTGGATGAGGGTGCAAGCAAATTTGCACAGTGGCTCACAAAGGGAAGATGCTGACCACTGTTCCCCCCAAATTAAACAAACCCTGGTTTTCCATATCAAAACTTTACGCCAGAGCACAACATTCTTTTACATGAAGTTTCATGATATTTGCCATGCTTGAGACACCCACGCTCATGGACCTATGACAAGGAAAAATTATCCAAAAAAAAAAAAAAAAAACGCAGCCAGGATAGTGGAACAGGAGTAGAAGAGAAGGCCTAATTTTGCTGCATCTGGTGTATCTCTATTGAATTAATAAATCAGGGCTTCTGCTGTTTGCCTGTTACATAATAAAGGCTGTTCTCTTTTGTTGATGTATAATTTGGCTTCTAGAAATGCGGGTTTCATCATATTTTGAAGCTTTGGGGGTTGGCCCTGGCCAAAGGCAGGCTGATAGGCAAAGCACGGTAGTGTTTCTTGTAGTACTGAAAAATGTGGGAAGAAACATCAGCACCTCACTGGTTTAATGCTGTGAATATGAAGGAGAGCCATTGCTGGCATGGCTTAGCAAACTTTTATTTTTTTAAACTTACTCTATAACATGGGATTTTCTTGCTTTCCTAAGAACATCTCTGGGCATTTTTCCCCCATACATTCCCCAGTACTGTAAAAATCTAAAATACTCCTTGTTCCTTTCATTGTCTTTGTTCTCTTTTGCCTCACATTGTAGTTCTTGTGACTCTCGAATTAACAGGACTTGTTTTGTTTTTAAGTAGGGCGATGGGAAGCATTTCTGCCTGTGGTTTGTGCTGAGCAGATATTCTGCAGGCCTGTTGCATGTTCCCACCTTGCCTTTGAGTGCTGTGGGCAGTTGTTAATATAAACGTATTGTCCAGCAGGTGATCTGTATGTTTTCTTCTCTGTGCACAAAAAGAATAAGCAGTTGGTCTGTTAAGGAACCATGTTCTGCTGAGAAAGCAATGAGTAAGAGAGACAGAGGAACAATGTGGTCCCTGTCTGTCTACCTCCTGGGCCAGGGTGTACTCCCGCTGCCTCACTCAGAGCTGCAAATTTTGGTAGTGCAATTCAGATCCCATGCAATATTCCCAGCTCCAAGAGACATCAATGAAAAATCCCTCAGATAAATACTACAGGCGCTGTTTCATCTCTTCGCCGTCTCCCCCTGCATTGTTTGTAGATTGGCTTTTGGACGGGGCAGGAGGCAGAAGGGGATTGGCAGAAAATTATGAATCGGTGAATAAACTCTCAGTCTCTCTCACGCACACAGAGAAGGCTATGGCTGGGTACAGTTGTTTATTATGCCAAGGGATTCTTTTCCCCAGACTATGCACTGACATGATTATTGATCAGCATATGGTCTAAGTATAAGAAAAATCAAAAGTCCCAAGTCTGTTCTCTGGTAGTTGAGTAAAACTCTTCGGTAAGAATTGCACCCATGCCTCTGAAGACATAATTAAACTTTAGGTGTGCCTTTCGCTGAACTTGTTAAACAAGATTTCCATTACTTTTTTACCTAGAGGACAAACCCATGACAGAGTCTGTATTTATTTTGAGATACTCATCTAAACTGACACAATGGTGGTATTCACCCTGTAGCATACAATGGTAATCTTACACTATTCGCTTCCATCCTGCCCCCAACTAAAAGCATTGAATAATCTTCATCGTAAGCAGCATTTCTTTCTTTATATTCTCTTCATTGGGCGACTAAAAGAAGCTTTTTGTATAATGTACGAAAATCTCATAAATGGTAACAATAAGAAGATTCTCTGAGTCAAAGATGCACCAGACACATCATTTGTGTATCTGTATAGATCTTACACGGGTTAAGTTAAATGTACTGGTAAAGCCCACAGACATCATAAGTACTAATAAACCAGTCCTTGTAAACCTTAGTACTTTCTGATTCAGAACATTGTAAACAGTGCTTCAGGGCTTCTGGAGAAAGACTCTAGAATATGTGCAACGATGAACCCAGGAAAAAAGCTATACACATTTAGAGAAGATTTTATAGTAAGGCTCTAGTTCTCCTTTCTCCGAGTCTGCCCATACTTGTACAGTTTCACAGTAAGGTGCATTTGCTGTCCTCAGGCAGGAGAACTGCCACAAAGAACGCTTAATATAGGAACACAGCAGTGACCTATTTTCAGTACTTCCATTCTTATTTCTAGGTCTATTACATACAATGTAGTGAACATTGTAATGAAAATTTAGCAGTGAAAAGACATCAATAACTGACACAAGCGCATTTGCTCACGTTCCAAATGCAACACTAAAAATCAGCTAGGAGACTGGACAAAACCAGCGATGGCTCAGGGGCTGACCTGCAAAGCACTTCACATGCTCAAGTTAGAGCTATCTGACCACATGAAATGAGTTAGTGACCAGACCAGAGTGGACAGGTGTTGGCCTCTCTTGTTTTATTTTGTTTACACAGTAAAAAAACTCTGCAGGAGCTTTAACAACTCTAATGCAGAGCTCCATGTTGGAAAAGGTGAAGACTATGGACTAGCTTTATACTTAAAAAAGTTTTATACATTAATGGGATTCAATCGCATTGGAGAAGAGGCATGGAGAAGCTCGTAGTGTACCCTTCCTAAGGGCTTTGTCATTATGATATTTACAAACACTGAGATGTATCATAGTGACTCATGTAAAATAGAACTACCATCTTTCTACCATCTCATCTGCTTCTGAAAGGTCAATCTTTCCATTTGGGAGGGAAAAAAAAAAAATCCTTCACCATTTAGTAGTCTTTTGCAAAGCTGGGATTAAATTCTTTGATTCCAAAAGTAAAAACCGGAAACGATATATTAACAAGCATTGAGTTATTTTTGCTAATTTAGCAGCTTATTCAAGAAAACTCTGTTTATCTTTGGCAACCAGTCACAGTTATATAGCCTGTCTTCCTCCACATACCATGTATTTCTGAGAAAACTTCAAGAACGCTAGAATTTGTCAAAAACTAATCTCCTGACCACGTACTTCCATTTTACAATAAACTGCTAACTTCTAGGAAGGAAACTGCTTTAGAGTAATTTGGTGTACGACACAAACTTCTTTCAAGAACTTCAAGGGTAAGGAGGGGACACTTTTGTTTTTTTGAAGTAGACATCTACTGCATCTAAAAGTGACTTTCAAGAAATATATACCACGATAGAATGTGGACACCTGACAGCTGGGCATACAATGCCTGGTTTGCTAAAGGGATGTTTCAGCTATGCATTTTCTTCTTAAGGCCCATGTCAAAAAGCAAGTCAGCCGTACACTGGTATTCATATTTTGTAGATGGAGGTGCGTCATTTGAAACGACTAAGGCATCTTTTTCCTAAATGGATGGTCACAACCTGACTACAAAGCATTCATTGGTGCCCAAGTGCAAGTGTTAATAAAAGAATAAAAAAGGAACTGTCAATCGCGAACCACACGATCACGCAGTGTTCTTTTCTTTTAGCCAAAGTAAGCCAGCTTTGCAGTTCCTTCCTGCTTTGAAAATTATATGTACTTTCTGAGTCAGTTCAACGCAGAAACAGACTTACGGTGCTGAAGAACACAGTCACTTCTATCCCCGAGTTGCTGAATCACTTACCCGCCACTCCTGCTAGTTAATAGTAGCTATTTTTAGTTTACGGTGGAAAACTCTCTCATGGTGGCAATGATATTTCAAAACAGTTTGGGAGCAAAATCATCTGCCTCGAACGTCTGATGTGCTCTCCGAGCCTGCGTTCGGTACGAGTGCCTCGCTATTCACTCCCAGCGCTGGCGATCTAGGTCACCCTTGCGCGCGGGATGCGGCACTCGCTGGCTCTTTCATAACTGCCCGTAAGAGTTCTGGGGTCATGTTTGTAAACACTGCTGCCATGTGCGCGTAAGCACGTGGCGAGACACCAGCATGACCTGGAGTGCCGAGCGGAGAGGTAAACCTTGGCGCCAGCCTCGACGTCGCTAAGCCAACTAGCGCCAACTCTCTCGCTGGCGTGTGCGCGCCCCTCGTAGCCCCATGAAACGCCACGGCGGGTTATTTGAAGGGCAAATGGGAACCTTTTTCCTGTACGCCGCCGCACACGTGGATGTGCACTGATGTTGATGGTGTCCAGGCAGGTTCTTTCTCTCAGCTGTAAGTAAATGGCAGAGCTGAATTGTTCTCAAGAAAAATAAAACTCATTTCTGCCCTAAGTCACTGAAATCGGAGCCAGTGTGGTCCCACAACACAATGCAAAACTATGGCTATTAGGAAAAAGAATTGTATAAGGGCATGTTGCCAAAGTTTCCAAAATGACTTCAAAGACAGATAACCGAGACTTTGTGTCTGTAATAGCTTTTTGCTGGCTTTGCACTGGTGAAATTAAGACCACGTTTCAGCCATTTGAGGAAGTAACTCCTAAATTATTTATGTTTATCAGTAGAGGTTGCATGGAGCTAGATACGGCCAGTACAAACAAAAGTAACAAGTCTTTCGTTTCCTCTTAATGCAAAATTAGCAGATACAGCCACCCAAAGCCTACGGTGGGAGGGGGGAAGCAGTCCGTGGTCAGCGTCCCTCCCTCCTATACCGGCCCTGTTTCAAGTGCAGCTGTAAGTCTCATTTGTTTTGACCTTTGCTGGGAGAGCTGAGAATAGGACAAAGAGTTAAAGTGTTACCAGTCCCTGCTGAGTCTGCACTTCTGGGCCCGGCAAGCCAGAGAGAGGGCTGGAAGAGGGTGTGCGCTCAGCAGAGGGTAAGCGGGAGGGGGCGCTGGGAGGGAGAGTGAAAAACAAAAGGAGAAAAATAAACAGTGCACACCCCGAAACAAAACAGGGGAACAAGTACAGAAAAATGCTCGTCTTTGAAGAACACGAGCTTAACTCCGTGCAGTTATATCTTGTTATCTGTACTCAAGGTACAGTAGATATATGAGTCCTTGAACTATGAACTCATGGGGAGAGCAGCAAAAAGTAAGTCAATACAATTTTAGCTGAGCGGCTGGAAAGAAGCATGCTTTGTCTTTTTGTGCCTCAGCTATGGGAGGCCATTTAATGCAGCAACACCAGCTGTTCAAACCTCTTTCTTGCTGTATGCCAATGGCCTGCTAAAACAAAGCAAAACCAAAGCAGTCTTCTCCGAGTGATAACGCAACTGTGGTTTCGAACACTAGCTGCTCCAACCTACTGACATTTCGTTGACACCCGTCTCTTAAACCTGGACAAAAAGCGGTCCCCGGTTTGTTAGTGGGAAATAAGAAAAGAAAGTCCCCATTCATTTCCACAGGCTTTCCGAAATCCTGCCCTATGGTAAATGTTACCCAATTCCCTAATAGCGTCTCTGGAAAGCAGAAAAGTACCTTCCTCGCTGTTGTGTGTATGTCTAGCTAGCGCTCTCCAGCGCTACTACTCTATCGAGCAATAAAGTTTCTATTTTTGACTCACCATAGACGACCTTGCTCTAAACCCCTGGCCTGAATATTGCTTAAATGTAAAGCGAGCAAACCCCAACGAGCTAGCAGACTCCACCAGCCCGTCGCAGCCCTGCCTTTGGCCACGATTGCTATGAGCGGCCGCGGACGTGGGTGGAAAACAGGGGCCGTCGCGAAGGGAGCTCAGCCCTGCAGCGTGGCACCCTCTCGCCAGTTACGCGGCGCCTCGGGGATGCCTGGGAGGGTGTTTGTAAACAGCGCGGCCACGTGCACGCGAGCCACGTGGGGGCTCGGCCGGCCGAACCTCCAAACCACCGTGGGGAGAGGAGCAACTGGGGGAAGCGAGGAGGCACTTCCGAATGTTCCCCCTCCATCTTTCCCCCCCCCTCAAGTAGTTTGCAGTGCTATCGGATCTCTAAACATGGCAGGGAAAAATCCATCTGTCCTTCACGGTCAACTGCTTCTGTCAGTATCCAGAGATGCTGCATGAGCTAAATTACCCATCGGATTTTATTTCCAAATGCATTTCATCATGGATTGTATCACGAGTCTGTGAATGTGCTGAAGTTACTTAGGGTAGGCTCCTGGTTAAATGCACTACATACCAAACCAGGCAGGCTGAGCTGTGACTACCTGTAGCAAAAGGAGCTCCAAAAGACTGGAGAGAGACAACATTAAAATTTACTGTTTCCCATTCAGGTCTAGGAGACAACAGGTGATTGTTGCATAGAAAGCTATGAATGCTGCTAAGATTGTGTCACCTGCATGGTTTTGTGCATCCTGTCTCCAGCAGAGATTTAAAGACAAGTTAAAGTTGGTTTTGGTATGTATTTGGGGTTTTTTTTTTTTGTTTTTTTTCCCCCCTCCTTTCATACCAAGTATGACTTCAGTGTGAGGGTTCGTGAACCCTAACAAACCTTTAATTGATAAAACAGATCAAAATGGGAGTTGTGCAGTAGGTTGGAGATCATGTACAGGAACAGTTTGCAGACTGTGGGAAATCTTGCCTCAATGAATAGGAGGATCAAGGGTATTAAAGGTTAATGGGAGTTATTGGAGTACCTACTTATTGAAATGACATTACACAACTTGGTTTCACACACTGCAATTAACTGACACAACACACTATTTTTAATTATTATCAGTTCCTTGTGAGATTTTGCTTATTTGTTTGGAGATACAAGGAGACATCTGCAGTGCCAGTAAAACTGGGATAACACCCTTTCTCACTTGGAGTGGAGGGTTTCAACAGTGCTGCAGTCAAAGCAGCGTGCAAAAAGCTGCCCCCTTCATTGAGGAGGTAAACAACAGTATTTAATTTGCTGGGTTGTTTTGGATGAGCACTGCTCGTTTAAAGGTCCAAAGGCTTGTGCAGCAAAAAAAGAACGTGTCGTCAATCAACAGAAAATGCTACTGAAAACCAACTCCCGACAAAAAGTGAAAAGCTACTTGTTTCTGAGTCTAGTTTCTGTTTCTTAAAATTGATACTTCTGTTATCTTAGTAAGCAGAGAAAACTATCTGTAAACCTCTGAATGAGCAGGAAGGAGGGTATCATGGGTAAAGCACTGGTGCTTAGGAGATATGGGTTCAGTTCCCAGCTATACCACAGCTTTCCTGTGTGTCTTTTAGGGTTAAAAAAAAAAAAAAAAAAGCAGCGCACTGAAATGAATGGCTCCAGCAGGGTTTGTACCACGTTGCATGATCTGTGTGTGCCTTGGCTCTCAGTTGTTGCTTATTAATTTTCTACCCTTTCTCTTAATCTTTGCATGTTTTGCCTGCTCAGTAATATTAGCACCCTAGGGAAAAGACTGGAGCAATGCTGGTTAGGAGCTCCTCTTAACACACACACACAGAGCAGGTACTTTATTTACTGCAAATATTTAGTTTTCTGGAAGGGAGCTGCCTGCCTCTGCTTTGCATTATGAACAAGAGTTACTAACACTCTGGCCCCTAGTGCACTGCTAGACCCCTTTTCTCTGTCTCCTTTACTGAATTAAATAGCAAAACAGAACAAAAATGGCTTATGTTTGTACAGCCCCAAGCACAGTGGGATTCTGTTTTGCGGCTGGGATATGAGGTGCCTCCTAACGTGCAATAATTAATTTCGCTCTATCCACTCTCCTTATATTTAGAAGCATCAGAGTTGCCATCCTGAATTAGACTCATGCTCCAGCTTGTCCAACAAAATATCTCCAACCAGCTAGTAGCAGTTGCTTCAAGAAAAAGCAGCTATTCAGTAGCTAGTTACAGACTCAGTCTTTCAGAGGCAAAACTTCTTTCCAATCCATCAGCTAAATTTTATATTTTATAGCAAAAAACCACATTAACTTACAACTGCTTTGAGAAGTTTGGGTTTTTTTTTTAATTAAAGTAAAAATTAGTTTTTAGCTTCTATATCTGCCTTTAAGTCTTTCCCTCCATTTCCTCTCCCTACCCCCTCGAAAAAGAAACAATACCCCCAAAACTACTTTTCTTTTTTTCAGTTGCTACAAAGTATGTGACTGACTAGGTGCCTCACTCCTGCAAGTGTCTTTAGATAGGCAGACTGTTACAGCTCTGTGAGCTCAAGGAAAACGAATAGGGCTTTGTGAAAACGGCAAGAGCTGCCATCAGTTTGCAGGATCACAAGTCAGCTGACAGCACTGGGGTGTGGGGGGGAAGCCACCTCTACTTAAGGTATCGTCAACTGCACAACACAGGCACAGTGGAAAATACATAAAAATCTGTGTTTTCCTACCTGGTCTTTCACTTGTCAGGCACAATTCTTGTTCTTCCTACTACTTTTTCACACCTACAAAAACATTACCTACTCTGCATTAAGGATTACAGGGAAGCAGAAAAGTACAGGTACAAACTTTAATAAAGAGAACAAGTGTTCTGTGGAAAGCATGGAGAGAACCATAGAAACAACAGAGAACAGAAATGCTGTATTTTTCCTGTTTATGCATTTTTCATGTTTATAAATATCAAGAGGTCTTTTCCCTATTTGGTCAATATTTTCATTTGCTCCTGGGTATGTGATGTGTACACTTGCAAACTGACTGTGTGTGGAATGGAGACTCACCAGAATAGGTTTTCTTTCCCCAAAATGTCTACGGGTATATGAGTTAAATTAGTGTTAAATCTAATGCTTTTCGGTTTTGCTCAGCTTTCATGTTTTTGATTTTTTTACTGTTGTCATTTTAGTAATGCTTAACACCTTTTTGGGCAGACAAACTTGAAATCAGACAAGCAAGCAAAGGAGTGCAGTGGGAACAAAAAGTTGGTCAATTTAAAAGAAAGTATGTTAAGGTCTGTAATACATACACACACGTAACCCCACTTCTCCAAATCCCAGGGAGAGGCGAGTCCAATGTATTTTCCAGCTTTCATATGTGCTCTTTCAGGGATAAATTGCATTCCTTTTATTAAGCTATACATGCACTTCAAGCTTCAAGGAAATATCTCACTTTTGTGAACTTTAGTAACTTTGGGGGAAGGGAAGCAACTCCTGCTTTACTGCAACAATTCATTTTCCTCATTTTACCGTCAGCAGGACAGTAACGCTACTTGCACACAAGAGGAAATATGCAATCATTCTTTTCTCCTTTTTGCTTACATAAGAGCTGAAAGAGTTTTGTGTCCTTTGGCAAGTATAAAAATTGTATAACTTCAAAGTATGTGACTTCAAACACAAGTGAAGTAGCACTGAAAGAACAAACAGATTAAACAAAGATGAAAAAAAAGTATCAGGGGCATGAAACAGGGGTGAGTGCTGCATGAACAGTTGTTGTCTCTCATGCTAAGGAACGAATGTGGAAAGTTACAAAAGGACACTGAAGTCGAGGGCAAAACTCTCTTGACAGCATCAGGCCTAGGGTTAACATTCACCCTTTGATCTCTCTAACAGCACTAAAAGTGGCAAGAGAAGGAACAAACAGTCAGTGCAAACTCAGAAATGCCTTTTTCACAAATTCTCTTATATATTCTTTACTCTTGCTTGCTGTGCTCTGCTACCCAGCTGCTGCAAAAGTAATGGGAACTGTGGGCCAAAAAAGTCAGAAAAGAAATGAAAGGAGGTGAAGAACTTAGTGAAACAGAAGCAGGTTCTGGATGCAACCCAAATGATCCTATCTAGCAAATGAGGACAGGAGAGAAAGAAACCACCAGAGTGTTCTAACAAAAATACAGTGATTGTCATCAACATAACATAAAATGGAAGCAACCAACGTGAACATACAACTAATAGCAAAAGTCATGTATATAACAAGATCTGTGGACTAGCTTTCCTACTCTGTTTTATAAGAGTGAATATCATGACTCGTCATGACAAATTCAGAATATGCAAGACACACTTTTACCAAGCGCTTCTTCCCTACATGGAAAAATCAGTTCTTGGGATTCAGGTTGTAAAGCAAGCGATGTGCTTTGCACACCACTCCGAGTGCTTGCTGCAAAACTGCATGAGAAAGTCTGAAAAATGTGTGTGGGACTGGAAAATAATGTTTCTGGATGAGGAGCAGAACCTCTGTTAACAAGGTCCCACAATGCACGCACAGCATAGGCTGTCTCTGGAGACCAAAACCTGTCTGACAGCTTTGGTTTAGGTCCACAGGGGAGGGCGTGAAACACATTGTCAGTTGGGTGCTTCTGACCAGCCAAGATGTGTTTTCATCCGTGATTCACAAAACCATCTTGGCAAGACAACTCCAATAGTTACCACCACTTCTTCCCCCTCCTTTTTTTTTTTTTTTTTTTATTAAAACAACAGATTGGTGGCATTATTCTCTTGGTTGAATAAATGCCGAAATCTCCACCAAGCTTCTTACATCTAGTGGAGATCCAAAACTTGCCTTGCAGTGGTATTAGCTTTCGTAACAGCAACGCCTTTTTGTGTCAACATGTCTCATTAAGTAATAAAGACTTTCAGCTATTTGATTTTACTTATAAAAGTTAGCAGGATTCATGATTTCTTTTTTGTTCTTTAAAAAGGGAATTGTTCTAGTATGCTAACAGGCAGTGAGTCATGCCTAATTAAGGAAAAAATATATAACCATTTACAGTGGGATTCTTGTATTGCAAAGAGCTGTTTTGTCATGAAAGCTTTCGGGGATTGAATTCCTTATAAATTTTTTAAAAGGGGGAAGGGGGCAGGGAAATCATTTGAAACCTTTGCAACAATTCCCTTAACCCTCATCTTGTACTTAGAGTCAGTTCGTTCCAGGCAAACACATCAACATAGCCCAGATTGCACTCTAGTAGGGGGAAAAAACAGCGGCATCTGACAAAGGAACCAACGACCTAGAATGCAACACAGATGCAGAAAGCTCAGCCAAAACCCAAACTACGATATGTTTTCTTAAACTCCGTATTTTTTATTTCTTTCCCCCCGCTCCACCGCGCGCGAGGAGCAGGGACATTCCTAGAACTCTGTCCTCGCTGGCTACGTCAAGGCAGCTGCCGAGGATGCTGGGACACTGTTTGTAAACACTTAACCACGTGCACGCAACCGCATGGAGAGTCATCCTCCTGACCTAAACATCTACCCACTTGGTAAGCCAGGGTATTACTGCAATGGAGCCAAATCCTTTTCCAACACGATGTGACTTAGAGCAGCTCACGCCAGGACATTGGAAGACAAAGCTTGGATTGTTTATGCATTATTAGAAAGGAGATTAAGCAGAGAAGTTGTTTAAATTTTAGTCATTGAAATGTAAGTTTAAGGATAGGGTAGCTCATGTAGAGTGAAGGATGCAGTCATTACCCTCTTTATACGTCTGCAAAAAATTCAACTTAAGCCTGGAAACTTCTCCTCCCCCATGCATACACCTGCTGAAACCGATATTCATATGCTGGAAACCCACGTGGAATATATCTGAGGTTAGAAATAATATTGTAGAACACATGAAGATATTTCATGTTGTCTAAATTGCATCATAGTAATTAATATCCAAAGCTACTGCCCTGTACCCATGGAAGACACTTCCGAGGGGTACTTGGTTATTTAACTATTTCTGGTTATCTTAGCTACCTAACCACCCAGCTGCTCTCTTCTTTGCTACTTCTTTGAAACCACCTTAGAAGACATGCTGTATTTGATTAGGATTAAAATGCTGGATTTTCCTTTCTTGCTGAACTTGAGCATAGAACAAGCCTATTCCTTTGCACACTGCAAAAGAAATGCTGCTTTTTTTTTTTCTTTCTTCTTTTTAATAAGAGGAAAATTCTACACACACCAAGAATTAGGTCAAACTGAAGCCTCAATACTCCAAGCCTTTATTTATTTGTAAGAATAATCCTACTGGGGTTTCTCACCATATGTGTGCTACAAGGCAACAATGCTCCAACTTGGAATCAACACCTCCAGAGAAAACTTTGTTTTTGAAGGACAACCTGAATTTTGTTCAGGCTGCTAAGATGATTCAGCTTTCCGGAAGGTGTTTGACAGAGAAGAACAGGCCTGCTTGCAAAGATTAGAAAGGAATCAAAATTGTTATGGCTTTTAATTGTTAAAGTGTCTTTCAAAGCATCACAACTTAAAATCCTTTACTATGAACAACTAGTAGAGCACTCTTTCTGATCCTCTTATAAGACAGGGCATTTTTTATTTTTCTTCGTTTCAAGAACAGCATGAGATACGTGGGTGAAATTAGTTAGCTGTTCTTGCTATTTCTCAAACTTTGTTTTTCTCTACCTTCCTTACGTTACTCCCTGCTACGTAATGCGAGACACACTCCCAGTATTTTAATCCAAACAACCTTTTTGGGGTCAGTCATCAGCTGTCCTTGGGATTAGTCCAGCTGATGCTGGAGGTTCAGAGTTTTGTTCCTTAACCCCACCACCTCTGTCTCCACCCACTGAGCAACTCCTTGGGAAAATGGGTGATTTTTTTTTTTTTTTAAGGAGGCTTCTCTACCCTAAGGGAAGGCAGAAGTGACTTCTTTTCACCAGGTGACTGAGAAGATGATTACTCATGGTACTTTCCATTTGTAACATTTCATTATCTAGGATACTGGGACGAGCTATGCAAATTGAACATGCGAGCAGTGACGATCTGAAAGTGTAACAACTGGAACTATGGCAACTTGTTACTAGTTACTTGTTCAGTGTTGGTGTTCAAAAGGATATTTTTCCCCGCAAAATCTCATTGCATGAGTAAGAATGTATTCACTGCCTTATGGAGTATGGGATCGGAATAATGCTACAAGTGTGATTGATTCATATAATTCCCTTTTTGGCTTTCAGCCATGGTGCAGTCATATGCTTTATCTCTGTTCAGACTACAGCTTTTTTTTTTTTTTTTAAATAATGATTCATACTACATCCCACTCCATTTCAGAACCAGCACATTGCCTTTCAAAATGATGTCACAACACTTACTGCTACTGGCTGACTGCCTTAACAGCAATCAGAGAGCTGGACTAAATAAATACTGTATATTATTTGGCAAAATCATTTGTGGTTGTGTTCTCCAGCACAGTTTCCAAGATAACCACCAACTCTACTTGAAACTTGGCAACTTTGTTCCACCACTTTCAGGCTCCAATTGTGAAGCTGGCTTACAGATGCTGCTACCACGCTTAGAGCTACTGTGTGGCAGTCAGGCGAGAGAGGTAGAAGGGTCGCTCACTGTGACAAGCCAAATTTGACAGCTCATCTGAAATTCCACCTTGAAAAATGGATAATTTTTGAAAAAGGACCTTATTTGGCTCCTGTAGAAACACAAGACACATCTTCCACTTGGAACAAAACAGAGCAAGGGATTTAAAGTCACTGCTTAGGCGCACACTGAGAAAACCACTCTACTGCCCCATGCAAGTAACTCGGAACTGAAGCATTCCCTGTAATCTCAAACAGGGTCAGCAATACTAGTCCAACCTAAACTTCATGTTTTTCAACACCCGAGCAGCAGATTTGTTCCAAAACATGGTGAGGTTTTTTGGTTTTATTTTTCTTAAGGCTGTCTGGGAGACAGAGTCCCAGCAGCATCTGAAGTGCTTGGGTCAAGAGGGAACGGTCCCTTCCAACTCCAGCAGCTGAAGTCCCTGTTCCAGCATCAACTACAGGGTCTCCCAATTCTGCACACAGAAACCAAAACATTTACAACCTCCTATTTCTGTTACCCAATAAACACTGGTGCCAACAAGAGACCTTGGAAATCTGTCCGTCATAATAACTCCTCAGCGGGCACACGTTTCTTGTTCTTTAAATAATGTTGACATGCCAAAGTCTAGGACCATGCGTACTATATCAAAACAATACCAGTTTCCCTGGCTAAAAGCCAGGGCTTAGCACAATGCCAAAGTCCTCGTTAAAAGTCTTACTACGAACCGTGATAGTTTGGCAAATTTGGGAGCCTCAGTGTCTCCCATTCAACCTTCTCTTCTTTTGAAGATTTGTTAATAATTAGTTCTGAAATGGGCAATACAAAACCACTTTCTGAGGTTCCCTAGATGCATTCACAAAGTTTTTTGATGTTGCTTCCCAAAATGAAAGAACTATTTCCACTGAAAAAAATATTTCAGTGTTCTTCATTTCACGTAAACAGCAGTTTAGTCCCACAACCTAAGTACTGTGATTTTTCCATGTCTTTGCCCTCCCTTTTTTTCCTCTTCCCTACACCCAGGTTGCTAGATTTAAACGTTTTCTGACTTCACTGGCAGGGTTCACACTACACTTTGTGATGCTTAGGAAGAGAAACAAAATATTGCCCAACAGTGATTTATTTACATTGGTTCCAAACTGTTGTTTTTCTGCAGGATAAAAACCAAGATGTGTACATCATTTCAAAGCATTAACAGCAGCAGATCTGGCAGACCAAAAGTTCTTGACTTGCTAGATTTACCAATGTTTTCAAGATACAATGGACTTAAATATAATAGAAAGAATATCGTTTGGGAGCAGGAAAAGAAATACACAAAACTGTCTTAACGCAGATGCAGCAAAATAGTATCAGTGTTTGTATCCAGTTTTATTTGAGACTTTTGAAAAAAAAAATAAAATCAGATATTTAGCAACTGAGAACCAAAGTATCAAAGGACAGCAGAAACCAAAGTGCCATGGATTTGAAAGAGCTGAAAGAAGTAGCCTTTCTGTATAACAGTCTATTAAAAGCTAGTCATGGACCTTTAGCAATGATACACAAGTGGTAATCTATATAGAAACTGCAGAGGCTTACCTTTATTTGGAGGGGTGCAAGAAATTAACTGTGAGATGACCAGGAAAAAAACCCAAAACTTCATCAAGAACAAAAGAAATTTTGGAAATGTAACGGTAGTTGAGGGGCAAGCAGCCCTAAGGGCTCAAAGACACGTGCTCATTTTCCATGGCTACTGGTAAAAGGAGCCTATACCTTCATCACACACCACTTAAGCAAATTTGTCTAACTCCCAAAAGATAAGGGAAGGAATGATTTACAATCTACAGTCAGCCTGCCATGCCAAGGGTGTCTCTTAAAAGAACACTGCATGTACCACAGTGTTGGTTTTGCCACCTTTTTTTCAGTCAGATCCTCCTCTAACTCGAGTTTATACATGACTCTTGACCATTAACAACTCCCTGTTGAATATCTTCACAACCACGTCCTGTTTTACACTTCACAACCTCCAGAGAAAGTGCCATAGTGGAATACACATGCAGATACACAAGTGAATATACAGGTTACTTCACTCACCCCCTGCTGCAGTAAGTCAACCTGCCATTAACATGCAAATAGAATGGCCTCATTAGCTGACAAACAACACCCACTGACCTGCTTTCACTAGGGACAGTACCTCTTCATCTCTGAAACTCCTAAACTTCACGTTCAAAAGAAAAAAAAAAGGAAAGGAAAAGGAAAAAGAGAATAAAAATTGTGCTGAACTGATATTCAGAGCTGCTGATGACTGCTCAAAGCCTGCACATTTGCATGCCACTCATCATGGAAAACAAATCTTGCGATGAGATCTTTGGTTGCAACATTTCGATGGAAGCACGCTAGACCACATCACTTCTCCCTTCACCTCACCCTCTGAAAAGGAAAATTACTTAGCAGAAAAGGGTCTAGCTAAATTTCCAAGATTCAAACCGCGAGCCGAAAAGCCTCCTTTTAACTAAGGGCACGAAAACGACGAGTGGTGTCTAAGGGGGTGATTTAACGCCAATAAATGCCACGATGCGAGCACATAGTGCCGCGCGTCCGACTCACAAATGTGGCAAGGTTGTTGCTCTTGTCTGTCATCTGGCGGGGAACAAGCCTGACCTCGCCGAAAGCGTTATTTTAGGGGAACACGCACGAGAAAGTAATACCCCCCCCTTCTCTCCTTCCCGTGGCCACATTGTGCAAGTGGCCCCGACGGCACGATTTAGCAACGCGGACAAAACGCGCGTGTAGATTGCACAGAAAAGGGAAGGCCTCGCAACGAGGACCCCCCCCCCCCCTCCGCACC